>NC_072474.1:38201836-38513306 GCF_027574615.1 Eptesicus fuscus | reverse complement strand
CACTTACTAGTTCTGTGCCTACATCTGATTTTGAGACTTAACTTCTCAAGTCCATGTGAACTCATGGATAGAACGTGAGAAGTACTCTAGTTAAGCCCATTGAGTTGTTCAAGATTAAATTACTTGTTACATAATTGCTCCTTGTTCGGAGTAAATGTTAAGAAAGTCTTATTGCTCGGCCAGCATGGTTCAGTGATTGAGCATCAACCTGTGATCTGGGAGGTCAGGGTTCGATTCCCAGTCAAGAAACATGCATGGTTTGTGGGCTCCATCCCCAGTGTGGGGCATGCAGGAGGCAGTCAATCAGTGATTCTCTCTCATTATTGATGTTTCCATCTCTATCTCCCCCTCCCTTCCTCTCTGAAATCAATAAAAATATGTTGCGTGTGTTTTGTTTTATTTAGTAGTGCCAGTTTTTTAGGTGACACTGGACTCGCCAACTTTACTACAGTGGGCATCTTTTCCACATAAGACAATGTGTTTTGGAGATGTAATAAATTAAACTGCACTTACCCTATCTCCAGGTCGCACCATCGGTTCTTGCTTTGTACCTAATTTATGCAGAATGTTGTAAGCAACCTTCATACTTCTTGTCCAGAGTTTGCCTATCAACACAAATTATAAAGCCACAAATAATTGTACAAACGACTTTTCAGCTGTGTATAATGTGCACATTAAATTATATAGAACATATTACTTTTTCATGTTAAGTCTTCCAGTAAGTTATAGAGTCCCTGGAATAAAAATGGGAAATAAAAGCTAGTAACTCTGACCCAGCAAAGCTGAGAAGCCTGAACACTGGAATACACTGCAAATACAAATACTCTTAGAGTGCAAAGTGCCAACAGCAAACCCATTGAGAATTTTAATTATCACAGAAGTTGTGGGGAAAATTTCTGGGGAGCAAAGCAGGGCAAAGACCACGGCAATAGTGTGTTACTGCTAATTTATGTTGTGCAAAAATGACACACATTTCCTCTGTTAATGAGTCCTGTCTTGTGTGACTGTAATGAATGCAAAGGGTATGTAAGACAGGGTTTGACCCCTCTCCCTCCTCAAAGTCCTGTGTTTCTCAACTTCAAATATTTCTAGCTTCCGGGTTTTAGGAGAGTAATCATTGAACTTAGATACAGATACTGGTAAATATTTTGTATTACTTTAAAGATTTGAACTCCAAAAAAATGAACACAAAGAAGGATTAATAAAACACTTCTAAAAGAATGACCAGCTTTGAAGAACTTGCAGATTTTAAATCCCTTCATCCCAGTGCCAGACTTTCCTGCAGCATCATCCAGGCAATAGTAAATGGTCTGAGATGTAATAAATATAACTTTAAAAATCTAACATGAGCTCTTGGACACATAAAGGTCTTTTAAAGCCCTGGCTGATGAGGCTCAGTTGGTTTTAGCATTGTCCCATACAACAAAGGTGGTGGGTTCACATACCCAGGTTGCAGGTTTGGTCCCCCATTGGGGCCCGTGTGGGAGACAGCTGATCGACATTTCTCTCTCACATTGATGTTTCTCTCTCTCTCTCATCAATTAAAAAAAAAATTGTTTTAAATCTTTTACAACTTCAGTGTCTAGGAGCTTTCAGAAGTAAAGTGTTAGAAGTTCTATTAATTCAATAACAGTATAATAAAGTTAAGGGCAATTTCAACTGTTTTCTATAAATGAAATAGCTGTTTTAATCTTTTTCCTATTTTAAAAAAGCTAAGTTAAAAAGTTTTTGTTTACAATATATATTTTGAATTAAAAATCTGAATTTATTTTATTTTACATTGGATTTTGCAACAACTCAATTAAGGTTATTAAACTGTTTACCTGCCACAGGATTTAGCAGATTGTCTCACCCTAGTGAGACAAAGAGAATGGTTTCATTATCTTTGATTCTTCTAATTCCTAGAACATTTCTGGTTTACAGTATATGCTCAACAAATGTTTCTTTGTTTTATTAATGTCACGAGGAAGCTATACATTTTAGCATGCTTCTTGAGCACTTGAAGTAATTACTCGGTATAATGTTTTACTCATGCCCCGTCCTCCATCCTCCCTAAATCCTTCTCGTCAAGACTGGCTACTTCACAATTATTTGGTATTTTCTTTGGTTATTATATCCACCCCCCCCAAAAAAATATATATATATATATAATTACTAGCCATTAGAAAGCACTCACGGGGCCTGGCCAGTGTGGCTCAGTGGTAGAGTATTGGCCCTTCCACTGAAGGGTTGTGGGTTTGATTCCTGGTCAAGGGCCTGTACCTGGGTTCCAGGTCAATCCCAGGCCCTGGTCGGGGCACGTGCAGGAGGCAACTGATCGATCTGTCTCTCTCACATATGTTTCTCTCTCCCTCCCTCCTTCCCTCCCATTCTCTCTAAAAAAATCAATGGAAAAAAATATTCTCGGGCAAGGATTAACCAAAAAAAAAAAAAAAAGAAGAAGAAGCTAAATCACGCAGGGAATAATTTTTTCTCTTAACAAAACAATTATTTTGTGCCTCAACTCTCTTTAATGTGCACAATAATAGCGATTATAGTTGAATAAACAATTATAATCAGTTTTTTTGTAATGGAAAAATGTCGTGTTGTAAATGAACAAATCTATTACAATCAGCACCAACTTCATCCTCAACTTGGAACATTGAAGTTGATATCACCATAAATTCATTTAAGGCCAGATTATAATAGAGAGTTTGAAAAGGGCAGCACACTTTTGGCAAAATTTAAGAAATATACTTTATGTTTTTCAAAGAGAAAAAGAAAAAGTTGCTGCCCGGCCATGTGGCTCAATGTCTGAACGTCGATGCAGGAACCAAGAGGTCACTGGTTCAATTCCCTGTCAGGGCATATGCCTGGGTTGCTGGCTCAATCCCAGTAAGGAGTGTGTAGGAGGCAGCTGATCAATGAAGTTTCTCTCTCATTGATGTTTCTATCTCATTATGCCTTTCCCTTCCTCTTTCTCTAAAAATCAATAAAAACATATTAAAAATAAAAAATAAAAAGTTGCTGATTTCCGTTAAAGAAGATAGCAGTTCTTGACTGGTTTATAAAGAAGAAAACAAACTTCTGATCAAGAATGCTCTACCCAGTAAACTTATCATTTAGAATTGAAGGACTCATAGTTTACCAGACAACTAAAAGCTAAAAGAGTTTATCAGCACTAAACCATCCTTACAAAAAAATGTTAATGGAACTGCTTTAAGCTAAAAACAAAAGAGGGGTACTCATTAGTAACATCAAACCTATGAAACTATAAATCTCACTGGTAAAGGTAAATATATAGTAAAGGTTGTACATTAATCACTTACAAAGCTAGTGTGAAGGTTGAAAGACAAAAGTAGTAAAAATAACTGTTACTACAATATTAAGTTAAGGGATATATAAAATATGAAAAGATATAAAGTGTGGCATCAAAATGATAAAATGTGGGAGTAGGGGAATAAAAATGTAGAGCTTCAGAATGCATTCAAACTTAAGTTATTATCAACTTAAAGCAACCTAACTTTAAAATAGAGTATCATAAATATAAGGTGTTACATGTAAGCCTTATGGTAACCAGCAAGCAAAAACCAACAGGAGATAAGTAAAAGATAATGAGAAAGGAATCTAAACATACCAATAAAGAAAGTTATCAAATCACAAAGGAAGAGAGCAAGAGAAGAAAAGAACAGAACTACAAAACAGCCAGAAAAAAATGAACAAAATGGCAATAAGTACATGCCTATCAATAATTCCCTAAAATGAAATGGACTAAATCATCCAATGAAAAGACAGAGTGGCTGAATGGATAAAAACAAACAAGATCCATCTATATGCTTCCTACAAGAGAGTTACTTCAGATAGATGTAAGGACATACACTACTGAAAGTAAAGGGATAGAAAAATAATATTTCATGCAAATAGAAACCAAAAGAAAGTTGGAGTAGCAATATCTATATCAGACAAAATTAATTATAAAAAAAGACTGCAATAAGAGACGAGGAGTATGTTACATAATGATAAAGGGGTCAAGCCAACAAGAGAATACATTTGCAAATATTTATGCACCCAACATAGGAGCACCTAAATATATAAAGAAAATGTTAATAAGACTTAAAGGGAGAAATACACAGCCATATAATAATATTAGAAAACTTTAATACTCCATTTACATCAATGAATAGATCATTCAGGCATGTTAAGGAAATATCAACCTTAAAGACACATTAGACAAGATGAACTTAAGATATATATATAGAACATTTCATCCAAAAAAAAAAATAGCACTCACATTTTTCTCAAGTGCACATGGCACATTCTCCAGGGTAGACCACATCTTAAGCCACAAAACAAGTCTTAACCAATTTAAGAAGACTGATATCATATCAAGTATCTTTTCTGATCATAATGGTATAAAACTACAAATCAATCACAAGAAAACTGGAAAATTCACAAATATGTGGAGATTAAACAATATGCTACTGATCAACCAAATGGGTCAACAACAACAAAAAAATACCTTGAGACTAATGAAAATGGAAATAAAACATACTAAAACTTATGGGATGCAGCAAAAGCAGTGTTAAGAGGGAAATTAACAGCAATAAATGCCTACCTTCATAAATGCCCTGCTCCTTCAAGAAATAAGAAAAATTTCAGGAGCTTCCAGGCTGGTGAACACGTGGAGATTTGGGAAAAGTGGTGTGTTAGGAGAGGGCATGGAAGCTCCGCAATGCCCTTTCCTCATATCTTGCACTCCGCACCTCTTCCATCTGACTGTTCCTGAGTTATCTCCATTTTCCGGCTAATGAAAAGAAAATAGGATTCCACCGAGTCTCCTATCTACCTACTCCAGGACTTCTGTGAGGATCAAATGAGATGAGGCACGGGAAAATGCTTTACAGACGTTTGGTTACAGTGTAAAGTGTTTCCACCTGGCTAGAGTGTTCCTGGGCTGAAGAAACTGCAAGGAGGCTAGTCGTTGCTAGGGAGAGGAAGCTGGACGTTGCTACATGACGTCATTACCAGGATGGAGGGAAGGACACTTAGCATATTAGCCTTTTATATATATAAATTAAAATAATAATGAAGAAACAATCTGAACCTATTAAGACTATTTAAAATCAAGAGAAAAGTCAAATCTTATATGCTGGCAAAATTGTAGGAAAATAGTAACACCTACATATTCTTGATGTTACTGGCAAAATTTTTTAGAAGACATTTTGATACACATATCAAGTATCATAAACCTGCTTTGACTCAGTAAACCCCTATTCTGAATTTATATATTATGTAATTATTATATTTCTCTAATTCTAATACAGTATGAATTTTAAGATGCAACATCAGTTTAATAATAACTTTTTAAAGGGAAAAAACAAATACTAAAATGTACCCTGATATATACTGAGGAACCTCTATCTTATTCATTATATACAGAACCTCTATCTTATTCATTTCATCCTCAGCAGACTTCTAAGGTTTCTCTGACAACCCAGATCGTACAGATAAAAGGAACGAAGTCTCAGGGAAGTTAAATGACTTAGTAAAAGTCACTCAACTAGAAAATATCAGTAATACTCTAATCTGGAGAGAAAGGAGTGGTGATAGAAAATATATACAATGTAGTCACTTTTAAACAAGCCGCTAAAATTACTAACATTATGAAGGATGAGGCAGGAGGAAAGACTGTGTTCTTGTTCTAACTCGCCTGGGGACTTAAACTTTGAACTTTCCCGTCCTGCGTCAATGTCTGGGCATAGATCTGGACCTCCAGGTAGCCCTCTGATTCCCACTGAAGGACTCTCGTATCCAGGTCACCTGAAACCCCCTGAAGGACTCACTCACTCACACCCAGACCAGACCTGACCCAACCTCCAGGCATCCATCATCCTGACTGCCTGACATCTAGCTGATAACCATCCAGGGGCTAAGGATGCAGGACTGATAATTCAAAAAAATGTGCTTTTTACTGAGAACTTTTAACTTTCTTCATTGAAACACTTTTGGTTGTTTTCCTAGCTGTGTTTCCTATTTGAAAACTCTAAGACCCTTGAATAAATCTCTATTGTTTATTTAAAAAAATAAAATTTCAAATAAACAACCTAACTTTTATACCCCAAGGAACACGAAAAAGGTCAAATGAAGTCCAAAGTTAGTAGAAGGAAGGAAATGACAAAGATTAGAGTAGAAATAAATGAAATACAGACTAAAAAGACAATTGAATATATCAACAAAACCAAAATTTGGTTTATCGAAAATATAAACACCAGCAAGAAAAAAAGGATTCAAATTAATAAAATCAGAAATGAAAGAGGAGACATTAAAATTGATCCCACAGAAACACAGAAGATCATAAGAGACTACTATGAACAATTATAAGCCAACTAATTATAAACCTACTAGAGGCCCGGTGCACGGGAGGGGGGGGGGGGGGAGGGGTATCCCTTAGCCCAGCCTGCAGCCTCTCGCAATCCGGGACCACTGACTCCTAACCACTTGCCTGCCTACCGGCTTGATCGCCACCTAACCACTCCCTTGCCAGCCTCATGACCCCACAACTGCCCTCCCCTGGTGGCCTGATAGCCCCTAACTACCTCTGCTTCAGCCCCCCATCACCGTGGCTTTGTCCGTAAGTCAGACAGCAGGAAGATGTCCAGTCTCCCGGTCTAATTAGCATATTACCCTTTTATTAGGAAAAATTCCTAGATACATACAACCTTCCAAGCCTAAATCATGAAGAAATACAAAATCTAAACAGACCAATTACTAGTAAGGAGAATGAATCAGTAATCAAAAATCTCCCAAATAACAAAGTCCAGGACAAGGCAGTTTCACTGGTGAATTCTATCAAATATCCAAAGACAAATAATCACAATCCTTCTCAAACTCTTCCAAAAAATAGAAGAAGAGAAAACACTTTCAAATTTATTTTATGAGGCTACATTACCCTTAACCAAAATCAGACAAGGATGCCACAAGAAAATAAAATTTTAGGGCAATGTCCCTGGTGAACATAGCTGTAAAAATCCTTTACAAAATATTAACAAACCAAATGCAACAATACATTAAAAGGATCATACACTATAACCAATGCATTTATTCCAAGGATGGTTCAACATACATAAATTAATCAATGTGATTCACCATATTAACAAAATAAATGATAAAAAATATATGACAATTTCAATGCATGCAGAAAAAATATGACAAAATTCAATATCCATTTATAATAAAAACTCTCAACAAAGTGGATATAAGAGAATATAACGCAATATAATAAAGGCCATATATGACAAGCTAACATCATACTCAATGGTGAAAAGTTAAAAGCTTTTCCTCTAAGATTAAGAACAAGACAATGCCCACTCCAACCAGAATTAGAAGACCTAGCCAGAATCATTTAGGCAAGAAAAATAAATAAAAGGCATCCAAATTGGAAAGGAAGAAGTAAAATTGTCACTAATTGCAGATGACATGATACTACTAGTATATGTAGAAAACTCTAAAGATTCCACCAAAAACCCTTTTAGAACTAATAAATGAATTCAGTAAAGTTGCTCAATACAAAATCAATATACAGAAATCCGTTGTGTTTCTATACATTAATATGAACTATCAAAAAGAGAAACTGAAAAAAATTAACCAAAGAGGTGAAAGACCTATACAATGAAAACGATAGACAATGATGGAAAAGATTGAAGATACAAATAAATTAAAAGGTATTCTGTACTCATGGATTGTAAGAATACAGGCACTTCCCAGATAATGTGCTTTCATCAGCATTGACCCTCTACCAGCAAAAAGATTATGACTTGCTGAAGGCTCAGGTGATGGTTAACACTTTTTAGAAATAAAGTATGTATATTTAAGATATGCACATTGTTTTTTTTTTTAAACAATATTATGTCACATTTATTAGACTACAGTATAGTGTAAACATAACTTACATTGGAGAAATAAAAAATTCATGTGCCTCAATTTATTTCAATGGTCACTCTATTGCAGTGGTTTGGGATTAAACCTACAATATCTCCAAGGGTTGTTTGTATTGTTAAAATGTCCATGCTATCCAAATCAATCTACAGATTCAGTGTACTCCCTATCAAAAATCCAATAGCATTTTTTCATAGAAACAGAACAACTCCCCTGGTCCAGATGGCTTCACAGGGCAGTTTTATCAAACATTCAAAGAAGAACTAAAACCTACCCTCCTCAGACTATTCTAAAAAATTCAAGAGTAAGTCGCACTTCCAAGCTTTTTTTATAAAGCCAGAATTGCCCTAATCCCCAAACCAGATAAAGACACCACAAAGAAAGAGAATTACAGGCCAATATCCCTGATCAATATAGATGCTAAAATCCTCAACAAAATTCTAGCAAATCGGATCCAGCATTACATTAGAAAGACATACATCATAACCAAGTTGGATTTATTCCAGGGATCCAACGATGGTATAATATCCGCAAATCAATAAATGTGATATACCACATAAACAAATTGAGAGACAAAAATCACATAATAATATAAATTGATCAAGAAAAATCATTCGACAAAATCCAAATCCCTTTCTTGATAAAAACTCGCAGCAAATTGGGAATAGAGGGATCATACCTCAACATAATAAAAGCCTTATATGACAAACCTACAGCCAACATCATACTCAATGGGCAAAAACTAAAACCATTTCCCCTAAGAACAGGAACAAGACAGGGATGCCCACTCTCACCACTCATGTTTGGCATAGTACTGGAAGTGCTATCCATAGCAATCAGACAACTAGAAGAAATAAAAGGCATCCAAATTGGAAAAGAAGAAGTAAACTGTCATTATTCGCAGATGACATGATATTGTACATAGAAATCCCTAAAGACTCCATAAAAAACAACCCAATCAAAAAATGGGCAAAGGACCTAAATAGACATTTTTCGAAAGAGGACATACAAAAGGCCAAGAGACATATGAAAACATGCTCAAAGTCACTAATCAGCCGAGAGATGCAAATCAAAACAATAATGTGGTACCATCTCACACCTGTCAGAATGGCTATCATCGATAAATCAACAAACGACAAGTGCTGGCAAGGATGTGGAGAAAAAGGAATTGGGCCTCAACTGCCCTCCCCTGCCAGCCTGGTCACCCCTAACTGTCCTCCTCATGCACTGCTGGTGGGAATGCAGACTGGTGCAGCCACTGTGGAAAACAGTATGAGTTTCCTCAAAAAATTAAAAATAGAACTCCCACTTCTAGGAATAAATCCCAAGAAATCAGAAACACCAATCAGAAAGAATATATGCACCCCTATGTTCACAGCAGCACAATTTACAATAGCTAAGATTTGGAAACAGCCTAAGTGCCCATCAGCAGATGAGTGGATTAAAAAACACTGGTACATCTACACAATGGAATACTACGCTGCTGTAAAAAAGAAGGGACTCTTACCATTTGCAACAGCATGGATGGACCTGGAGAGCATTATGCTAAGTGAATTAAGCCAGTCAGAGAAAGGTAAATATCACATGATCTCACTCATTTGTGGAATATAATGAACAATATAAACTGATGAACAAAAATAGATCCAGAGACATAGAAGCATCGAATAGACTGTCCAACCTTGGGCGGGGGGGTGGGGAGGAGATCAACCAAAGGACTTGTATGCATGCATATAAGCATAACCCATGGACACAGATAGGGGGTGAGGGCATGTGCTGGGAGGTGGGAACGGCTGGAGATAGGTCAATGGGGGGAAAAGGAGACATATGTAATACTTTAAACAATCAAGAATTATAAAAAAAAACAGAACAACTCAATATCACTAATCATCAGGGTAATGCAAATCAAAACCACAATAACTATCACCGAATGGCTATTATAAGACAAGAGCTAACAAATGACGGCAAGGATGTGGATACAAGAGAACTCTTGTGCACTGTTGGTAGGGATGTATTTGGTGCAACCACATTGGGAAACAGTATGGAAGTTTCTAAAAAAGTTAAAAATAGAACTACCACATGATTTAGCAATTCCACTCTGGGTATTTATCCCAAGAAAACAAAAACACTAACTCAAAGAGACATATGCACCCCCATGCTCACTGCAGCATTATTTACAACTAGAGGCCCAGTGCATGATTGAATCATGCACGTGTAGGGTCCCCTACACGCTTTTGCTTTCGATCATGGGGAGCTGGGTGCCTGTCCGCTGGTGCACCAGGCGCCGGAGGCTTCTGAAAGGCCTGCAGCCTGAGCGGACAGGCACCCAGCTCCCACGCTTTCCCTTTCGATCGCTGGTGCACCAGGCCTTTCAGAAGCCTCCGGCGTGGCAGAGGCTTCTGAAAGGCCTGCTGCCTGAGTGGACAGGCACCCAGCTCCCATGCTTTTGCTTTTGATTGCAGGGAGCTGGGTGCCTGTCCGCTGGTGCCTGAGTGGACAGGCACCCAGCTCCCACATTTTCCTTTCGATTGCGGGGGAGCTGAGTGCCTGTCCACTCAGGCACTCAGCTCCCCTGCTTTTGATGGTCCGCGCGGCAGGACGTCAGCTCGCTGCCCCAGAGGCCCCTTCTGTGCCGCAGCACAGCCATGGCACAGACGCTGAGCTCGTGCCGCTGCTGGCGACACAGCTCAGTGTCCCGCCGGCCCAATCAGCTACCCCGGCCACCCCGAGTCCCGCCCCCCCCCCCCCGCGCCTCCTGGCCAATCATGGGCATAGTGAAGGTATGGTCAATTTGCATATTTGTCTATTATTAGGTAGGATAGCCAAAGTATGGAAACAATCTAAATATCCATTGACAAATGAATGGATAAAGAAAATGTGGTACATATAAATAATGGAATATTACTCAGCCATAAAAAGGAATGGAATCTTGCCATTTGCAACAACATGGATGGACCTAGAGGGTATTATGCTAGGTGAAATAAGTCAAAGAGGGATATACAAATAGCACATTTTTTCACTTATATGTGGAATCTAAAAAACAAATAAACCCTAAGCTTATAGAGTCAGAAAACCGGTTGGTGATTGCCAGAGATGGGGGTGAGAGGTAGGCAACATGAGTGGAGGCAGACAAAAGGCACAAACTTCCAATTGTAAAATAAATAAGTCACAGGGATGTAATGTATAGAATGGCAACTACAGTTAATAATACTTTGTTGCATATTTAAAAATTGGGAGTTAAGACATGAAATTCCCCAAGATTTAAGGCAAGTTAAATAGATATTTTAACTGGGGAAACAGATATTGAGGCTCTGAAACAGCAATGTGCATGTTCAGGTGGAAAAGAGATGTTGAAATGATGTTAAACTATCTTATTACATATGAATTTTAACTTTACTTTGATTTGAGGGAGGGCTAAGCACTGTGCAGGGAGTGTAACTCTGAGGGGAGGCAGGTAAGTGAGGAAGGGCGATCAAAGGTCATGAGGAGCATAGTGGCTATTTAACGTAGAAACAGGTGGGAGCTTGAGAAGCACATCACCAACAATGCAAAACATCAAAAACATATAGAAAGGTTGCTCACTGATTTTATAGCTCAAGCATCTAAATCGAGAGAGAGAGAGAGAGAGAGAGAGAGAGAGAGAGAGAGAGAGACTGCACCAAAGCAAAATGAATGAGCAGAGCTCTCACTAAGATCAGGGAGAAGGTAGAGAAGAAGATAGAGAAGTTTTCGAAGTGAGGCATGATAGAAGGAAGTTAGTTGCCTAGTATGATTTACTTTTATTAATTTAGCATGACAGAATGCCATGTGTTCTCTTCATATGCTCTTTTATTTATATTGGTAAATAGAAAGCATAAGATTTTTAAAAGTTTGCTTACAACCTTCACCCACCATCTTTTGAAGATTCTGTTTTTCAGCTGGGAATTCTGCTACCTGAGGGCTGTGAGGAAGCTACATTTTAGAGCTGAATGTAAACTACATACAGTAAATGACCTAGCCCTAGGATTATACCAAGTTACTTGGTATTAGAACAATTCTACTCAAGAAACTTTTCTCAGCATATTTTCAACAACATCGATCTTTAATGTTAATCTAGTGTTTCTACCTGTTTTCCAGTTTTCATCGTAGTAACTAACATTTTCTTTAATTTTTTGTAATACTTTCAACAATAATAATTTAAAAGAAAAAATATTTAGTTTATAAACAAATGAAAAACAAGTTTGAGAAAATACTTTACTTCTGTTGAATGAGTGTTTAAATGTCAGCATTTTGTAGTCTCAAAATAAATAATTTTAAATTAGAGGCCCGGTACACGAAATTCGTGCACAGGGGTGTGTGTGTCCTTGGCCCAGCCTGCACCCTCTCCAATCTGGGACCCTGAGAGGGATGCCCAATCCCTAAATGGGCAGTCGGACATCTTTATCACAATCCAGGACTGCTGGCTCCCAAACGCTCGCCTGCCTGATTGCCCCTAACCACTTCTGCCTGCCAGCCTGATCACCCCCTAACCACTCCCCTGCCAGTCTGATCGACGCCTAACTGCTCCCTTGCTGGCCCAATTGCCCCTAACTGCTCTCCCCTGCTGGCCTGGTCGCCCCAACTGCCCTCCCCTGCCAGCCTGGTCACCCCTAACTGTCCTCCCCTGCAGGCCTGGTCGCCCCTAACTTCCCTCCCCTGTAGGCCTGGTTGCCCCCAACTGCCCTCCCCTGCAGGCTTGGTCCCCCCAACTGCCCTCCCTTGCAGGCCTGGTCCCTCCCAACTGCCCTTCCCTGCAGGCCTGGTCACCCACAACTGCCCTCCTCTGCTGGCCTGGTCACCCCTAACTGCCCTCCCCTGCAGGCATGGTCCCCCCCAACTACCCTCCCCTGCAGGCCTGGGTCCCCCCCAACTGTCCTCCCCTGCAGGGCTGGTCGCCCCCTACTGCCCTCCTCTGCCAGCCTGGTCACCCCTAACTGCCCTCCCCTGCAGGCCTGATTGCCCCAACTGCCCTCCCTTACAAGCCTGGTCCTTCCCAACTGCCCTCCACTGCTGGCCTGATCACCCACAACTGTCCTCCCCTGCTGGCCATCTTGTGTCCACATGGGGGCAGCCAATTTGTGTGTTGGAGTGATGGTCAATTTGCATATTATCTCTTCATTATATAGGATTATATAGGATAAAGCCTTTCTTTTCCAAAGAAAAACACTTTCATTTTATATCCTGATAAATTACAATCTTACATTTGGAAATAAATTACTTTTTTATGTTGTTTTTTTTACCGAAGTAAAAACAAAGATTGACTAATAACATATGTCTCATATAGATGATTACCCAACAAAGTCATTAAAAGGAGGCTAAGAAACATCTGTCCTAAATTGCCCACCCCATATCTGGCCATGAGATGCATAGAACAGTAGTGACTATTGGGCAAATAAAATTCAAAGTTAAAAAAAAAAAAGATACTCTAACCTTATGCATGCAGATACAATAAGAACCATTTGGTCTTTTAGTTATGAAGCTGGTTTCTTTGCAAAGCTGCAGCAGACAGTGTGCAAATAACTTGACAACCTGCTTTGCCACAGCCCCTTATCTATAGAACACAGAGAGGGGGGTCACCCTGGTACACTTGTTTCCAAAAATTTATAGGTTGCGTTAATTGTACTGAATGAAGAATTAGGGAATAGCTTGTTTCTCTTGTTTTCTGCAAAAGAACTTTGCAAACAGATTTTGTTTCTTCTGAATTATATATGTCAAAGAGCTTAGATACACATTCTTTAACTACCAATCTCCTCTAAAACCGTTAATATCAAGAATTTCACACACATTCCAACATCTTGTTAGAGTGATGATCACTAAGTTTTTGGATCCATTTCTGGATTTTACTTTAAAAAATTTAATAAATAATTTTCATATTTAAACCAAATAATTTTCCTAAAATATCTCCTTTCAGATTCCATTTATTTCAGGGCCAGAAACATAAAAGCAGCACAAACATAAACTAGCCATTCTGAAAGGGGCAGGTGTGTGCGTAAGCAAACAGAAGGAAGACGAGCCTTATAGGATTACCGTAAGTGAGGATGTACAAGGGTTTCCCATTTGTGTCCATCGTGGTTAAGCACGGGGCCTTTGGTGAGATGGTTCCCCATCGCTGTAATGCAGCTTCTAAAGACGGGGGCCAATTCGTAACCACACCTAGCTGCTCCCCTCGCATGGCTAACATCTGTGCTCCTTCTGGCTTTGGCTGGTTCGGATCTGGTTGTTGAACTAAACACATGTAGACACAAAAGTTGTTGTTTTTTTTAAAAAAAATACACTCATATTGGCACAATCATGATTTTATTCATTTTAAAGGAGCTAGGAGACTTATACTTAAGGTATAAACTTATTAATGCACAGAAAACATGTTTTCCTAGAATCAGGGCTATGACCTACATATTAGCCTCATGAATGTAAAAGAAATACTTAATTCTTACAATTTCCTAGGCAATTTGGGTGAGGTACTTAAGGAGACCCAAGTGCATTTATAAACTGACAGAAAGTAAAGCTGTGTATCTGAACATGCCTAGAGTCTAGGATTGCAACAACAACTATGTTAAAAATATCAATTATTGCCTGGCTGGTGTGGCTCAGTGACTGAGCGTCAACCTGTGATCCAGGAGGTCATGGTTCCTTCCATTCCCAGTCAGGGCTCATGCCCGGATTGCAGGCTTAATCCCCTATCAAGGTCTAAGGGAGGCAGCCAATCAATGATTTGCTCTCATCACTGATGTTTTTCTATTTCTCTCCCTCTCCCTTCCTCCCTGAAATCAATAAAAAAAAATTTAAAAAATTAATTATCAACATAGGCTAGTAATTCTGGACTCAAAAAATAAAAAAAGAGCTCAAATCTTTTGAGCTGAATTATATTTTGCCCTTAAATACTGAGGTGTAAATTTAAATTTGCTACAACTACAATAATGAGCACAGACCATATTTTCTTGAGTAAAACAAAAATAAATGCTTCCTAATAAAATACAACTTGCCCAACTGTTGGGAAAGGTGAGAAGTTGAGGGTTTTTTTTCCTCACTTCTGGAAGAGGTTTTTCTCTCCCAATGTATGATTGACAGTTTCCACCTGCTGGGCAGAAAACAGCTATATCTTACTTGTGATGTAAAGAACAAGAACACACAGAGTTTGCATTTGATATAAGTATTTTGCTTTGACTTTAAGTGGTTTGTGTTTAAAAGGCTTGTGAACACTTAGGGGTTAAGATACTGACTCCTGGGTTTCTATGGAGCGACAGTGAATGGGACTTGCTGCACGCTCACTGCATTCCTCTTAAACTTATTCAGAGGGCACTGTGTCACTGTTGGCAAGATTTTCTATGATTTACTTGCATTTCTGGAAGCCAACAGAGTCCTTAGAAAGAAGCCTGGCTTGTGGGCTGTACTTGAGTACTTTACAGGACCCCGCAGGAACAGTACCTACGGACTCTAGAAAAGATTCCTGTCTTATTCTTAAAAAGGAAAATAGCCTTGGTAGAAAAAAATATCATTATAGTTTATGGGATCACAGGGACATTGGAATAAATGGGGGTAAGAAAGGGTTCTTTTACCTTCTAACAATTCTTCAAAGTCGTCCACAAAGAATTCTCGTAATGGTGGTCGTTTTGGCCGTTTGAGGGTATTGACAAGCTGCTGAATTTTTGCTGATACCCGGCTACTTACTGGCACTCCTGCAAAACAGAGCCACAGGGAGACGGGCTTTAATCCAAGCACCACAGTGAAATGGCCAAGACACCCACACCCACTGCCCCCTCTCAGGGCTGAGAGAAGCAGGGATGGGCTTGAGACTCAGTGTCCCTCAAAGTGTCACCTCGGCGATGTGCAGAGTGGAGACATCCTACTGGGTGGACAGTCACAGCACAATGACCCTGCTGGGAACCCGCAAGAGGGTAGAGACTCAGCAGAAACAATTCTCATTTACAGCTCCATGAGCCATCCTGATCTGGTGATGTCAGGAAGAGCTCTAACCACAGGTTGGGCTTGGTCCCACCTCTAATTCCTAACAGGGCTTGTCACCTTCTCACTAACACTGTCTCTGGCCCCTTCTTTCTAAGGGGGTGAGAGAGCTGATGAAGCAGAGTCCCCGACTCTCCTGAGATCCCTGGTGCCTGGCCTCACTGGGTGAAGAGAACATTTTGCTGAGACAGTGAATTTGGGTGCCCTGCAGCATCTGCATGGCCAGCCCCCGCACCGACCTCCGAACCAAAGCAAGGGGACTGCTTCCTACAAGCGCCTTGGCAGGCCCTGTCCACGCAGGTGACCACCGAGTCCCTCCCGAGTCAGCATTCAGGCAATACGTTCTAGAAGCACAGCAATTAGTCTCTAATTCAATTTCTGTGTAACGCAGAACACTAGCATATATTTATCCAAGTGTACTGAGAAACATTTACCCCATGTTATAATATTTCTTACAATGAATGACATTTTGAAAACTGAGTAAGTGAAATGATCAATGGAAAAGATAAGAAATTTTAAAATTTAAAATAAATAACCCAAATTCTGAACAAAAGGAGTGCCAAAATGGGCACTCTATGGGCACTTTCAGAATTGAGACATTTAATATTTTATAGTTTTGAAAATATTAAAAATACACAACCCAGATTTCTCAGTCTCTAAACAGGATATTTCTCATTAAATAGTTCCCCTTAATTTGGTTCAGATGAATCTGAGATCATTTCACAAGGCCACTGTTTCCCCAGCTCGGTTTAGAATGTGTAAGAATCATCCTAGGACTTGTCTAGCCCAGCGTTTCTGATGTCATAGGTTTTGGGGATGGCCCAGAACCTGCTTTTTAACAAGTGTCCCAAGTGATTCTGAGAGGAGAGGTCATCACACGCTGAAAAACTCTGGGCTGGACAACATGTGACTCAAATGGACAACATATGAACTTACTTGGGAGAGCAGGTAAGGATTATGGACATCAAAAACAACAGTTATTACCTTTTGCACTCGGATGTCGAGTGTGACTCGACACGGTTAGCATTGGTAGCAGCTCGAGAAAAAAGCGAGTGCAAAGGGTTAAATTGATAATGACTAGAACAACAGTAATGACCCATTTAATACAGAGTGAATTTAGCCGAGAACTAAGGCAAACACTGAGACTGAAAGTGCCCCAGGGAACTGGAGTGACTTCCAATGCACTACTGGGAGCTCCTGAACCACACTGACTTTGGGCTCTGGCCATGCAGAGAGGCGTGCTGCCTATCAGGGACTGGGTCCAGGCCTTTCTCATCACCTCCGCATCACACCGCGGCACAGGACATGAGCACAGCTGGATGGACGGCACGCCGAGGCTACTTTGGCCATCTTCCACAGAAACACCATTTCATGTCCCCACTGGGTTCCATGCGAACCTTTGTGAGCCTGGGAAGGACTGGGGCTGCAGGAAAGCAGAATCATGCATGCAGTGCATGTTTGAGTGTGCTGCTTCAGACGGGGTCATAGAAACGGCCGCTCTATATACAAGATCCATGATATGAGGAACAAAGAAGAACCCCCACTGCTGAAGTTTATCAAATCACCAATATTTTTTCCCAATACAGAGAAAAAAAGCCCCTCTTTCTTCCAAATTCCAAAGCATTCCATTTGGCCCAGAGCTGTCAATTAATTTGTTTACACGTAACTTCATCCTGCCCTTCTAAGTAACCATTCATAGTCTTAACACTTGCACACTAATTTGTTAATTGCTGAACCGACTTTAGTTATTCATTAACAAATACACTGGAATCTTATAAAATTTCCTTTTCTTCTCGTGACTAAATTCCTACATCATCATCATTTTTTTTTCCTACAAGGAGTAACTCTTGGCCAACTTGGAGATAGTTTGCATTTTCTGTGACTATGCCACCATCTATGGGTGGTGTGTAAAGAACTTCATAAATTAGATTCAGTGAGTTGACCTTATGGTTTAAAAGTTAAGTTAGTAAAAACAGAGTTTACAAAGGAGGGAAGAAAATGCCGGAGACCTACCATCGCCAGTCTCCATGAGCTCAGCATTGCCGTACTTTGGTGCAGTCCGTGATGTCGTTGAGCCTTGTGGCCTTTCTATTTGTATTGAGTGTTCTGAGGTGTACGTGGTTACATCAGGAGGTGCAGAGTGATTTTCTGTAAAGAAGCAAATGACAAATTCTCAGATGATCATGATAGAGTTATTCTGAAGGCTAAGTAAGCAACAGGGTTTCAAAAAAGGCCACATCCTGAGAAGAGACCATAATTCTGAATCAAAGCCTACTACAAAAATCTAGGCATAAAGATGCTCTTTAAAATAATTTGTATTGCTCAAAATGAAACAAAGTTAGGTAAAATTTCAGACATGTCATAGCAGGAGCCACATCAATGAATCACTATAGCATTTTAACACATTGCGGACCAGTAGTTTAATTGCTAGCTTTACCCAGTGGCCGGATAAGTTTCTATTGAACGAGTACAAAAAACTTTTTACATAAATGTTAAAGGCACGCTTTAAAATTAAATACCCATTGCATTTTGAAGTTATTTATTACATGTTCTTAAAAGCTAATAGTTTTAAAGAATTCTCGTGATTGGCCACAGCCTTAGAACAGAAAAACACAAGAATTCTCGTGATCTGTCCGTAATGTGTTAAGAATAATGTTCTTAAGCAGCAGGTAGAAAAAGAGTTATTGAAAGTTACATGTTCGTTCACAAAGAGTAATTTTCTTATCTGTCATGGTAGTGGCAGTTAAGAGCTCAAGCTTTGAAGACAGAGAGCCTGGGGTTTGAATCCCAGCTCTGCCAATTCCTCCAGATCTTGGTAAGTGTCTTAACTTCTCTGTGCCGCAGTATCCTCACCTATCAAATGGGAATAATATTGCTGACTTCCACCCTAGCTGGTTTGGCTCAGTGGATAGAGTGCCGGCTTGCAGACCAAAGGGTTCCAGGTACAATTCCAGTCAAGGGCACGTACCTCGGTTGCAGGCTCCTCCCCGGCCCAGGCCCTGGTCGGGGCTTGTGCAGGAGGCAACCAATCGATGGGTTTCTCTCACATTGATATTTCTGTCTTTTCTTCTTTCTTCCACTCTCTCTAAAAAAAAAAAAAAAAAAAAGGAAAAATATCCTCAGATGAGGATTAAAAAAAAAAATAACAACAACAATGCTGATTTCCTTGTAGGGGAGATGAGCTAACATATGTAAAGTTCTTAAAGTTCTTAGGACATTTCTTGATAGAGGCTGAGCACTCAAGAAATATTAGCTATTTTGCTTGTTTCAGCATGAATAATTCTGGACAGTCATTCAAAAAGCTCTGGCTGGGTGGCTCAGTTGATTGGAGCGTCATTCGGTACACCAAAAGGTTGCAGGTGCAATTCCCAGTCAGGGCACATACATAGGTTGTAGGTTTGATCCCTGATAGGGGGGACTACAGGAGGCAACAGATTGATGTTTCTCTCTCCCATTGATGTTTCTCTCTCTCTCTCTCTCTCTCTCTCTCTCTCTCTCTCTCTCTCTCTCTCAAAAATCAATGAAAACATATCCTAGATGAGGATTTTTTTTAAAAAAAATCATGTGTTTACAATCTCACGTGCATTGGTGATGGTTACGCAGTGAGCTGTGCAGCAGGCCTTCCCCAAAGCATTCATCGATGGTGTCATCAAGCACTTAAATGGTTCAGTGGGGAAAGCACAGTTCTTGTATTTATTTATTTAATTTTTAAATTGTGATTTACATTCAATACTATTTTGTACTAGTTTCAGGTGCAGAGCATAGTGGTTAGACCATCATATACTTTTCAAAATGTTCCCCCAATATTTATTATATAAGTCATTCAGGAAAACACGTCAAATGAGACTACCAATGACATTTTCTATAGCCTGAGTCCTAATAATGGGTATACGGCTATTAATTTTGAGTCATTAATCCTTATTAGGTTCCATGCAATGCAAGCTATTTTGTTGTGCTGTATGTAAAAAGGGGAGCCAGCATTGGAAAGCCTCCTCCTTCAGATACTCCCTCTTCAGCACTACAAGTGGGGGTGAGGGCTGCATAAACAGTGACATAACCAACAAAAAGCAAAAGAAGAAACACAGGGCACCAAACAGCCCCTGTAAAGGGCACTGCTCACAGTCTGAGGGCTGGAACAAGAAGGCAGAACATCGCCCTCTGCTGGGAACATGCGTGTCAGGGACTCAAAGTTTTGCTGCTCTGCTAACTTTTGTACATGACCTCAAGGAGGCCTCGCGTACTGCTTTGGGGTTACAAATAATTTTAACAAGTAGGTGGATCACTGAGGGGAAGTAGGAGGGAGAAAAGAAGATCATTCAAATTGCCTCTTCAATGATTCAGAGACTGTTCATCCTCTCATCACCCCTACCAGCGCTTTTGCCAAATAGACTTATTTCGTGTTGCAAAATGCTCTAACTCTCCACAGCCAAGTAGTACACTCATTGGGGCCTCATATTTCAGATGAAAATACAATAGATGCTGATGTATGCTGAACAGACTTTCAAATTAGCACCTAAAACGGAAGTAGCTATAATATGCATTCACTGCATTTCGATTTTATCCAGACTCACTGGTGCTTAAGTGACACTGTAGCCTCATCACTGATGACGAACTGCCAATCCGTCTTTGTGCTGGGCGGCAGGAATACTGTCGTGTTCCACTTTGAAGTTGGGAAAAATAATGATTCCAATACATCTGGCGATTATAAAGCTGGAACAGTGACAGCCGGGTGATTTCAAAGTGTTTTCCAAACTTACTTAGTTGTCACCTCCCCTCCTGCTCCCTTCCCCATTCCTAGGAGGTGCTGTCACCCTGGGATCACCAGCCCAGCAGCTGCTCCTGTGGGGAGCCAGAGGACATGCTGATGCTGCAGTGACACACTGCACCCCGCTTTATTTTGATAAAGATCAGGATGCGAGTTTTTATCGAGGCTACCTAATACTTGGGGGAGTATTAGAAAAGCCCTGTACATAACAAATGCTCAGGAAACACTTGTCGGTGGGTAAGCAAAAGTGGAGCTGGGTGGATGCTGCAGATTTGAAGGTCTAAGATGCTCGCCAGCTCCAGGCATGAGGCCACTGGAGTCCATGTAGAGTCAGAAGTGCTATGTAGATTAAGAACCCTCATTAGAGCGGGGTTGTATCTTTTGAGCAAGAGGGCCCACTGTTCCTGTGATCAGTTTCGCAGTACTTTAAATCAAGAGAACGGCAGCCATCCTTCCTGCCACCTGTCAAGTGTCACCTCCACTGTGAGTGCCCAGAGAGCTATCCGTGACACCTTCTCATCTGCCTGCCACAGGGTGGGTTCGGCTTCATCTGCCCTTGTGTGGTGTTTGTTGTCAGAGGCTGACATAGGTTCCCCGTGAATCAGGAGTTCGGGCTGGGCACAACGAGGAGGCAGGAGGGAAGTGCAATTCCACCATCTTTCATGGCAGGATCTGCACGCTGCTCTGGCGCCATCTATACCAGGGTTGCCACCTCAGTCCTTGACACCCACCCCCACCCCACACAGGGTTTTAGTCTGTTACTCTTGCCAGCAATCTACCCCATTGCACAGCTGTTTTTGGCCATGACCATTTCAGGGTCCTGGCTGGTCTCCCTATTGAACCCGACGTTGGAAATCGCTGCTTCCTTCACTTCTCCTAATGACACTGGCTCAGTCGGGTTCCCCCTGTGTACTACTCAGGGGCTGACGTTACCTACACTCAGCCCACACTGTCTGCTCAGCAAATGCTGCAGGAAGAGTTCAAAGAATGAATTAAAGAGCACTTGACAACTTGATAAAATGCCTCTAGTTCTAATACCCGCTGGAAAGAATTGTTCTTTAATTCTAACTGTACGAACTGGAATCTGCAGGGTCATGGTGATAAACCCCACTTTTAAGGCATGTTAATTATTTTTATGTCCCCAAATAACTTCAGCCCTCAAATAAAGAGAAGAAAATTAGAAAATCTGGTTTTCATATGTAAAAAGCAACACGCTCATGGTTCACTAATTGGCGATGCATGGTGAGTAACATGTTCAAAGGAACCCAAGTTTCTGTACACTAAGAATGCCCTATCCCACGTTTCCTCAACTCGACCACTGCTGTCACTGAGAAGTACCTGTGACCCAGGCCCTCAGACCACCTGGCCTGCCCAGCTGCCCCAGCTTCCTAAGATGATGTGACCACGCCCTCCACATGGTGGTGGAAAACCAGCTCCCGGGATGAAAATGTGAAGGTGAACAAAGTTTAGCCACCAGCCATGATTCTGACAAAATACAACACATGATAAAAGGAGCACACAGAGAGGATGAGGGGAAGAGCCAGCCCTTTGGGAGTCGAGCATCAGCCCTGCTGCTGGGGACCCGGCTGGACCGCTCACTGCTCTGACCCATCTCCCATCTGCAACCAATCGGAAGAGAAGCCTTCCTCCTCCGTTTCACCAGTAACGTCCACTTTCACTGGGTCTCATGGAAGGCACCTCACAGGGAAGCTCTAACTAGGGTCTTGACCAAAAGTGGCACATGACATTAGAGCATGCGCGGATTTATCTTATTCCTTTAACTAGAGGCCCGGTGAATGAAATTTGTGCACTTGGGGGGTGGTCCCTCAGCCCGGCCTGCACCCTCTCACAGTCTGGGAGCCCTCAGGGGCCGTCTGTCAGGCATCCTTAGTGTGGCTGTGGAAGTGGGAAAAGCTCTCGCCACTGCTGCTGCGCTCACCAGCTGTGAACCTGGCTTCTGACTGAGCAGTGCTCTCCCTGTGGGAGTGCACTAACCATCAGGGGGCAGCTCCTGCGTTGAGCATGTGCTCCCTGGTGGTCAGTGTGCATCATAGTGACCGGTCGTTCCGCAGTTCGGTTGATTTGCATATTAGCCTTTTATTATATAGGATTACCACTTCAGGACAGAACAATATACTGTTTACCTTGATTCACTTTTCCTACGTGTGTGAGCATGTGTGTGAATGTGTGCATGATGTTTGTGAGTGTGAACACATGAGGGTGTGGGTGAGCATGTGAGTGTGTATGAGTTTGAGTGTATGTGTGAGCATGTGATTGTGATACTCATAATGGAGATTCACAGCTGCTTCTCAAATATTCAGGCAAATCACCCACAGACTAAATCTGCAGATGGTTAGGAAAGGACTCAGAGGCCCTGGGCCAGCAGCTCAGGTAGTTAGAGGTTTGCCTGACATACCAAGGTTGCGGGTTCCATCTCCGGTCAGGGCACATACGAGAATCAACCAATGAATGCTTAAATAAGTGGAACAACAAATCAATCAATCTCTCTCTCTCTCTCTCTCTCTCTCTCTCTCTCTTTCTCTCTCTCTCAAATCAATAAATGAGAAGGACTTAAGACGTTCTGTGTTGAAACTTCCCTTTCAGCAGTGTCCAAAGAGTCAGAGTTGAGCTCAGGATTACAGAGGTTCTCACACCTGAAACTGCCTGCCTCCCACATTTATGCCATGAAAAACTCATAGAGAAGTGAATGCAACTGAGACACATTTTAGAATTGTAGGATATATGTTCTAATGTCAGAATAGAAACTTTCAATTTCAGACAATAGCTTCCTGACTTTTGTTCAAAAATTCAAATTCATGACAAAATGCTCCAACTGTCACAAAACCCACAGCGGGGTTGTGACAGGGACACTGAAATCTTTATTGTTTATGCAAAGTTTCATTGCATTTTATCTGAGAAGAACTCCGCTTCCATTTGTAACAAGCAATGGAACAAGAAGCTGAGGAGAGAGTGAGACTTCAGAGTGTCACCCTGTCTCTGCCACCTGGCAGATTTGAGTCTGACTCCTCAGCTGGCTGCTGGGCATCCTGTCAATTGTCCAAGCCTCAGTCTTCCAATGAATCAACCAATGAATGCAAAATGAGAACGCTACTCCTCACTGTGGCAGAGGGAGCTAAGTAACCAACAAAGCACCTTACATCCTGCAGCGACGGTCAGGCCCTGGTCCCAGACCCGAAGGCTTCTTCTCTGTGGTTTCTCCCCTTGTGGGGGGACCCTGACCTCTCAAGAAAGAATCTTTGAAACTCACATGCAGAAAAGTGTAAATGGCTGTGTTACCACTTTCTGAGTTAAATGCATTTAAACAGTGGAAAAGCAGAGCTAAACAGGTGGGTCTTCCCATATATACCAAGGTGTGAGCAGGTAGGTCAGTGAGACATTCCTGCAAAATGGGGCACACAGTGGGTGAAGGGTTAGGATACTTGTGGGTCCAAAAGTCATTACTTGGATTTTTAAGTATAAAATCCATATAAACAAAATCAATTTTGAGAGATGAAAATCCCTAAAGCAACTTTTTGGAAAAAGAGACAGGATCAGAACTGTGCTTTAACACCATCAACAGGGCTGCAAGACACAGGACAGTGCAAAAGGAGGGAAATGAGGCGGAAGGGGCTGCAGTGGTCCAGACAGGAGGGCAGGCACCTGGACCTAGGAGCCTGGGAATGGGGGTGGGGGAGAAGTAAGGCTTGCAAGGCCATGAGCAGCCAAGCGCCCAGGATGTGGACAGAAATGGTATGGGGGAGAGAGGAGCCAAGCACAGCTGAGGTCCTGAGCCTGCTCCTGGGTACAGGGTGGGGCCGATGGGCAGTGTTGGGAGGCACTTTGGGATGTGGACTAATGAAGGACTTCACAGTGGAAAATGCAGGTGTGTGAGTTAGGGAGGAGCAGGGAGCCTTGAAAACTGGGAGAGGATGAAATGTAGAGACAAGGTGGGAAGAGGAGCGGCCAGAAGGAGGCTGGAAAGGAGGAGATGACTGATCACTAACATCCAAAGCTAGGGCTCACCCATGGGTGAGCGGAGATGCAGAAGAGCACAGCACTGAGCTAGCAGGTTTGGGAAGAGCTGGAATCCAGAATGAAGGTGAAAGGGTAAACTTTGGAAAGAGGGAGCCTTCTGCCCCAGAAAAAAAAATAAAAAAGGAGAAAGATACGGAGACAGATGCTTCCTAACTTCTTGTTTGCCTCCTACTGGGGGCAAAAAGGTGTCTGCAGACATTGTCCCAGCCCCTCACCATATGGGGTTAGAAGTACAAGGTGGTGGTAAAACACACACCCACAATATTTTCCTATTTGTAGGCTTTTGATGCTGCCAATTCTCTGACTTTTACCTTCTTTTGTTTTGCCACAGGAATAAAAAATTTTCATTTTATTATTTTGCTACTGCTTTCTTTCTAAAATGTTTTTCATATTTTCAGAGAAGTCCCAGATATTCTAGGAACTTATCTTTGTGCCAATATAAAAATTACTTAAATGTCATACACTCACAAGCTATATTTAGGTTACATTGAACTTATGTAGACGAATCATGCACCCTTTTATAATCTGGGTAAATTTAATTCTCCACACTATCATTTCCTCCAGCACTTCACACGCAGATTCACAAAGGGAAATGAAACACAGTGATTAATTTTTCAAAAGTACGTGTTTCTCTTGGTAAGATTCTGACATCTCACTGGAGGGGAACTGGGTCAGAGCACACACATCTGCAGGATTGCAGTGAGGGGCAGAGGTGCGGGAATTCCACGTCTGATCCTGTGCAGGTGCCAATAAAGCTCCAAGGCAGGACCTCGGCCACCTCTCAGGTTCCAAAACACATAGGAAGCCATTTTATTATCTAAAAGTATGTAATGGTCGCACATTTCTGTTTAATGTTTAATTGACTTCAAATAGAGATTCATAGTGTACATTAACCAGTGGCCATGTTACTGCAAATATCCGACACTGAAAATGAATAACACCACTTTGCATTTGAGTGTTACTTTAAAATATTTGGAAGAACTTTTCTATTTTCTCCTTTTTATTCACAACAGTTCTGAGAGGTACAAAGAAAGCATTACTCTTTCCCCCCACCCCACTACAAAACTAAGCCAGGGAGAAGTGACTTCTGAAGATGCCAGCCCGTTCACCTGAGAGGCCAGGCCAGACCCACTCTCCTGGCGGCTGCCTGTGTCCTGCCTGTAGACACATGGTCTCATTTCTGATACCACTGAAAGGTTTAAAAATCATAATCCACAGCTGAAAATGGATCAGAACAGATCTGGGCATCATACTTGTCCCTTCTACATTAGACAAGGACTCATTTCCCTGGCAAATGCGTGACATGCACACATGGGGGGGAGGGGGGGCCAGAAAACGTGTACCTCACTCACCCACAATTGAAAGCCACACTGCTCAGACAATCCCTCTTTTCCTCTAATAATTCTTATTTAATCTCCTTTTCCACATTATTTCCAAACATCTCAGGCAATGCTTCCTAACTCTGTGCTTTTTCCAATATAGAGGATCTTACTCACCATAGAACCTACATGCAAAATGACATGGCCCTGGCCTATGGTGGCTCAATGGATAGAGTGTCGGCCACACACTGAAGGGTCGCAGGTTCAATTCCCAATCAGGGGCACATACCTTGGTTTTGGGTTCGTCCCTGGCCTCTGAGAAGCACACGTGGGAGGCAACTGATCAATGTGTTTCTCTCACATCGATGTTTCTCTCTCTCTCCTCCTCCTCCTCCTCCCTCCATCCCTCTCTCCCTTCTACTTTCTCTAAAAATCAATAGAAAAAGTATCCTTGAGTGATGATTAACAACAACAACAAAAAGTGACATGAACCACCAGAGAAATCTAAATACATACAGCAGAAAACCGTAGTGATTAAAGCCCTAGGATTCCTTAAGTGGTTTCCAAAGTCATGACAAACACACTTTAAAATTCCCTGTTTATTAGCACTATCTATTAAAATTTTCATTTAGAAGCATATTTTAGCATAAATGAGAAGAAAACATGTAAACAGATATGGCTGCAAGTTTTCCCTAATGAACGAGTGCACTCCTTTATGAGCAGCAAGCTCTTGAATTCTAGCTGTAGGAGACATCTGAGATGGTGAGAAATACCGTATTTTTCCATGTATAAGACACCCCCCAACACATACTTTTTTCAACGCAAAATTAAGAAATCAATAATTTAAACATTTTGCTGGTTTTCCTCTTAAGGCCTTCTTCTTTTTTGGCATCTTAAGGAGTTGTTCTTCCTGTTTTATCCACTGTCTGATCATACACTCAGGGGGAGGAGGTCCAAATTGTCTTTCTGCAGCTCTATTTCTATGCTCTTTTGCATAGCTGATTACATTCAGTTTGAATTCTGCAGAGAAAGACAATAGCTTACCAGTATTTATCTTTTTATTTTTTGACATGTTTATGGGCTCAGAACGCTCAGGTCTCTGTTGCATCTGCGCACTCGCCACCTCCACCTCCAATTATGGCATCAGCTGATATCAGTAACAACAAGGTTCATGACTGGAGGAAGCCTGGCTGACAAGGTATGGGCAGCTACACACCTGCACGGCTCCCTCCTCGGCTGACTTCTGTGTATAAGATGCTGCTCGATTTTCAGTCTAACTATTTTAGAAAAAAATAGCGTCTTATACATGAAAAAATATGGTAATAAAACCAATGGTTTCACAAAACAGTAAAACCAGAGCACAAAGCAGGCCAAGAGCCAGAGTGAGACCCTGTGGAACCCCAGGGTGGGGATTCTAATGCCGTGATGCCCAGATAGACAAACTTCTACTCTGGGCCACTTACACACAACAACGAGAATCACACAGTGACAGGCACTCACCTATGTGCGTCTGGGCCATGACATCGGCTAGCCTGTGGGCGGCACCGCTGCCCCCACTTTGGGTGGATGAGGAAGAGGTTGTGGAGGTGGTGGAGCCATGGATGGCCTGGCTGATCCAGTGCTCCATGTTGATGCTGCCCTGGCTGGAGGTGGGCGTCCCCTGGGAGTCACCCTGCACGGAGCCCTCATCTTCTGAACCAGAGGAGGTATCTGTGTGACAGGTGAGTTAATATGCAGAGAATTAAAGAAACACATCCCAACCAAACACCAACAGACCTACCGCACACATGAACAGTTTAAGGACTTTTGCTTTGAACACTCTTGAACTTATACCACTTCTTGGATGAAGCCAAACATATTTGCATACACGCATCAAGTGAGGTGGCCGAGGGCAGCATTTTCTCCAAGATGTTGAACCTTCATGGATTCCAAGTGAGATGTATGTAGCCTTCTAGTCCCAAGGTGGTTCTCTAAGCTATAATTTACTTTTAAATTCAGTCTGAGTGCAAGACAACCATGCACCTCCCCAAAGGGTGAGATATCAGTGAAGAAAATGGTGGAGGAGGAAGAACACACCTCACAAAGTATGCCTCCTACCTTTTCCAACAACCTATATGCTCAAAACCTTGCCCCCTTTGGTGAGAACAATAAATCATCACATTATACTTTATGATCAAACTAAACATTTTTACATTCATTTTTAAATCATTTTAATTTTTCAATTACAGTTGACATATTAACTTAATTCCAGGTGTTACTGGAATTGGACATTACCGTACTTTCCGGCGTATAAGACGACTGGGCATATAAGATTTTCCTGGGTTAAAAAATCGTTTCATACGCTGGAAAATACGGTATATTGGACTATATTGGTGGGATTAGATATAATGGATTAGATATATTGGACTACTGTATTTTCCGGCGTATAAAACAACTTTTTAACCCAGGAAAATCTTATACGCCCAGTCGTCTTATACACTGGAAAATACGGTACATAACTTACTAAATGATCATCCCGATAAATCTCGTACCCATCTGACCCCATAGTTATTAGAATGAAGTTGACTATATTCCCTATGCAGAACTTTATATCCTCATGACTACCCTGTAACAACTAATCTGTACTTCTTAGCCCTTTCACCTTTTTCACCCATCCCCCAACCTCCCTCCCACCTGGTCAAAATGTTCTCTTTATCTATGAGTCTCAGCTCTACTTGTTCATTTATTTTGTTGTTTAGATTCAGCTGTTGATAGATATATATTTATTGCCATTTTAATGTTCATATTCTTATCTTTTTTCCTTCTTCTTCTTAAAGAATACCCTTTAACATTTCATGTAATACTAGTTTGATGGTGATGAACTCTTTCAGCTTGTTTTTGTCTGGAAAGCACTTTACCTGTTCTTCAATTCCAAATAATACTTTTGCTGGGTAATCTTGATTGTAGGTTCTTGCTTTTTATCACTTTGAACATTTCATGCCAATTCCTTCTGGCCTGCAAAGTTTCTGTTGAGAAATCAGGTGAAGTTTTATGGCAGTTCCCTTGTAGATAACTAACTGCTTTTTTCTTGCTGCTTTTAAGATTCCTCTTCATCCTTAACCTTTTGCATTTTAATTATAATGTGTCTTGGTGTGTGCTTCTTTGGGTTCATCTTATTTGGTACTCTCTGCACTTCCTAGACTTGTATATCCAATTCCTTCACCAAGTTAGGGAAGTTTTTTTTTAACCATACAACAGTGTAATTAGATTTACCTGTCCTTGTCTTTTGTGTAACTATTGTTTTTAAGAAAATTATAAGGGGGAAAGATAGTATTTCATGTTTGTTCAACTATTCATTGTTTCCAGTGTTCTTTCTGCTTTGTAGATGTAAGTTTTCATCTCATATCCTTCCCCATCAGCTCATATGCCATTGCTGGCATGTTTGCAGAGCAGTTCTGCTGGCACCGTGTTCTCTCAGTTTTCAAGGTCTCATTATGGCTTTATTTCCTTTAACATCCTAGCTTACAAAGGATATTTTCACTGGATATGAGTTGACAGTTTTTCCCCTTCCTTTTAGGACATTAAAGGTGTCTTTCCATTGTTTTATGGCTTCTTGTGTCTTCATAATCTTATATTATCTCATACTAGAGACCTGGTGCATGAATTCGTGCACGGGTGGAGTCCCTCAGCGTGGCCTGTGCGGACTGGACCAAAACCAGCAGCCCAACACCACATGCCACTCCTGCCTGCTGCTCCCACTCATCCCAGCCCCACTGCGCCTGCCGTGGGCTCGCACCCAGTTAGTCCCGATGAGGAGAGGCTTGCGCTGCCGTAGTGGCACTCGCCAGCCATGAACCCTGCATCTGGCACCCATCCCGAGGGGGTTGGGGGGCTGAGATGCAATCGGCCCTCCCAGCAGGTGGTGGGATCCAGATCAGTCCCGCTGACGTTCACGCTGGTTGTCAGGAGCCATCTGGTGGCCGCTTTTATATCATTTCTTCCTTGCAGAGCATCTAGGGAGGGGAAGCGGCTGCGGTGCCCAAGGCCGACTTCCAGGAGGCCGGTGGCGCTGTCAGGATTGTGCTGGCAGTGCCGGTCCATCAGTGCCTGGCCTGTTCTCCGGAGAGTGGACCTGCAGGACTACTGAGGGAGTGAGTAGCTGCCGCCAGGCTGGTGGGCCACTGGGAAGGGTGGGTCGCCTGAGCAGCACTCCCGCTGTGGGAGCACACTGACCATCAGGGGGCAGCTCCTGCATTGAGTGTCTGCCCCTTGGTGGCCAGTGCACATCATAGCAACAGGTCGACCAGTCGTTCGGTCGCTTAGGCTTTTATATATATAGATAACTCATAATCATATATCTCATATGAAGATATGAGCAATTATTCATAATTGTTCTCCAGTCTATAATTATATGTTTTCCTCTGATGACTTTTAAGATTTCCTCTTAATCTTTGGATTTCACAGCACTCTGACTTCTATGAATTTTAGATTTAATTCTTTTTAATTCTTGCTTGGGGTTCATTGAATTTCTGAATCTGTATGTGGTAATTACATCAATCTAAGAAGTTTTTTGACCCTCATTTCTTCAGTTTTCCTGCCCTTTACTCACACTCTCTTCCTTCTTGGATTCCAATTACAAGTATGTTGACACTGTTCCACAGATACTTGAGGTTCTGTTAACTTTACTTTAATCTTCTGTTTTTCTGTTCATAAGTTTGGTTCACTTCTCTTGATCTCAAAGTTCAAAGACTAGCTTTTTATCCATCTGATGTTAAACTATTCCAGTGCAATTCCATTTCAGTACTATACTTTTCAGTTTTAGAGTTTCCATTAATTTTAAAAATATTTCCCTTTCTCTGCTCAACTTAAGTAATAAGATACTATTTTTCTTTACTTCTTTGACATATTTTCACTTGACTCCCTGAATAAATCTTTTACAACATATTTGAAAACCCCATCTTCCTCTATATCAAACACATACCCAAGTGCTTTCCAACAGAAATGTAATGGGAGCCTCAGACATAATTTTAAACCTTCTAGCAGCCTCATTTTAAAATACATGAACAGGTACAACTAACTTGAATAATATATTTAACATAAAAGATACAAAATACTGTTTCAACATGTAATAAATATAAAAGTTAATGAAATATATTCATCATATTTTCAATATAAACTCTTCAAAATCTGTATTTCATGCTCATAGCAAATACAATTGAGACCAGCAATACTCTGTGTTCTTGACAGTGGATCAGTGGCTACAGAGAGCAAACTAGAGCCATCTCGTGTTGGTTTTCTATTGATTCCTTTTTCCATGGCCACAGCTTACACCTCCTATTTCTTTGCATACCTAGTGATTATTTATCAAATAGTAGACACTGTGGGTGGTATGTTGAGGAGACTCTGAATTCTATCTTACTCTGAAACCTTGACTTTTACTTTAGCATTTACTTTGATTACTGGTTGATTCTCTTGACCTTGAACAGACATGGAGCCATTTTTTTGCTAGCGTGGATCTGTGGAAAGCTTCAGCCCCTTGATATCCTATGAACTTGGATCTCAGCCCTCCTCAACTTAGCAGGATGGCCATAGAGATTGCTCAGACTCCAATCTCTGTGCCACAGTCTAAAAATTTTCCCCAGGCAGAGAACTGGGACTCGTGGGGCTCACCTCATGGGTTTCTCTGCTCTCAGTTCAGTCCTGTGCTGCTTGAGATCCACAAAGTGTAATGATCCTAATAAGATCTTTTCCAGACACTATGACATTGGTCAGCAACCACTAATTTCATGCAGAGAACATAAACTTCAGGAATATTCCTTGCAGAGTAGTTGTCATGAAATGAGTTCTAACCAGTTACCAGCAACCAAAAAGAGAGAAAATGAGCCAAGATTCTGTTCAAGCAAGTATGGTTATAAATAGGCATTTATGACTGTACACAATTATTTCATGTGACATTATCACTGGAACTCCTGAATGACAGTTTACAAAATGTATTATACGGTGTACATGAAAATCCTAGTCAAATAATTAAATGCAAATGTTACACCCAAAACAACGTGACTGATAATGTTCTTTATATTTTGCAAAGGCATTTCTACAAGATTTGTTTTCTGAAAGTTCTGGCTTTCATCATGTATGACACTAACATTTCTGAAGATGGATTTAACACGAAGAAAAGCACATACATGAATAATCACATAACTTCTTGCATTTTAAACTCAGTATTTCTCATAAAAAGTAGTTCAGAAATATGTCCATTTTCCAGAATACTGCCTAGTTCCAAACATTTGGTAAAAAATATTTTAAGCTGGAAAAAATGTATTTTAAGTTGGTTTGTTGGTAAACCCATTCTGTTTGTTGCACAAATAACATATAAAACTAAAAATTTCCACTCCATTATAAATTTTTGGCAAATTATAATGAACTAAATAAACAGAATTGAACATGTTAATTATGCTGATTTTTAAATAGTCCCAAATTACATTGAGGCTCAGCATAAACAAAGGAAAGTAAGTAAATTGGCCAAAATATTTTTGTTAAGGATACTGTATTGTTGAGATGAAGAACATTTGTTGGACTATTTTTAAAACAATAACTAAGGAATACACTATTTATATGTTTTGTCTTATAAAGCTCAAGACTTTCACCTTTAACTGCAAGGAAAGTTGAATACTTTAGAGCTGTTTGGAGAATTACTGAAGATACTTGATCACATCTCTGAGTTGAAGTGGGAGCTTCATTACCCTCACTGCTTGCAAACATTCAGGGTTAAACCTCAAAGACCCCCAAAAGTGTTGTATATGTTCAGCTATTCTTATTGCACTTTAAGTTTCTCTTGTGAACAAAGATAGTGGTATTCAAAACTATACGAAGTAGTGTGCAAGGTAACTTAGGTGTGTAGAAAAGAAACTTAGGTTTGGCGGCAATGACATGAATAATGCTAGAACCAAAATCACAGAAAAACAAACAAACATCAAGTAGATTAGGCTCAATTCTTCATGCTTGTAATAGATAACCTGGATGATTTAACTGTGCCTCACTTTGGTTTTGTAGCTCCTGAGCTATAGACTATAATTATTTGAGTAGAGTGAAACAGAGAACTTAAGTAGTTACATAAAATTCAAGACTAAATAAAAACAGTATTAAAATCATAAATGTAAATGGGATATAACCTTCAACCATTTAGATCAGGGATCAGCGGACTATGGACCAAACTGGCCCTCTTCCCATTTTTATAAATAAAGTTTTATTGGCACACAACCATACCCATTCACTAGGGCCCACAAAGACCAAAATACTGTCTGCAGTTTAAGGAAAAGTTTGATGACCCCCAAGAAAAGTTCAAGAGCCTAAATTTTTCAATTCATTTGGTTTCTTAATACAAAATTACAACATACTTATGTTTTAAAGACTTGAGAATATGTACATACCAGTCTAAACAAGAAAAGTGCATGTTCAGTTAGAACTATGGACACTTTTAATATATCAAGTATTAAATAAAATTTTATAAGACTAAGTTTTTCATACTTGTAAGTCTTGATGAAAAGTTTAAAATACATATTTATATAGATACACACAAAATGATGGTAACTTTCCCTCCAAATTTAATTTAGAACATATATGCTGTTTCTGGACCTGTGGGTCACAAAATCTGAATTAGAGCACCATTATTTTGAAAACTAGAAAGACTGTGATTGCAAGGCTGGCAATGAATTAATTCTAAGGCATGCTCGCCATTCTAAGCCGAGTGTGGGCCTGCCGCTCACCTGGAGGTGTGTAGGCATCCATCGAGGTCTGCACAACCAAGGACCTGCGTTTGGAAGGCATAGGCACTGCCATCTTCCTTTCTTTGTGTTTCGCAAGCGCTGCCTGAACAGCTTCTGTGTGGACGTCTAAAACAAAAAGAGAGCTCAATTACTCCATTGTTCAGAGATGTCCTGAAAGCCCATGCTTTTTCTCCTCTCTCTCTGGTCCTGTGGAGTAGTTTCTGAATGGGTGGGGAAGAAAGGGAAAATGTGAACCTGCCAGCTTAAAAGCTCCAGTAAGAAGACATGCAAATTCATTTGTAGACTTTTAATTATTCATTTTATTACCCTAGATTCTGTATAAATAAACAAGTGCTGGCTGCAAATTTATGTGTGATTTTTATTTTCTTAGGGTGAGTGGACTTGACCTTCAGATATTTATTCACATTTTCAAGCCTTGTAATTTATTTCACTGTTAAGGAAGGTATGTACACCCTACTGGCAGTCAGTAATGATTTAGCTAACACGTACCAAGAACTCAGAACTGTGTCAGGGGTTTTAACTCACTATATTAACTCCACAAATATTTACTGGCTGCGTGCTTTATAAGGTCATGTCCTCAGGGCAGGAGTGGAGGAGAATCAGGTAGATGAGGTGCTATGAATCATGCAGCTTATGTTCTTTTTGTTTGTTTGTTTTAAATCCTCACCCAGTATATGTTTTTTATTGATTTTAGAGAGGGAGAAAGGGGGAGAGACAGAGGCAGAGTCAGAGAAACATTGATGAGAGAGAGAAACACCGATCGGTTGCCTTCCATACGTGTCCTGACCAGGATCGAACCCACAATCATTTGTTGTAGGGGACGACACTCCAACCAACTGAGCCACTCTGCCAGGGCCATGCTAGCTTACTTTCCATTGGGTGAAACAGACCATTGACAAGTGGTCAGAGAAATAAAACACGGAAAACAAACTGACTGAGTGGCTATTTCACTGTGAGGCCAGGGAAGAGCGCTCTCACTGTGAAATCTGAACAGTAAGAACGAACCAGCCACTCTGTCAGGACGAGAAGGTCCAGGAAAAAGGGAAACCCACTGAAAGGTCCTAAACTGAGAGTGAGGGTGGTGCTGGCAGAACAAACAGGACCCTAGGAGAGGGGTGCATAGGTAGGGTCAGGGCTCCTATCCTAAATCAGACAGGGAGCACTGGGGGATCCTGAGGGATGACATGAACTGGTTCCATTTTGATGGGATCATTCTGGCTGCTGTGAAGAAGGCTGCAGAAGGAGAGTGACATGCAGGCAGTAGTGAGGTGAGACACAAGCACAGTCACAACATACACGATCGTACAGAGGAGAGACTCTCAGTATTTCCATGTCACAGAGGAGCAAGTGGAGGTAAGCAGATCTCCCAGATTATCAAACTGGTGAGTTGCATTGCCAGGATTTGAACCCAGGTGTGAGTACCCCCGGGGCCCAGGCCCTTGACCAGGGGCCACGCTGTATTCCTGCAGTTCCTATGAAAAGTCCACCCTGTAAACATGCTAGATAGAGCAGGGGCCAGCCAACCACCACCTGTGGGACACGCAGCTTGCCTCCCCTTTGTGTAAATAATGTTTTATTGAGACAAAGCACACCCTTCCTGTACGTACACACACTGTCTGCTCCCCCACTGTATGTGACAGAGACATAATGGCCCAGAAAGCTGAAAATACCCGTTATCTGGCCTTTTACCGAAACCATCCGCCAGCCCGCCTTGGAGCACATCAGGTACCAAACACAATGAACGTGTTCTGCTATGCTTTGTTCAGCTTGTGTGTGCACCACTCTTTTCTCCTCAACCAGACTCCAAGTACTTGGAGACAAAAACTGAGTTTCTGATCACTCTTTCTTAAACTCTCAGATTAAAAACTGATGAATGAATGACTTGGATTCATGACCTAAAACTAAAGAGCTCATCTATGACGAGGAGAGAGTACATGAATTCTTCATACATCAAACACTTTCAGTTTCATAAGACTCCACTTTTAAACTTTTTGGATATAATTAAAAGTTTACAAAAAAATGTGCAAGAACAGTACAGAGAACTTCCCTAAAGTTTTACCCACATTCACAATTGTTTACATTTACCTCATCGCTTTCTATGTGTTGTTTTTGCTAATCATTTGAAATAAATTACAGATACCATTCTCCCCTATACCTAAATATTTTAATGTACTTCCTAAGGACAAAGACATTCTCTTGTAAATTCTCAAAATCAAGAAACTGAACAAATATAGTACTACATATAGCACTATTATCTAATCCAAAGTCCATGTTCAATGGTGCCAATGGTCCCAGGAACTGCCTCCACAGTTGTTTTGTCTGTTGGTCTCCTGGAGGTACACACAGTTCCAGGGTTCCCCAATAATCTGAATGGAATTTATACACAGACATGGGGGCTCCCTGCATTGTGGCTGAAAATTTCTGAATTTTACTGTTTTCTGAAACCTACTGTTCCCTCCAAGAAACTTGCAGTTTTTCTACCCATTTAGTTCTGTGAGCTGAGATTGTCTTTCTGTCAGGAAGCTACAAGGGACATAGAAACATAAAATGTTCCCATAGTTCTGGGGTAACTACATATTCCTGAAGAGTGGAGGCTTAGAATCGGAATCCTGGCTCTTAACTGTAAGACATGGGAGAAATATTTTAATCCATCTAAGTCTCACTTTGATCATCTGTAAAATGGGAACAAAATCAGTCACTAAGGGAATGATATAAAATATACAAGAAGGCTCTAGCTACCTGCCCCAGTAGGCACTAATTAATGACAGAGGCTTTGGGACTATTCTGAAATAGTGGGTTTGGTGCTGAAGAAATCAGATTGCTGGTGGTTTCCACCTCATCCTCATGCACCAGAGCCTGAGTTCTGGGAGTGACACTTCCTACAAGACACACAGCACACACCACAGTTTAGCCTGTGAATGGGGCCCTGTACATGGAAGGCAGATGCTCATGCTGACGACCCTGTGCATGGAACAGGACACCCACACGCAGCCTCTGGTCTGCACCTTGAAAATAAATCCCAAAGGTCAGTCACTGGGACATCAGTTCTTTCTCTTCCCAAGACCCTCGTTTTTGGTTCCTGTGTCAAAAGTCTCCATAAGCTCCTTGAACAGGTATAAGTTCTTAAATACTGAACAAAATATCCACTTTCCTTTTGGTGTCTTTACATATGTGGCTCTTTCATTCATTCTGAAAGAAACCAGTATCCTGCAATACAACAAGCAATGGGATATTTGGAAAATAAAAGTAAAAATAATCAGGACACCTTTAGCTCCTCAGAGAAAATGCCTATCTTTGTATAACTACATGTTCAAATTTAAGAAAAACTGATGCTTGCCCCTTTGCTTCTCCCTTCTGATGTCAAAAACCACAATCCATTTCCTAGAGCTCACAACATCATAAATTAATAACATCTATGCTGACAGTCGTCCAACTTCAAAAACAACAGTGGATCAATAAAAGAGACTTTTTTCCTGAGAAAGCTTACCTTGTGTCATCACAGCAGAGCAGTTAAGGCCACGGTTCTAGAGCCAGACTGCCCAGGTTCAAATCCCAGTTTTTCCAGGTGCCTTTATACACAGCACTTAACCAATATGTACCTCAGTTTCCTTATGTGCACAAAAAAGAATACTGATAGTACCTACCCCCTGGGGTGGCTACGAAGGTTCAATGAGTCCATGTGCTACAGGGCTCTGGGCAGAGCTGGGACGTGGCAACCTGAACACCATGTACTGTGGGACCCTACCATGATGCTGCTCATTGTTAATGTCGCCACAAGCCTAACAGAGAAGATGAAGAGAAGAAAGCCAAGTATGGAAGGATCCAAAACTGGAAGAGCTAGATGGGGACCCACGTCCTGTGTCCTGAGGGTTGCACTGTGCCCTCTCCCCTCCCAGGCTCCCTTCCACCAGGGCCTCTCCTGTGGTTGCTCCACTTTGTTCTTTGGGTAGAATATGCACACAGAAGCAGAGGTGTGGGGAGCTGTGTCAAACAGTGAGGACAGAGAAAAGGAAGGAAGGCCAGGTGTGTTTCCCAGGAGCGCTCTTATCAGCAGTGGGGCATCAGGAGCCATGCCAGTCGCTTATTTTTCAACTTCTGTTGCTTTAGTTCAATTCCCTCCACCTCTCAATCTCCAGGAAAAGTGTGTAGTGACATGAATGTGCAAGGTCTGGGAGGGGCAGTGCATGCAAAGGGGCTCTGGTCACAACTGCACTCATCCACTGAGCACCTACTGCTTGCCCAGTCCCCCCGTGCATAGAACTCTGTTTGGGATATAGACCAGAAAACCAACAAGATAATGGGATGTGATGAGTATTACATGTGAGGAGTTTGTGACCTGTGAGGACACTGATGGGTAAGTCTGGGGCTGGGCCATCAGAAGAGGCCTTGACAAGAAGCGATATGTAGCTGACATCTGACACCAAGGACGAACTTCTAGACACCCATACACATTTTCCACTTTCTAATAACTCCTCCTCCTCCTCCCCCCCCTCCCCCCCTCCCCCCTCTTCCCCCTCCCCCTCCCCCTCCCCCTTCTCCTTCTCCTTCTCCTTCTCCTTTCTTCTCTCTCTCTCTCTCTCTCTCTCTCTCTCTCTCTCTCTCTCTCTCTCTCATATCACTGGTAGCTGCACAGACACGCCACCTCTCTCAGGGTCACTGCTTGGTCTCTGGCCTTTAGAGCTGTTGCCATGAAGGAAGAATAATGTCACTATTCAACCAGTAAATGAATATGTATCCAATGTCCTCTGTGCCAGGCTCTGCTCTAGGCATAAATTATCTCTACTTTCTTTTTCACCATAAACTCATCCCATGTTTAACTAACACTTACAACTCATAATTTTGTCATTAATGAACTACACTGGGGATAAAGTTTTATAACAGCTATAAACTAAGTACACAGAAAAGACACCAGGAGCTGATTACAAAACAAAGGCCAATGATTTTGTTCACCTATGAAATGAAGTAGCGAGACACTCTTGAATCCTGGGACAGAGAGATTACATAAATTAGATAAAAAGCATTTAGAACATGCCTGTGCAAAGTAAATGCTCAATAAACATTGGCTTACATTATGGCAATGTAATGGTGACATGAATAATGGCTTATAGATGTTAGGATTAGGACTACTTAGAACAAACATCAGGTTTTGCTGAATGTTTGGAGGTCATATTAAGTACTGTGTTACCTGTTGCTAATGCTCCACATTTTCTAGAATTTCACATGAATGGAACTGTGTAAGATTCGTCTGCCAGTCTGCTTCTTTCTAATGCTTTCAGTTTCAGCCGTGGTACATCTGACGTCTGCACAAGCTCCTTTCTCTTTAATGCATCTTGCCCATCCTCAGCCCTCTGTTTTTCACATCAATTCTACAATCGGTTTCAGTTTCCCAGAGAACAAGGTGGAGGTTTTCATTATAACCTAACGTACATTAGGAGAGCCGATATCTAGACAGGATTATTCTCAGTCCATTACCACAACAAATCCATTTTTTGTGACCTTCTTTCATGTAAAATTTTATAATTTTCATTTGTTGCTCATGTACAGAAATGTGATTAATTTTTGTTCAGATTATATCAAGCCATTATACTAAACCCTAATTTCTCATAAATCTGTAGACTGTTTGGGGGTTCCTATGCAGATAATGTCTGGGACTTTTCCTTTCTCTGTACTTCCTATCTTTTATTGACACAGGCCTCTGTCCTAGAATGAATTGGGAAGATAAGCTTTTTTCTTTCCATTCTCTGAAATTGTTCATATAGAATCAGACTGGTTCATTTCTTGAAAGTTTGGCATAACTTAAGTATAAAACCTTCTGAGTCTGACATATTCCTTATGAGAAAGTTTGTTTCAACTATTGTTTCCATTTATTTATTTTTAAATATATTTTTATTGATTTCAGAGAGGAAGAGATATAGAAACATCGATGATGAGAGGGAATCATTGATTGGCTGCCTCCTGCACGCCCCCTACTGGGGACCGAGCCTGCAACCCAGGCATGTGCCCTTGACAGGAATCGAACCCGGACACTTCAGTCCACAGCCGACGCTCTATCCACTAAGCCAAACCAGCCAGGGCTATTATTTCCATTTACTTAATGGCCATAGGATTACTCAAACTTTCCATTTCTTAAGTTTTTAAATTAGAAATTTCTCCATTTACTTAAGTTTTCAAATTACTGTCATATGGTTATTCACAGGATTCTGATTATCTTCCTTCCCGCTGGTGTATCTGTGGTCATGTCCCGTTCCTTAGATAATTCATTTCTGTCTTCTTGCTTCACTATTTTCACTGGAGGTTTTTCAATATTTTTACTATTTCCCAAGAATCACTTTTATCTTTGTTGCTACTCTACATTTGATCATCGTCCATTATTTCATTTTTATATTAATAGACTTTATTTTTTAGGGCAATTTTAGGTTTACAGAAAAATTGAGTGGAAACTACAGTGTGTTCCCATATACCCCATCCCAGCCTTCACACATACACAGTTTTGTCCATTATTAACATCTTACACTAGTGTGGTACATTTGTAACGATTAACAGGGGTAATATCAATACATTCTTAAATAAAGCCTGTAGTTTACATTAGGAGTCAGTCTTGGTGTTGTACATTCTATGGTTGATAAATGTATAATGACCTATATCCACGATTACAAGGTCATATTGAATAGATTCACTGCCCTAAAAATCTTCTGGGCTCCACCTACTTATCCCTCCTTTCCCCGGAGCACTTGGCAACCACCAATCTTCTCACTGTCTCCACAGTTTTACCTTTCCCAGAATGTTATAGAATTGAAATTATACAATATGTAGCCTTTTCAGACTGGATTCTTTCACTGAGTAATATGTATTTTAGGATCTTCTATGTCTTTTCATGGCTTGGTAGCTCATTTCTTTTTATAACTGAACAATATTCCATTGTCTAAATGAACCAGTTTATTTATCCATCCACCTTGAAGGACATCTTAATTGCTTCCAAATTCTAGCAATTATGGGCAAGGCTGCTATAAACATTTGTGTGAACATTTCTAGTATATATATTTCCAACCCCTTTGGGTAAATACCAAGGAGTGCAGCTGCTGGATCCTTCCGTAAGAGTATGTCTAGTTTATGGTTTTGTTTTGTTTTGTTTGCCATTCATACATTATATGTTTATTGAACATACAATATGTTTTAAACAATGCTGCTGAATACCACAACAAGAAGAAACTTTATATGAGAAAATATTGCTTTCTAAGAAACTAGCTCCCTCTATCAAAGAAATAAGAATCATAGTAAATGTCTTGGTAATAATACAGGATGAGATAGGATTTCACATCAAAATAGGCAGTGCAAATAGTAAATACCCTTGGAGGTAAACAGTGAGTCCTAAATGCCTGCTATTATTTTATAATGCTTTCCACATTTAGTTTAAAAAAGTTTTTAAAATTGATTTAAGAGAGAGAGAGAGAGAGAGAGAGAGAAACAACAATGATGAGAGAGAGAGAGAGTCATTGAGTGGTTGCCTCCTATATGCCCCATAGTGGGGATTGAGCATGTGCCCTAATTGGGAATCGAACCGTGACCTTCTGGTTCATGTGTTGACACTCAACCACTGAGCAACACCAACCAGGCTTTAATTTTTCAATTACAGTTTACATTAAAATTATTCTGTACTAGTTTCAGGCGTACAGCATAGAGGCCATATACTCCACAGAGTGGACCCTCAAGTACTTCAGTGTATGTTTAATTTTATAAGAAACCACTAAACTGCCTTCCTAAGTTGCTGTCCCTGCAAACATGTGGTGTTAGTGTTCTGGATTTCTGCCATTCTGACAGTGGTATCTCATTGTAGTTCTCTAATGACGATGTGGAGCATCTCTCCTGTGCTTACCTGCCATTTGTGGTCTTTTCTGGTGAGCTATCTGTCAGGTCTTCTGCTCACTTAACTGGATTGTTTGTTTCCTTACTCTGAGGTTTAAGAGTTCTCTGTGTATTTTGGATACCAGTCCTTAATTAAAAATGAGTGTTGCAAAGATTGTTCTCCCAGTCTATGGTTTGTCTTTCCATTCTCTTTACTGTGTCTTTCATAGAACAGAAGTTTCTAATTTTAATGAAGTTCAACTTACCAATTTTTTCTTTAATGGATTGTGCTTTTGGTGTTGTATTAACAAGTCATCACCAAACCCAAGTTCACCTAGATATTATCCTATATTATCTTCGAAAATGTTTACAATTTTTTGTTTTACATTTAGGTCTATGATCCACTGTGAATTAATTTTCATGAAAGCTGTAAGATCTGTTCTAGATCCATTGTTTGTTTTTTTGTTAATCCTCACTCCAGGCTATTTTTCCATTGATTTTTAGAAAGTAAAAGGAGGGTGGAGGAAGAGGAAGAGGGAGAGAGAGAGGGGGAGGGGGAGAGGGAGGGGGAGGGGGAAGGGGAGAGGGAGGGAGAGAGGGAGAGGGAGAGGGAGAGGGAGAGGGAGAGGGAGAGGGAGAGGGAGAGGGAGAGGGAGAGGGAGAGGGAGAGGGAGAGGGAGGGAGAGGGAGGGAGGGAGGGAAAGAAACATCGATGTGAGACACATCTCTTGGTTGCCTCTCACCTGCAACTGAGGTACATGCCCTTAACTGGAATCAAACCTGGGACCTGTCAGTCTGCAGGCCAATACTCTATCCACTGAGCCAAACTGGCTAGGGGTATATTCATTTTTTAACATGTGGATGTCCAGTTGTTCCAGTGCTATGTATTGAAAAGATGATCATTTTTCCATTGGATTGCTTTGTTTCTTTGTCAAGTATCAGTTGACTATATCTATGTGGGTCCATTTCTGGGCTAATATGATCCAATGATCTATTAGTCTATTATTTCACCAATACTTCACTGTCTTGTCTACTTCTAGTTTTTAGTAGGTCTTCAAGTTGAGTAGTGTCTGTCTTCCAATTTTATTGTTCTATATTGTGTTGCCTATTTAGGGTCTCTTACCTTTCCATATGAACTTTAGTTTGTTGATATTTACAAAATAACCTGCTGGGATTTTGGCTGGGATTGCATTGAATCTATAGATCAAATTGGGAAGAACTGACATGTTGACATTATTGAGGCTGCCTATCCACACATACAAAATTTTTCTCCATTTATTTAGAACTATAATTTCATTATTTTTATAGTTTTAAGAGCTCTACTTAAGTATTTCATTCTTTGATGGTAATGTAAATGACACCGTGTTTTTAATTTCAAGTTCCAATTGTTTGTTACTGGTATATAAGAAAGTGAATGGTTTTCATATATTAACTTTATATCCTGTAAGCTTGCCATAACTGCTTATTAGTTTTAGATTTTTTTCTTGATTCTTTGGGATTTTATACAAAGACAATCATGTTATCTGTGAATAAAGATAATTTTATTTCTTCCTTCCCAATCTGTATACCCTTTTTTCCTTTTCTCTTCTTGTCCTATTACATTAGCTAGGACTTCTAGTATACTAGTAATGCTGAATAGTAGTAGGGAGAGAGGACATTCTTGCCATGTTCCTGATCGTAGTGGGAAATAATTTAGTTTGTCACCAGTAAGTATAATGTTAACAGTAGGTTTTTTGTAGATGCTCTTTATCAAATTGAGGAATTTCCCTCTTATTCCTAATTTTCTAAGAGATTTTTATCACAATGGATGTTAGATTTTGTCAAATGTTTTTGGGGTTTGTTTTTTTGGTATATATTGATGGGGTCATGAGGTTTTTCTTCTTAGTTTGTTGATGTGATGGATTATATTAATTTTTAAATGTGAAACCAGCCTTGCATACTTAGAATAAATCCCACTTGGTAGTAGTACATAATTATTTGTATACAATATTGAATTTCATTTACTAATACTTCGTTGAGGAATTTTATATCTATGTATAAATATTATTGTTCATGAGAGATACTAGTCTGTAGTTTCCCTTTATTGTAATGTCTTTGTCTAGTTTTGGTTTTAGGTTAATGCTAGCCTCACAGAATCAATTAGAAGTATTCCCTTTGCTTTTATCTGTAGGAAGAATGCATAAAGAATGAATATAATGTCTTACTTAGCTGTTTGTAGAATTTGCAAGTGACCATCTAGGCCTGGTGTGTTATTCTGGAAGCTTATTATTTATTGATTTTGTGTTTTTTTAAAATAGACATAGGCCTATTCAGATTGTCTATTTCTTCTTGTGTGTTTTGGTCGATTATGTCTTTCAAGGAATGGGGTCCATTTCATCTAGGTTATCAAATTTGTGGGCATACAGTTATTTGTAATATTCCTTTATTATCCTTTTATGGTCTAAGAAACCAGTAGTGATGGTTGCTTTTCATTTCTGATATTAGTAATTTGTGTCATCTCTATTGTTTTATTACTTAACCTGGTTAGAAGTTTATTAATTATATTGACCTTTTCAAAGAACCAGCATTTAGTTTCTTCCATTTTTACTATTGATTTTGCATGTTCAATTTCATTTGTTCTCCTCCAACTTTTATTTCTTTTCTTCTTTGGATTTAATTTCTTCTTACTTTCCTAGTTTCTTAAGGTTGAAGCTTTGATTACAGATTTTAGAACTTTCTTCTATTCTAATATATGCATTCGATGTAATACATTTGCCTTTAAGCATTGCTTTTGCTGCATCTCACATTTTGAACACCTGTATTTTTCCTTTTAAAAAATATTTCCTTTCCAAAATGTTTTAAATTTTTCTTTGATTTTTTGATTCATGTGTTCTTTAGAGTATATTGTTTAATCTCCAAGTATTCTTTATGTAGATGTGAGTATCTGACCTACCCGCCTTCTGTCTATTGATGAGCCATTCTTCATTTCTGTCATGATGTTTTTTATTTCTAGCACTGCCTTTAGATTTTTTCTTAGAGATTTCACCTCTGCTTACATTACCCACCCCCATTTTGGGGTGGCAGTTTGCACAGTGACCTCAGTTCTTTGATAGATCAAAGAAAGGTTGTTGACTTCCCATTTGTTAAGAGTTTCTCTTGTGATGAGGATGGGTGTGATGATGCCATGCTTCCACTACATGCTGGAGTAGAAAACAAGTCTGTATCCTCTACTCCATTTTCTTCTTTGTTAATTTTTCTTCTTTCTACGAATTTATTGATTTTCCTTTTCTACCTTTCTAAGTTAAATCCTTATTTTTTCAATGTCCAACATCTCTGCTTACTTAATATAAACATTTTAGGCTATCAACTTCTTTCTAAATACCATTTTGGTGCATCACGTAAATTTTGATGAATATTTTTTTCACCTAAAATACAACAGCCTCACCCTGGCCAGTGTGTCTTAGCTGGTTGGGCTTCATCCTGTGCACTGAAATACTGCTGGCTCAATTCCCAGTCAGGGCATATGCCTGGGTTGTGGGCTCAATCCCTTGGGGTTAGGGGGACAGAGCATGCAGGGTGCAGCCGATTGGTGCTTCTCTTTCACATTGATGTTTCTCTCCCTCTCCCTTCCTCTCTCTCTAAAAATCAATAAAAATAAAATACAACAGCCTCTTTAACATGTCCCTGATTTCAGCCAGGAACACATCCCAACCAAACCAATCTATCCTATATATTCCTGCTCTGCTACACTGACATTTCTAAAATGCAAATCTGACTGTGCCGTTTCTGTTTAAATGACAGATACAGATATCAAGATTTAGTTTGTTTTATTAGTTCTGGACAAACAGGTCTTTTGATCATAAGTGCATCCCCTGCCGTCACCCCTACTCTCACAGAACCTTGGCCCTAGAACAGCACTGCGAAGGAGAGCTTTCTGTTTTGCTGGTGATTCCCACATTTGCCCTGCCCAGTCTAATAGCCACTTGCCAAAAAAGAAAAAAAAAAAAAATGGTTAGTGAAGCAAAAGAAACAAACCATAAATTTTATCTAATTTTAAGTAGTTTAAATTTTGAAAAGTTCCATGTGGATTTGGCCATCATGTTAAACAGTGTAGCTCTAGTCAGGAGTGTATCCTTCACAGTGAATCTTTAGTTGAGTATGTAGTCTGATTTAGTGCATCCTTCTCTCATATGTTAATGTAAGGAAATGTTATTTCCGAATTTACACTAGAATAAATAATTTTATGAAAACTGAGTTGTTCAGAGAGAACACAGGTTACAGAGTTAGGAACTACATTAAAATCAGTAAGTTCAAGCTGACTAGAGAAAGAAAAAACTCAATCTAGAAAATGAAACTATACAATTAAGGAAGAAATTACTATAGGATAAATAAGCTCTTTAAAAGCAAACACAATGTTTTTTATATCACTCTCTTACCTATAGTGCATAGCAGAGGACTCAGTACACAAAACTATTTGCACATTTGTTGAATGAGTAAATATGAGGACACAGGTCCTTATTCCCAGAAACTGAGCATTGCCATGAATCACTCTTTAAGCTGATGGCAGCATAAAACCAGGGGTGGATTCAGACGTAGAAGTTTCTAGTTCATATTATCTCTCAATTTTTAAAGAATAAATTACATTTTTACAAGCCTAACAGCAATGGTTCTCAAACTCGTTGACTCAAAGAATGCTTTAAACTCTTAATGCCAAAAGCCCTTAAAAGCATTTGCTTGTGGGATTAATATTTACATATTTACTACATTAGAAAGTAAACTTTTAAAACACAGGACTTCACAATCACAGATTCCACTAGCTGTTAGAATCATAACATCACCATATATCATGCAGCCTCTAGAAAAATCCAGTGTGCATTCTTAAAAAAATGAGAGTAAAAAGGCAAACAATGTGTTAGTGTTATTCTGAATAGTTTGACCTCACAGACTTTCTTAAAGGGTAGTGAGATCCCTGGAACTACTTCAGTTTGCCGTCTTAATCTAAGACAGGGCTCCATGAAATTCTCCCAGGAATGAGCGTGAGGATGGGTCAGGGTGGCTGACCACTGAGAGGCAGCCGCCTTGACCATGTGCGCACGCAAAATATGAGCTGTGGTTTTTAAACCATTTCTTAGTTCATAAAAGGACAAAAGAATCATTTTTAACATATTAGGAGATTGTATGCTACATTTTAGTTTTAATTTTCTTTCGTATCATAGTTGGTCTTGGTTGGAATAGACATAACACAACCTCAAAGTTTTCTTTTCTAGGGTGTTTGGTGGGGAGAAAAGGGATGTTTAAAAATACCTAGAATTTTTAAAGCTCTAATTTAGACTTTATCAAGTGAAAGTAAGAAAGTGCCTAATATATAGATACCTGTTCATCATTCATTCACTTTCCAAATCAAATTTAAGTTTCCAAAGGAAGTCATTTATCAAGAATTCCAGTAGGAGTTCATCATGATGTAAGGCCATGGGTTTAGAAGTGAAATGGAAAAATGTTGCCAGGAGAGATTAAATTTGAGGCTATACGGTTGACTAGATTGACCATTAATTAAGTCAATTAACTAAGAGATAATAGAATCACTTCTTGGCTGATATAATTTGGTCATTGAAGCAACCAAAGGAATGCTACAGCAAGTTAAGTAGTCAAAGAAATTCAAAGAGCAAAAATCTCCTGAGGGCCACAAAACTTTCCCTTTTGAATGTCTTAAATCTTCCATGCTGGCTCAGGAGAAAAAAACTGCAAAGTCCTGAAACATGTACACTGGCAATAGACTGAAATCAGCTAAGATTTCATACCATAATTTTTAAAATGATGTAAGAGCATATACTGTAAGAGAAAGTAACATATCAGTGAAATGTCTAAAATAAGAACACTCATGACTAGATTATTTTAACAACAGGAGAGAGAAGAAAATAAAATGGTAAGTGAGACTATCAAGTGAGCTGGCATAATGATCTATGGGTCCTCCTTAGCTTTTCTTTAGGGTGGTTGCCATGATACACAGTGAATTGGGAGAGCTTGGTATTGATTATAGAAAATGAGATCCCCAGCTGAGATTTCACAAGCACATGGAAAGATTCTCTGGATAGGCCTATCCCATATATAAATTAAGCAGTTAATATTCAAAAATGTTTACAATTAAAATGTATATATCTACACTAATAAAAGAGAAACATGCAAATTAACCATCACTCTGCTACGCCAAGCCAAGCCCACCAGCCAATCAGGAGCGAGTATGCAAATTAACCCAACCAAGATGGCGGCTGGCCACAGAGCTGGAGCAAGCAGGAGGCTTGGGTTGCCCTGGCAATGGAGGAAGCCAAGCTTCCCGCCCGTCCTGGCCGGCCCTGGCCTCCACTCAAGGCTACAAAGTTTCAATTATAGAAGATAGATAAATCCTAGATCCTTGCTTCCAGCCGGCCCTGGCCACTGCTCAAGGAGGCACTGGAAAAAGAAAAAAAGGAGGGGCTGGGACCTTGGGTCGCCGGGGGTTGATCAGACCAGGATGGGACAGCAGGGGCTGTTGGGGGTGAGCAGGCCAGCAGGGGGGGGGCAGTTGGGGGCGAGCAGGCAGGCAGGCAGGCAGGTGAGTGGCTGGAGCCAGCAGTCCCGGATTGTGAGAGGGATGTCCGACTGCCGGTTTAGGCCCGATCCCTGTAAAACGGCAGTAGGACATCCTTCGAGAGGTCCCAGATTAGAGAGGGTGCAGGCCGGGCTGAGGAATAACCCCCACCCCCGTGCACGAATTTCATGCACCGGGCCACTAGTCTACACTAATAAAAGAGAAACATGCAATTTGACTGTACCTCTGCTACGCCCACCAGCCAATCAGGAGAGAGTATGCAAATTAACCCAGCCAAGATGGCTGCGACCACGTAGTGAGCAGGTGGCTTGGGTTTCCCCGGGATTGGAGGAAGTCAAGCTTCCTGCCCGCTCTGGCCGGCCCTGGCCTCCGCTCGAGGCTACAAAGTTTCAATTACAGAAGATAAATAAATTCCAACAAAAATAACAGCAGCCACGGAGCTGGAGAGAGCAGGAGACTTGCATTGCCCACAGCGATGGAAGAAGCCAAGTCTCCCACAGCCCTGGCCTGCCCTGGCCTCCGCTCAAGGCTACAAAGTTTCAATTATAGAAGATAAATAAATCCCAGATACCCGGGCCTCTGCTTGGGTCGCTGGGGGCGTGGCTGGCCTGCAAACCACCACAGGCCCCTTGCCCAGGCTGTTCCATGCCACAAGAGAACCCCCACCCTGATCTGGGACACCCTTCAGGGCAAACCAGCTGGCCCCCACCCATGCACCAGGCCTCTATCCTATCTAATAAAGAGTAATATGCAAATTGACTGTCACTCAACACACAAGATGGCTGCCCCCATGTGGTCAAAGATGGCTGCCCCCATGTGGACACAAGATGGCCACCACAAGATGGCCAGCAGGGGAGGGCAGTTGGGAGGGACCAGGCCTGCAAGGGAGGGCAGTTGGGGGCAATCAAGCCAGCAGGGGAGGGCAGTTAGGGGTGACCAGGCCTGCAAGAGAGGGCAATTGGGGGTGATCAGGCCTGCAGGGAAGGGCAGTTGGGGAGGGACCCAGGCCTGCAGGGTAGGGTAGTTAAGGGTGACCAGGCCTGCAGGGGAGGGCAGTTAGGGGCAATCAGTCTGGCAGGGGAGCAGTTAGGTGTTGATCAGGCTGGCAGGGGAGTGGTTAGCGGGTGATCAGGCTGGCAGGCAGAAGCGGTTAGGGGCAATCAGGAAGGCAGGCAGGCGAGCAGTTGGGAGCCAGCAGTCCTGGATTGTGAGAGGGATCCCAGATTGGAGAGGGTGCAGGCTGGGCTGAGGGACACACACCCCCGTGCATGAATTTCGTGCACTGGGCCTCTTGTGTAATAATATTTTCCATGCCTTACATGACACTTTAAGAAATGTCTATACAATTTTTCAAGGTATTCTCTACAACTGCATTGTAAGTAAATAGCTGAGGCAAATTCCACCATCTCTAATCTATGAATGAAAGGATTAATTCTCTAAAGGCAGACCCAGAGACCATCATCTATGCAGGTGTATCACCTGGACACCTAGAGTCACCCCTTGTTCCTTCTCTCACATACTCTTACATTAATTCAGCCTTAGGGTCCTATTGCTATTATCTTCTAAACATATCTCAAATCTTACCAGCACTGACTCACCTCCTAGACATTCAATAATATCAGGTTTTCAGGGTCTTTGCAACTCCTCCACTTCTAATCCATATTCCACAGAGCTACCCAAGTAATGTTCAAATGCTGAGACTGCTCCTGTCATGTCTTTGCCTAAAATCTTCAAATGGCACCCTACCATCTTCAGGATCAAGTTCAAATTCCCAAGCATGGTATACAAGATACCTTAAAATCTCGAATCTCTGTATGTAATTTCTTACTTTCCCCCAAATGTGCCATGGTCCCTCATCTCCCTTCCTTCCAAAACTGTTACCTAGGCAACATTTTATGTGACTGGCATACATGAATTAACAGAACAAAGATTGTCGTTGTAGGTCTTACATTCTTATGATAGGCAGATAGATGGTTGATCAGAGAAATAAAATTAATTGATAGACAAGTAGGTAGATGATTAATACAAGCATACAGATGACTGATATAGGTAAGTAGGTAGATGATAGACGGATGACAGATTATTGACAGAGATGTCTGATAGACATGGAGGTGGGCTGATAGATGGATGACTGATAGAGTGCTAGGGTGATGGCAGCAGTGGATACAAATGAATCAGAATGGGGAAGCATAGGGATCGTGTGTGAGGTGCTATGAAATCGTGTCAGAGAATGCCTCACAAAAGCAGTCGCACCTGAGCAGAGACCTAATGAAGGTAAGGAAACCAACAGTGTGGATGTATGAGCGAAGAACATTCTTGGCAGAAGAACAGACCGTGTAGTAGCCCTACAGCAGTCAGGTATCTGTGGGCTCAAAACCACCCAGGACGCCGGTGAGGCTGCAGAGCAGGAATAATGTGAAAGACAAGATCATGGAGAAACGGGAGTGAAACCACGCACATGGTGGGTCATTATGGGGACATGATTCTTACTCTGAGAGCAAGGGGAGCTGCTGGGGTGCTTGAGCAGGTGTGTCACCAGCTGTGTATTTAGGAGCTAAGCATGAGGGGAACAGCCTCCTCAGAGACCACACTGCACAGGAACGTTTACCCTTTACAAATTATAAACTTCAGTCCACTGGTCTGGTTCCCTCTAGACTGTGAACTCCTAGGGAGGGGGAGGCTGTGTCTTATTCTCTGTTGCTCTCTAGCACTAAGCAGATCAGGAAGGACACTTCCTCACACTCCTCGGGTGCTGGGCGCTGAGACGAAGCTCCAGGACCACATCGGCCATTGGAGGGGTTGCGCTAGTCTTTGACCTTAGGCCTAGAGCCCCACATTCCCAATGACTGAGCAGAAAGAGCAACCAAGGGAGAAAATCAGAACTATATAGAGGATATGGGAAAAGGGTGCCTTGAGAGACACCTACAGGAGACAAAGCTGCAAGGTCAGAAGCCTGTTAGAATCTGCAGGCCAGAGGTGGGGGGTCAGGGGGGTAGTATCAAATGTTCACATCCAAGTCTGGAGCTCTAACTGGAAAGGACCAACGCTAGCTGCAGCTGCAGCTTTTGTTCACAGCTCCTCCCGCTCACAGTGATGTGGGTGAGGAGTTAAGAGTAATTCTAAAGTAGGGCTGGAGGTGGGCTGAACCCAGATGGGTCTATTTCCTTTGCAGAGGACTACTGTTAAGCTGGCCTTGTTTCTACTGACTAGTAAAAATAACTCCTGAAGTTGCCCTCGATTCTCCTCCGTAGCCCGCCCCCCCTCCCCCCTCGCAGTGCGCTGCTCTCCCACATCCCCTCTTCCATCCTCAAATATGGAAGTAATGTGCACAGGTGAGTTGACAGGTACCTGAGGCTAAGGAATTACCATTCCTGCTGTGCTAACTCTCTCAGACTTTTACTATCTGATCACCCATCCTATCTACCCCCTAAGTAACTAGGAGGATCTGCAAAACACAGTACACCTTATCAAAGGCTGTGTAAACATTGGGGTCTATCAGCCCCACCCTCCATCATCAGGAAAGACAGACAATAGACTTGGGAAATAGACTTGTTGAGATTTAATTTCCATGTAAATTATAAAAATTAACACAGAGTTAAAGGTTAGAAATGGACATTAGATAAAATCTTTGTGGCAAGAAGTCCTCTGACAGGGAAGGCAAAGCTAGATTTGTGACCTCTTTTAATGAGTTACTCACTGCAATAGCATTAATAATCACATTCCTGCCCAAACTTCCATTTTCTTATCTATAGAATGGAAATAAGAGCACGGGACTAGCTTCTGTGAGAACTAAAGATACTAAAGATTGTAAACATGCCATCATATGTGGTATACAGGTGTGGCTACTGTATGCAGGACTATGTATCTACAGGTGTGGCTACTGTATGCAGAACTATGTGTGTGTCTACATATGTGTCTACATGTGTATGTGCATGTATAAAATACTAGCAGCAGTATAAATACAAAGGAGTTAATGGAAACATTTCACAGTAAGCTGACAGCATACAAGTGCATGCCTCTACTCTCCTAATTATCTGAAAGGGGCCTCTGAGATGCTGGAATGGCTAAGATGGGTTCTTGATGTGTGCTGGGTGTTAAATACCTCTGAGAAACGCAGGTGGATTTGGGAACAAACTCCTGCCTTCATTCCATCCCCAGGTATTGACCAGGCATCAAAGCCTCCTGAGAGGGGCTGAGAAGGCAGGGAGAGCAGCAGTGAGGCTGCGCTTGGCATTTCCACGTTTCTTAGTCCATTCTTCTTGCTTGTGCAGATGACTACTCCTGACGCCATCAAATCTGTCTTACCCCTTCATCCAGGAAGTCAGTCGGACAGCTCCTTAGAGGAAATGGTGGTGGTTTATCTTATAAGCCCCCATTAACAGAAAGATTCAAGAAACATGGACCCATCCTACCCTGGTATGAACTAGCTGAGCTACCACATTTGCCATAGCTTCAGTTTCCTCTTCTGTAACATGAAACAGTAATAAGCACTTCACCTGTTTGTTATAAAAACTAAGAAAGATGATGTCTGTGAAACTACCTTGCCAAATATAAAGGATAGACAATGTTATCATTCGGATCAGTATCTTCAGCGATCCACATGTGCCGTGCACTGGTGTCCAGCAACAACACTTACTGGGAATTTTCTTTTAAAAATTATAGGTAGGGAAGTGGGTAAAAGCAACTTTAATCTAGATGTTGGGAAAAAAAATGTCTCAAAAGTAATTAAAATATTAATTGCAAATTTTCTGATGCTAAATAAATGAAATAAATTCAAGCCAGCCAAGCTCGGGTGATGATTACAATGAAATGGAATTACCAAGATAGCACTCTTGTAGACAGCACCATAAAATACAAAGGCAACAATAGAGAACATACAAAAATTTTTTTTTTTTAGTCAGAGGTATTTATTTACTTTTACATGTCATCTTACAATGTAAATATTTACGAGGTCCTTATCCCAACTCATGCACAAGCCCCTGTGTTTTTTTAATTTCTTTATTGATTAAGTTATTACATATGTGTCCTTATCCCCCCATTACCCCCCCTCCCCCCCTACTCATGCCCTCACCCTCCTGTTGTCTGTGTCCATTGATTAGGCCTATATGCACGCATACAAGTCCTTTGGTTGATCTCTCCCCCTTACCGCCCCCCCCCCCCCCATACCTTCCCTCTGAGGTTTGACGGTCTGATGGATGTTTCATACAAAAATTTAAGGATTTGTTTCTTTTTTGAAAATTGTACTTGAAAAATTATTGAGGTTAAAAGAGAATAAAAACCATACTAGCAACCAACATTATAAAAATTAAAACCAAATTGAACTGTATAACCTTAAATATAAAATTTGGTTCATGAGAAGTTACTATTTTTATTTTTATCAAATTCTACCAAACACTGTCTTTTGAAATGTGAAAATCATTATCGTTTACTGGATGTTAACTTGTACCCTGGAGAGAATATCTGCATATGAGGAAGGATGCAGTCATCTGTGGACCACAACCAATCACAAGAACATTCAAAGACACATACTTCCGCCTTATCTACACACGGCTGCTGCAGACCTCATGCCGCACTGGTGCCTTACCTGACCTATAGCGCTCATCTCTTGACCCTGAGGACCTTCGGCGGTGATAGCGAGAGGAGGAGGAAGGAGTAACGGGAGCCCGGCGCTCTGGCGGCAAAGCTTGATCCACCCCTGGGTTAAGGGAAATAGCAAAGTAAGGTGAGGCTTTCCTTGGCAGCTGGAGCAAATTTACTTTGTGGAGCAAATCATTTTGGTAGAGTACAGCCCTGACTCACTGCATTCCCACAGCCGAGCTAGAGCTCACATGGGAGTGGGCACAGGCCGGATGTCATGGACGGTGACCAGGAAAGGGAGAAGCATCCAGGGCAGGGCAAGACTCACACCCAACACAACAGCCTTGAGAAACAGCACAGGCTCTTGCACATCATAACGTCTAATATGTCATGGGGAAAAATGTAAACTAAGCCAAAGGCAACATCTGCAATCTTTAGGGTTTGGATTAAAAAAAAAAAAAGAAAGAAAGAAAATGGAGTCCAAAGCACAGAATCAAGTAATGATCTTCTTTATATAATAAACATAGAAAGTGGTAAGGAAATATTTGAGAAAATTACATTTATCATTAAAGATAATTTTAAAATAAATCTTATAGGATATCTTAAACAATATAATTCAGATAACTAGGATTGAGAATAAGCTTCCATCTTTGTTCATTCCAAATTTCTAACTCTGGAATCTTGCCCCATTTGAAGCTAAAGGATTGAACAAATTATATTTCACTATAGCTTTGATGAATTAGCAAAAATGTTAACATGGTCAGATAAAAATGATTCAATGGGTACTGGTCAAATGCTGACCTAAACCTGGCAATCATCATACCTATCACACTTCAGAACTAGAGTGGTAAAGGCACAATCTAGATAAACGTTAAGTATGGGAAAGATTAATCATTACAGTTCAGAAATGAAGAAATTCCGAGCATTGACCATTAAACATTAATTGCTACTTCTTCAGAAAAGGACCCGTAAATACTTGACAGAAAGAAAACCAGAGACAGCAATTTAACAAAACAGAGTTTAGTCCCTGGTTTTCTTGACGGCTCCAGGGGAGCTATCTGTTCCTGGTATTTAATATTTCTCTTAGGGTGATTTCTGCACTTCAATTTTTTTAAGCTCACCTGAGATGTTTTTTACTGATTTTACAGAGAAAGGAAGGGAAGGAGGGAGGGTGGGATGGAGGAAAGGAGGGGAAGGGAGAGGGAGAGAAAAAAAAAGAGAGAAAAAAAAAAAAAAGTCCATATAAGAGTGAAACATCAATCAGTTGCCTCCAGTACATGCCCCAACGAGGGTGACAGCAACCTAGCTATGTGCCTGGCCAGGAATCAAATCCACCACCTTTTGGTGTACCAATAGCTCTCCAACCAACTGAGCCATCCGTCCAGAGCTGCACCTCAATTTTTTATGGCATGGTTATGGGTCCCACATAAACAGGTTACTAGATTAGAATTGTGAAAAAGATACCTACGCTGTAAACTTTTCATCTAGCAAGCATATTTAACATCATTAATTAACAGTTCTTAATGACTGCATTTACAGCCACCAAAATTCTTCCGCTTATTATCTACAAAGAATCTTTTTTAAATGATCTTTTAAAAAATTACTTTGTATTTTTATCAAGTAGATGCACAGAAATCAAAGAGTGCTATTAAGTCTTATGATGAAAAATAATTATTTACATTCATACTTATAAATATGGATTTATAATCCTACTCAATTGACCATTTTAAACAGTATATGGACTTCTCCCTTACACCACTATGGCCATCACTATACCATAGTCTCTCTTCTCCTCTGTCAACTTTTGCAATTTCTTCTTTATTCCCATTACAGGAGCTGCAAGCAGTGCTTACTTCCTTTGGTGGCGGCATCACCAGATCTATTCCCAGTAGATTCTTTTATCTGGGCTGTTCCATTTGCCCAAAGATTGGACTTCAGGTCTCCTGTCTTGTGACCAAACACAGGAGCACCCATCATCCACAGCTGGAGGCCTTCTCTCCCTCCAGCATGCGCGTTCTCATTTAGCGCCTCAGGGGTCAGTATCACTTGGTGTCCCTGAATCTAGAGGCTCTTAGTCCATTTCTCCAGAGAACAAACCTCTCTGGAGAGTGGGGAGGGCATGGATCACCCTCGTTGGATGCCATGCCTCCCCCCACCCTGAGGTTTCATCACCTTCGTCTTCTGTCTCAGCCCCACCCCCCCCAAGCTTAGGGAGGCACCTTACAAATCACAGAAACGTGTCACTGTTTCTTCCCTTCCTCTGTCTGGTGGCTTTACACTTTACCAGTTTACTGACATCTTAGTACAGTTCTGAAAGAACAGTTAAATGGACAGTTTGGAATGGTCCAGATTACACAGTGACCGATTCATATAGACACTTAATGTTTCGCTTTCATTCTCAGTACTGTTACCTTTCTAGTTCATTCAAACATGCTTCCTGGAACTACTTTCAACCTTGACCCCTTCTGGGTCCCTAGCTGGTTGTGAACTTCCTCTGAGATGTGCACAGTCCTAACATTCACACACTCATCCCCGCTATGCAAACCTGTAGGTTAGTGCTCGCCTGTACATGGACCCTACATGTCTGTCCTCAGAAAGCTAATATTCAACAAACACTATCAACATTTATTTTCATAGGCTGAAATACAGGTTTAAAAACACAAGTTTTAAGAGAAAATAAATTTGACAAAATAAGAATAGCTTTAACAGGTCACTAGCAACAGGGTATTAAAAGAAACTAAAGCATTAGTGTGGATATTTCATTCATTAATTTTTATCTGACTTCATTGTGAATGAAATCTGAGGTGGCTAAAAAAGGTATGTTCTAACAAGAAAAAGTCAACAGTCAGATATGCAACTCCAGCAAGTGTTGCTCAGTAGTTGAGCATTGACCTATGAACCAGAAGGCCATGGTTCGATTCCCCAGCAGGGAACATGCCCGGGTTGTGGGCTTGATCCCCAGTATAGGGCATGCAGGAGGCAGCCAATCAATGATTCTCATCATTGACATCTCTCTCTCTCCTTCTCCCTTCCTCTCTGAAATCAATAAAAATATATTTTAAAAAAATACAGCTCCAAAGCAGAATTCAACCTGTCATCACAGGAGGTCCCAGGGGCGGTAATGGAGGGGTCTCTCTCATTACCTATCATAGGATCTCACGTTCATACCACATTTGAGAACCAACTCTCAGGAAAGCTGCAGGCTTCCCAGTGTCTACAACAGAGACAGACCAAGAGAGGTCCCTGGGAGGGGAGGTGTCCCAAAGGAGGTGAGGTAACTGTCCAAAATCATGGGAAGCCACAGAGACAAAAATTAGTTCCCCTCAGATGATAATGTGATAAAAATCCCCTGAGCGCTACGTGCCAGGAACTGACCTAGCTTCAGATCCCACGTGGACTGAGGGGAAAGGCACCAGCGATGACAACATGCTCTGGAGATGGGTGTCCCCGCTGGCTCTTGTCACCATCTGTGTCCCTGGGCCTCGGTTTACCATCTTCACACAGAACCGAGAAGAACTGCTAACACTTGACTGCATGGGTCTAAGTACTATACATTCATGACACCCTGAACCATGCCCAGTGGGAATGGGATGGGCACGAGGTCCATGGAGCAGCATCCCCACATAGGCTCTCTCTTCCTCACATTTCAGTCAGGTGTGTGAGACTCCCGTCACTGTGAGAAGGACCTCACAGCTAACGCCCAACTCCACCAACCACTCACCAAAGCCTCCATTCCTCCTGCAAGGACACTCATAACTGTCAGCAAGCAGCTCAGAGGGGACCAACAGAAGCCGCAGTGGGGTGACCAGCCCTTGGGGCCAATTGTAATAATAAGCTTTCTCTCTTTATTATGTGTGCATGATTTTCAAACAATGCCTTTTATTCAGAGGCAAAACCACGAAGACAAGCCTAAAACTTACAAATGCTTATCTTCTTATTCTACTAAAAGTTGCATTGAACTCACCTTTTTGGGCTTCTTGTATTGAAACTATCAACCACTAACACAGTTTTGACCTCTGAGGATCATTACCTTGAAGAATACATTCTGTCAGTAATCAGTTTCATTCATCTATCAAACCCTGTACACTGCCCTTCGGGCATAGGAGTGGAAAGGCCTGTAGCTCTCACTCCCCTCAGCAGGTCTCAGGGGCCAGGACCACTATTCTTCCTCTGCTGAGGTGTTTGGCTAGGAGACGAAGGTCAGCAGCAGACCAATAATTTTAAGAAGACTTTTAGAATTTGTCATACAGTCTTCTTTCTCAAATATTTTTTAAGCGGTGTCCCAATTGTAAAAATAGGGTTGTTGAAACAGCATATTCTATTCTAATTGGCTCTGGGTCAGTGGAACAGTCGTAGTTCCAGGTTCTATAACAACTTTACAACCAAGGGGAACTATGGCCCCCTGAAAATTTGCGTGACCTCGTCTGAAGAATGAGGGCACACACACAGGACTCCCAACACTAGGGTCCCCCAACGCTAAGGCTTGCACTTCTGTTTAGAATGGTGCTGAGTGATAGTCCCTTTCAAACATGGGGTCTCTCTCTCTCTCAGAAAAGTGCGCTCACCGAAACGAAAGTAAAACAGAGGCCGGTTTCCCGCGGTGCTGGCCACCCGCTCCCTGCCAGCGGCTTCTCTGATGTCACACACCCCGATGTGGCCGGAGTGTGGTGTTCTCCTCGGGGCGCCTTCACTGTGCTGCAGTCTACACCGGGCCACCGCAGCTCCGTTCGCTGCTGTAACAAGTCGAAAAAAAACTAATTAATTCAAACTTTAGTTTTTTTTAAATTTGTTACAGCGCTGAGCAGAGCTGCTGACCCCATGCAGAAGAGCACAAAGAACACCAAAGGGACCACGCAACATGGGTGCCACCCTGAGCGCCCAGCCCACACAGCCAGCCAAGCTCTTGGCACGGGGGCTGGAGAACCATCGTCTGGGCACTGCTTCTGTTTCACTCTTGTTTGGTAAGGCACAGAAATAAGAACCCGGCAATGTTAAGAGCCTAGAGTCAGCCAACCAGCCTTCCTCCAAGATGTGGAGGGGCCACTTGCTGAAAGGGACTCACCATCAAGGCCACGAAGATGGCCATCACCACGCAGTACTGCTAGAGGAGGAGAGAAGGGAAAAGGGAGAGACCACCAGCTACTCGTCTGCCCACACCTAATCCTAAAGCCTTTCACATATGGGCATCAGCCAACCAAAGGTTTATTTTTCACTTACTCATTCAGGCTATACAACAGGTCCATCTTTATATTAACTCTCTTAAGAATCAAGGAAAGAAAGCAAGCACACAAAATCAAAACAAAGCTACAAGCACAGCAGAAGCTCAACACACAAATTAAGCTTCCTGGAATATAACACTGTTAACCATGCTAACAGGCCACAACTGGGTATGTCACAGCCTGGAGATCAGGAGGGGCAGAGCAGGGGATCTGTGAGCTATGTGCCCCCGCAGACTTAACCCTTTTCTAGCAGAATAATTGGAGCAGCTTTAAAAATCATTTTAACAGTGTAAACTGTAGAGTTCAAGCACCACCTTCAAAATTTATATTGCTTTCATTTCTCCTTGAGGACAGCATTAACTGCATCAGCTTTAAGCCATTCCCAAAGCCTAGCCATCTCAAGGTCACCCTCAAACCAAACTGAGCTTCACTAGAACTGAGCTGTGGGAACTCCAGCCTGGCATCCTTTTGTTTCTTGAAATGGACAGAACCTGGCTCAAGTGCAAAGAGATTCTATAAACCTGGACATGGAGTGAAACAGACTCTGTGCTTTGGGGAAGAATCCATAATGTTTTACAATCACATTTCTAAGCAAAACAAACCTTCATGATTTCATAATCCCAGGCAGGATATTATATCATTTTCTAGGTTTCTAGATTTGGCCTGTTCCCCAACTACTTCAACAAAACCTTGGATTAAGTAAACTATAAGCAATAGCAATAATTTTTAACTTCCCAAACTAAAAATCATGTTTAAATCATAACTTCTCTCGTATTTTTATCATTTTAGCATTTTGAAGTAATCAACCATAGAACTGCCCTCTGTCGATGAAATACTAAACATATTAAAGCACACTTATAGGATATCATGTGCTTTTTCTATATTCACAAAATATACATGCAATAGTCATACAAAGGACTTAGATGTGACTAGTGCCATGTCAGGAGCGCAGTCTTCATGCAAATCAGGGACTAAGAAAGGATTTGTGCTATTCTCTCTTGCATGTTGCAGTTAACTCTCTAAACTAGATGACATATAATCAAAGTGTACGTACTCGGAGGCTGGGGCAGGTAGGCGCCAATTAATTTCGACCTCTTCTTTTCATATCCTTTTTGTGTGATGTCACCTATAAGAAAAGGAAAGAAAGATTCAGAATGGTCCCCACGGGTAGGGCTGGTCCCTCAAAAGAGTCCAAGAAGACAGTCACAACTGCGTTTTCTGTTTGCCTTATAATTATAACTTAAAAAGAAAGCACTTTAGTCATTCTCCTTGCCCTCAAACAAACAAAAATGCTTGCCCAGGCCCTGCTCTCAAGGTTTCGGCTCTGACGGGGCCCAGAAGTAGATTCTCCACACCGTATTCACATCTGCCAGGGCAGGAACCTCCCCAGTCCCACGGCTCTCATTAGCCTAGTCAACCATGGCTTGTGCAGGCCCATGCCGGTGACAACTGCCCAAAACCATTACTGATTAGCACCTTCCTCCATTAGTGAGGTTTTTTCTAATCAGACATGTCAGTTCCAAGGACTTGAAACTGCTAGGGTATTTTTGAAAATAAGTGACTTAGACCAAATGGAACATTAAGTTAAAAAAAAAAAAAAAAAGAACATGGAACCTATGGAAATCCAAATATGTGAGAAAGGTGCTTATTGGCTTATCGGTAAAATAAGAATTAAAATGTTAAAGCCAGAGTTTCCCATGCAGAAGAGCAGGCACCATCATCACCACGCTGACATTCTTCCTCAGTGCTGAGCACATGGGACAAAATAACCTTTATGACTCGCAGCAGCCTTTCCAAATATAAGTATAAAACACACAAAACACTGATGTTCCCCTTGAATTTTTTAGAATCTGCTAATTTCCCCTAATAGTCTGATCAAACCATCATTCCCAAAAGAGCCCAAAACCTGCACTTGAATAAAAATAGAGCAAGCAAATAAAAAGTTATTATGGCTCAGCCACAAATTGGTACATTTGCTTTTTCTAGTGAGGTATGCTCACTAAACTTGATCAGACCATAAAGCGCCCTCAGTGCTGAATGTCTGATAGGTAACTCACAACCGAGTGTGGAGTCTTATCCACTCCACAAAACACATGACTCCTTTTTAAACACAGAGCCATAAACAACAGAGATACAGAAAACACATCCTGCTCTCGGATGATGAGCACCTCAGTGGCCGTCAGTGGGCTGATTGGGCTCAAGTGAAACATGGCCCCCATCACTAGTCTACCATGCTCTGCACCTGCACCCCTTTGCCAATCAGCGCTTGGACTGTTCAGTTCTTTTGGAAAGACCCCGTCAAACCTATCTGTTTAAAATGTCCAAAGTATCAACACCCAAATACCCACATGAATGTGCACACTGTACTAGCTTTGCGACTGATTAAGACAAGGCCGTCAGTGAACACACGGACACGCTGGCTGAGGAGTGGCTCTCACATCTTGGCCCCCCCACCCCCCGCCCACCACAGGCTTCTCACTAGCCTAGCCACTTTCAACCGGTGTGCCACACGAATTTTTAAAACATGCCAATACCTGACTAGTTAGTTGGTCAGGGATACTGACCTCTTTTCCCTTAGATTGTCAAATTAAAAAAGGGACAATATCCAACACAACAGCTGTCCAGTGTGAATGAATCTAAATTATACCTTTTTGTCAGAGCAGGAAAAAATATATTTTTCAGTGTGCCACAGAATTTTAGTAGTTAGTTTATGAGTGCCATGAGATGAAAAAGGTTGAAAATCGCTGCTTTAGCTGACTGCTTGTCGTGTCGCATCGCTAGAAAGAGGCAAACACCTGGCTTTGAGAAAACCTGATAAAATAACCTGCAGAAGGAGGAACTTTCTGCTCTAGAACTACCTCCCAAGTCCGGGTCTGTCCTCTCAGCCCCCGGGGGCTCCTGGGAAGGCAGCTTCCCCATCTCCCCAGTAGATTCGCTCTCCTTCACCACATGTTCTTCCCTGACCAGTCTTTGGAAATAATAAAACTATCAGGAAGCTGGTTTCCATGCAAATTGTACTCCTGATTAACTCACTTTGGCTTACGCTCAGCATTTTACAAATTCAAAACCAGTGTGCTCCCTGCATCCGAGGGACACCTGGATAAAACCAGGCGTGGACCAGATAAAGGAACATGTGAGTGAGAGTATGTCAGTGGGACATCAACTAGTACATACCAGCCTCCTAAGAGGCTCCCTGCACACTAGGTAGACACCTACTATTTACCCATTCCCAGCCAATCCCACTGGCCATTCAGGATTTGTCATCACACAGCATCTGTGCACAATTCCACCAGCAAATCCGAGCCCAGGCAAACCAGCCCCATTTCAGTTCATTTTACACCCAAAACTCAGCTCAAATTTTAAAAATCTCTCAGATGAAAATGTAAGGATGAGAGGGTTCCCCCCTTAATTTTCAGAGTATGCCAACTTCACAGGAAACTCACTTTGAACTCTTTTAAGTCTTACTTTGGAAAACTCCAATTGTTAAAACCTTAGGCATATCCTATCTAATAAAGAGGGAATATGCTAATTGACCATCACTCCATCACAAAGATGGCTGCACCCACAGCTGAGGCCAAGTTCCCATAAGGAGCCTTAACGAGCTCTCAGCAGAGACCTGAGGTTATGCCCTCCCCCGCCCCCGTGGGGCTTGACAGGGGACCTCAGGCCATGTCCCCCACCCTGGCATCAGGCTGAGGGACCTCAGGCCATACCCCCCACCTCAGTGCCAGGACCTCAGGCCCTGGCCCCGGCTCAGCGGGGCTTGACGGGGGACCTCAAGGTGCGCTTCCCATCCTGGTGCGGGGCTAGGGGTCCTCAGGCTGCTCCCCCACCCAGCGCCAGGCCGGGGGACTCAGGCCATGCCCCCCACCAGGTGGGGCTTGACAGGGGACTTCAGGCCATGCCCTGCACCCCGGCACCAGGCCGGGGACCTCACACCGCACCCCCTGTCCAGTGGGGCTTGACAGGGGACCTGAGGCTGCGCCCCCTTGCCTGGCTGGGCTTGACAGGGGACCTCAGGCTGTGCCTCCCACCCAGCAGGGCTTGATGGGGGACTTCAAGGTGCACCCCCAGTGCTGGGTCGGGGGAACTCAGGCCGCACCCCCCGCCCAGCAGGGGCTTGACAGGGGATCTCAGGCCGTGTCCTCCACCTGGCGGGGCTTGATGGAGGAACTCAAGGCATGCCCCCTGCCATGGTCTGGGCTGGGGGACATCAGGTCATGCCCCCCATCCTGGCGCCAGGTCAAGGGACGTGAGACTACGCCCCCTGCCCAGCGGGGCTTGACAAGGGTGGGAATGGCCGGGTCTGGATCTAGCCCAATGGGGGCAGGGGCCAGGAGGGTCTGGGTCTCACAAGATTTTGAGGCGCATGTGGGTGGGTGGGGACTTGACTCTGGGTCCCGTGGTGAGCCCCAGACTCTGATAGGAGGAAGGTTTTCATATACATTTTACTAATTTTCTTTCATCTCTGACACTTCTATTATAGAGGAAGGGCAAATAGCAATATTAAATTATTTCCTCTAGTTAATCCCCTTTTAATGTGCACAAATTTCATGCACCAGGTCACTAGTAGGAAAATAAATGCTTTCTTCAAGAAACCATGATCCCTTTCAAAGGGGAAGATGTCAGTGTGGCCCTGTCCTACATGTCCCATTCCTAAATAATCTCTTTTCATTCTTACAACAACTGATTTAACAGGTGAGAAACTGAGGCACAAATAGCACTTATGTTTCTCACTCAGAGCCCTAGATCTAAAAAGAAAACAAAGCTTGTCCAAATCCAAAACTGTCCCCATTGAAACCACATTTAGAATCTGCCACTCCAGCCAACACAATGTGGTCAGCCTTCTCTGGATGTCCTGCCCAGCTCCAGCCGCCCAGGACATCCTGCTCTCAGGGACAACCTTGCACCCACTGTCTGATGTCACCCCTCTTATCTGGCTTGGCCCAGCAACACCCCAGCGTCTAGGCTCCCGCAGCACCCCAGCGTCTAGGTTCCCGCAGCACAGAATTCTGCACAAGACCCAGTGCTGCTCTCCCCGGAAGGCCTCAATGGCTGCCGATGGCTTATTTTTGTAACATATGCGTAGTTCATCCTCAAAACCATGTTGTGCCACGTTCATGGGTCAGTGTCCTCCAGACCAAACCCTGCTGTTTCACACACTAGGACCACGTGATGATGGTGCAGTCACACAGTGAGCATCAGACACAAGCGTCACAGAGTGACTTCAAGTAAATAACTGGACAGAAGCTGCATTCATAATCACGGCAAACACAGGGTGACTGTCTCACTGCTTAATGAACACCTGAGAAAGGGTAGAGGGGGAAATGGGGAACAATTACATTATCTCTATATATAAAAACCTAAGCGACCGTGCAACCGTTCGACTGGTAGCTATGACGCGCAATGACCACCAGGGGGCAGACACTCAACATAGGAGCTGCTGAGCTGCCGTGACTTGGCAGCTTCGGTTCTCAGGTGATGCACCCAGAACAGAGAGGAGGGAGCCCAATTCCTGGGTGCGTCACCCAAGAACTGCCCTCTTGCAATCTGAGACCCCTTGGGGGATGCCGGAAAGCCGGTTTTAGCCTGATCCCCGCAGGCCAGGCCGAGGGACCTCACTGGTGCACAAACCGGGCCTCTAGTTAAAGTATAAATCACAACAGGTTGGTGTGTGTTATCCAAAAGGATCCGGCCCCTGTGACAAGGGGCCAGGTTCACTCAGGTGCCCTGAGCATCAGGGCTAAACATGCCCTTGCTACACACTGTCTTTTTCAAGGAAAAAGTCCAGGTATTGTTTAACTCTGGAACCACATTTGCATCTGGTAGCCAGAGAGCCAACAGATTCTCTGACAAACTCACTGCAAATTCTAGAAGCAAACTTTCTAGTGGGGGCACTTATGCTCTGCTCATTGTTCTGAGGCAACCGATAAGGTTTTCGTGATAAAACAATAAAGACAGGTAAGATATAGATGACAGCTCTAGTCAGATAATAGGTAAATAATAGATGACTAACTGATGCAAAGAATAGATGATTGATAGATGAATATAGATGGGTGACAGGTAAACAACATAAAGATATAAATAGGTAAATAAGGTAGATATGACAAAAACAAATAATGGATAGATACACAGACAGACAGAAGTCGGCTGGCTTCCCACACAATTCTGCCCACCCAGAATGCATCCCTGGTTTCTGTCTGAGGATGACCTACAACCAATGCCATGGCATCACCATGGTTCCCCTTCACTTTGCATCAGTTCAGGCAGAAACATCCTTTGGCTACACCTTCTCTCTCCTCCTCGCCTTGGATCTGTAGCAAGCACCGCCTTCAGAGTAAAACTCTGGAAAATGGAGGAAGAAAGGCTACTTAAGAGGACCCACTGCTCCATGCCACATCTCTAAGCATTTGACATCTATCATCCTACAAGGAAAAGTCCAGGGTTTACAGCAGGTTAATTAGTGCTCTCTCAATCTGAGCTAAAAGATCACCATCAACGAGAGGTAGCCCCCCAATCCCCCACCCCCATGCCACAGCTACAGAATTTTGCTCCTGAAAAGTAGCTGCTAATGTTTGAAGGCACGGACCACAGGATCCACACTCCATTATTTTCCATATAAAATTCCAAAGAGCATATTTTCCATGCTTGAATACTCAAGACACCCACTTATTTAATTCCCTTTTCATTTTAAAAATAAGAATATATAACAGAAACTAAATTTAAAAATTGTTGGTAACCTCATTGAGGAAAAAATAAAAGTGATCTTTTGAAGCACTTTCTTTCCACTTTATGAAAAGTGTAACTTATGTTATCCTCAAAGAAGTTCCATTCCAGCAGTAGAAATAAGAGTTGCCATGTGTTCTGTTACAAAGAAAAGACAGAGTTAGAGACAAGTCATAAATTTAAAATGAAAATGCAGTGCTAGCTGGCTTGGCTCAGTGGATAGAGTGTCGGCCAGTGGATCGAAAGGTCCTGGGTTTGATTCTGGTCAAGGGCACATACCTCGGTTGCAGGCCCCTCCCCGGCCTGGGCCCTGGTCAAGACTCATGCAGGAGGCAACCAATCGATGTGTTTCTTTCACATCGATATTTCTCTCTGTCTTTCCCTTTCTCTTCCACTCTCTCTAAAAATCAATGGGAAAATATCCTTGGGTGAGGATTAAAAATAATAAAATGAAATGAAAATGCAATAAAGGGAAACCATCAGTAGATAGATGGTTAAATCATACTCTGAGACAGAAAAGATCATTCTTATTTCCCTCCCGAAATAGAATTATTTTTCTTACTTATGTTGTAGTCCAGAGTTTCAGCGTAAAGCCTAAGTCAGAGAAAAGTGAAGAGAAAGCCGGCCCAACGAATACAAGAGTGAAGGTGACACCACGCTCCCCGTTTTTCCATCTCGGCCGCCTTCTGGCAATTCAGCCCCATGGGGTTTGTGCACAGGTCTGGCCAGGACAGGAACACCCAGAGCCCCATGTCTCCAGGCAATGAAGAGTGCCCCCCACTCCCCCCCCTCCCTCGTGTGAGCCCCAGCCATGCCAGGATCAGTTCAGAGTAAACAGACCAGCTTAACGGTGACGGTTTCCATTCTGGTGTCAGGAGTTTATTTTATAATTATTTAATGCTGGAACAAATGTTTCATATAACAGAGCAATCATTTCCATGTTTGGAATTTTATGGCCGTCAGGAACCTTCATCGCATTTCTTTCCCACTCCGATGGCTTTATAAGGTGTAGGGACACCCTTGGAGGCGTGGTCCCTCCCCCTGCTGGCGGCACAAGCCTCAGCTCTGCACAAGCTTTTCTTTGGTGCAGAAAGAAGACTGCTGTCCAGGCAGTCTGTCCAGGGGAGTCAGAGCAGGCAGACCAGGGACCTTTCTCCCCAAACACAGGCTGGGCAAACCCACAAGGACGGCTGACTTCTCAGGGGCTCACATTTCTCATTGATAAAATATTAATAACACACCTATAACCTTCTACTAGAAATGAAAAAAATCACACACAGAGAAAGTGAAATGTCTCAGGAAGCATGAAACAGGTAGAACAACCCAAGTACCTGCCAGCATCAACTACATGTTCAAGCATGTGATGGACACTAAGGGGCACTCAGGTGTGGCTTGGGCCCCTGAGCTGGGTGGGAAGACACACGAAAGCAGCCTTGTTGTGTGCAGCAAGTTGTGTGCAGCTAGAAGCCAGAAGGGACGACAGCGAAGGCCCCTTAGAGAGGAGAGGCCAGAGGCAGGCTACAGAAGTGTCACTAATCCTGAGAAGTCCTCCATCTGCTTCACTTTCATCCTGTCACTGATGCCAGAGGCCAACAGCTCTCCCTGCGTGATCGAAACAGCCGCTCCAGCCTAGTGCCCCAGTCTCAACCACTGACCTCTCCCACACGCGCCCTCTGAGCTCTCACGGACAGCTGGCCTCCTGCCTAGGGCTGTCAGAGGCTGCTCAGTGAAGACTGAGCGCAAACTCACCCGCAGGGCCATGAGTCCCTCCGGAGCCCGGCCCTCTCGTGCCAATGTTCACATCACTTCACAGGGACGACACTTCCCTTGGCTGCTATCTGCACTGCTGTATTCATTGCACATGAGTTTACATCCTATTTCTAATGTAAAATTTAGAAATTTATGTTACATATGAATATTTTAAGTAAGGTGACCAGGATAAACATAGAACCTTGGATTATAAAATCACCAAGGCTTATTCCAATAGTTGGTATGAAGGGGAAAATTTCTTAACAACTACATATTCACATGAATGGGATTTTTATGTTTCTGTGAATGACCAAAAAGTTCCTTAAAACATTTAGTTAATGGCATCACCAGAAGGAAAAATATTTTAAATGCACCAACAGATTAAAATTGTCATTCTAGCCAATAAATTCCTGGATACTATCACTTAAGGCTTTATCTTTAAAAAAATTTTTTTAAATGTGCCCTGTAGCTTTTCACTTTGGTGTATCAAGAACTCCCATTGTGGAAGGCATTAAAGAAAACAGCCTGTCTGGAGTCGTTCTATTCTAAACCACAGGAGAGAAAGATCCAACGCTGTCCTCCCACAGGGACTTGAAAACAAGCTGCTGGTGTGAAAGGGAAGACACGCCCAGCACAGGAGTCCTGGGGCCCGAACTGCCTGAAGATCTTAAAAAGGAGCATCCAATAGAGCTTTCTGAAATTTCAAAATGCTGGAGAGTGTGCTGTGTAGGTGGAGAGAGGGGTCTGAAAGTTCTCCTGCTGCCGCCCTCCCCTCCCAGGGGCCCTACATGATCAGACCCAGCAGGCGGTGCCCACCCAGGCTGCCCCCCAACAGCCACCTAGAGACCCCGCCAGCAGTCAGCCTTGCTCACCAGTCTAGAAAATTTAAACAGGCAAGTTTCAGGCAAAACTGCTATCATCACTTGCTAAAAACTCTTCAACAAGCAAGTATAACTATTTCCTGGGATTCAGATATCCCTCCTTTTGTCAAAAAGAAAAAGAAAAAAGAAACAATCTTAGGAAGATAGTTTTTGAGAAGTCCGCATACTAGTAAATACGAAACAAAGCTACTTCCGAGATGTGCTTCTCCACTGAGCAGATCCGCCCTGTGAACAAGTGGGTATTACTGGATGTGTGTCTGTCCCTCAGTGGGAAGGGGTATGGACAGAATCATGCATTATTTCTAGCTAGAAATCCAAAGGCTGAGATGGGACTAGGGTCCCTGCAGGCTCACCCCCCTCCCTGAAAGCGCCCCTGTGCAGACAGATAGGGAGCGACCATCAGACTTTGTACTTTGCCCTGGGAGGGGCCAGGAGCACAAAATGTAAGGGGGAAAGGAAGGAGCACCAATGACCTCCAGTGAGCCGGGATCTCCTGGGCACCTTACACATAAATACGTCATTTAAATTTTAGAGATCCCTCATTTTCCAGAGCAGGTGACAGTCCCAGCAAGACAACACTTGCCCACAGGCCCATCCCTCAGACCTGCTGGTACTAGCACTGCGGCTTTCCTGCTATCCCACAATGGGAACGTCTACATGTCACATGCAGGAAGGTCACAGCCATTTCTGGAAGAGAAAGAAGGGCAAATTGCACACAAAAGATGTCCATGCCACTCCTGGGATCCGGACGGTCTTATGGAGCAGCCTACGGAAAGCAGACAGAATGGCTCCACTGGCGCAGGGAGAGGAAGGGTGTGAGGGCGAGCCATGTGTGACGATTACGAAGCCACTTCTCTTCTGAGCAGGGCTGCAAGGGGGAGCAGAGGGAGGAAGGAGAAACTGGCAGAGTTTATCAAAGGCTTAACCACTCTGACGTCAGAGGAAGTGGGCAGCAGAGTAAGCAGGAGGAGTTCCCTCCAGTGCAAACACCTAAACACGAGAAAAACCTGTCCCTGTAGACAGAGCTGGAGAGTGACGATAGACACATGTCATCTTTAGGGAGGGGCTCACCTGCAAACACCCAAGCCAAGAAAGCCCCGATTTTCCACAAGTATGAGTTTCCTGTGTTAGAAGCACACTCTCTCACTAAGAGTTTAAGTGTCTTCAGAGTCACCTAGTTGAATCCTATCAGCTAGAAATATACTTTCAAAGTCAGCAGCTGTGGCCCTTTGTTTGGGTGTTTCTATTCCAGCACCAGTGAGTCAAAGGATTCAAGAGTCTGCCAGGACATAGCTCGGCAAGGGAAGGTGGGCGAGGGAAGCTCAGAGAGATTCCATGGCCCATGGGCCACCTATGCCTGGGAATCCCAGGGCTCTGCAGGAACAGACATTCCTAGCAAAGTCCCCAAGGACGGACATTTTCCCTGCATTCCCACCAGCACCTGGTGTTATTTCTATTTTTCACTTTAGCCAGTCCAATAGGTGAAAAGTGATATCTCAAAATGGTTTTTTAAATTTACTTTTCTCTAATTTATACGAATAAAAGGGTAATATGCTAATTAGACCGGGTCGACTGGACATCTTCCAGTCATCTGGTCCTCTTTCCAGACAAAGCCACAGTGGCGGGGGCCAAGGCAGAGGCGGTTAGGGGCGATCAGGCTGGCAGACAGAGGGGTTAGGGGTGATCAGGCAGGCAAAGGTGGTTAGGGGCGATCAGGCTGGCAGGCAGAGGGGTTAGGGGCGATCAGGCAGGTAGGCAGAGTGCTTAGGGGCAATCAGGCAGACAGGCAGGTGAGCAGTTAGGAGCCAGCAGTCCCGGATTGCAAGACGGGATTGGGCCTAAACTGGCAGTCGGACATCCCCCGAGGCGTCTCAGAGTGGAGAGGGTGCAGGCCAGGCTGAGGGGACACCGCCCCCCCACCCTGTGCATGAATTTCGTGCACCGGGCCTCTAGTCTATACATATAAAAGCCTAATATGCAGTGTCCCCTTGGGAGTTCGACCGACCGGGAGTTCAATCGCTCACTATGACATGCACTGACCACCAGGGGTTGGCGCGGAACAAAGGAAGGCCCCAGCTGGCAGCTGGGGAAGGGACGCCCTGGCCAGCAGCCAGCAGCCACTAGGGACCCTTCCCGAGCATGAAATTCATGCACTGGGCCTCTAGTTTCTAATAATGCTGAACCTATTTTATTTTTTTTGTTTATTTTTTCTTTATTGATTAAGATATTACATATGTGTCCTTATCCCCCCATTGCCCCTCCCCCCTGCTCGTGCCCTTACCCCCATGTCTGTGTCCATTGGTCAGGCTTATATGCATGCATACAAGTCCTTTGGTTGATCTCTCCCCCTTCCCCCCACCCTCTCTTGCCTTCCCTCTGAGGTTTGATGGTCTGATTGATGATTCTCTGTCTTTGGATCTGTTTTTGTTCATCAGTTTATGTTGTCCATTATATTCCACAAATGAGTGAGATCATGTGATATTTATCTTTCTCTGACTGGCTATTTTGCTTAGCATAATGCTCTCCAGGTCCATCCATGCTGTTGCAAATGGTAGGAGTTCCTTCCTTTTTACAGCAGCATAGTATTCCATTGTGTAGATGTACCAGCGTTTTTTAATCCACTCATCTGCTGATGGGCACTTAGGCTGTTTCCAAATCTTAGCTATTATAATTGTGCTGCTATGAAGATAGGGGTGCATATATCCTTTCTGATTCGTGTTTCTAGTTTCTTGGGATATATTCCTAGAAGTGGGATTACTGGGTCAAATGGGAGTTCCATTTTTAGTTTTTTGATGAACCTATTTTCATATGCTTATTTTCTGTTCGCATTCTCTTTGGTGAAATGTCCATACATGGCCTTAGCCTATTTTCCAATTGGACTGTTGTTAACTTCATTATGTTCTGGGCATTCTTTATATATTGTGGGCATAGTCCTTCATTGGATATGTGAGTTGCAAATATATGCTCCCAGTGTGTAGTGTGTCTTGCTTTAACAGGTTATTTCACAAAGCAAAAGTTTTTAATTTTGATGAAATCCAAATTATCCCTTTTTTCTTCTATAGATGGTTACTTGGGACCCTGGGCCAGACTCGGCCCCTCACATATAAACAGCGCAGACACTGTCATCCTACTTCCACAGCTCTCCAGGCGGCTTTCGTTAGTGGGCTTGTTAGGAATATACTTTCTGTCCAGCAATGACTGCTTAACTTACATTTTATTAACAGAAATTCAATTTCTACCCATTCTGTCTCAGCTAAATAAAATTCTTCAGGGAAGAAATCATCTTACCTTGATACTTATGGTGCTACCCCTCTCCCCATTTCTACCACACTGAGCCGCAGTTTGCTGACCACTGCCCTTGACGACTAGAGCGACAGACGAACCCTTACATGTATTTCATTGCTTAGTTGCTTGCTGCTGGCACTGATACCATGAACCAAAGTGTTCACATCCATCATCGGTGTCCCTTTTTAAACTGTTGATCTGTACCAGTAATTTCTCCAAAGGATGCCTGGAATGTCCAGTTGTCACTTGTCAAATTGTTAATGTTCTCCTCACGAAACTGTTGATACATTAACCCCTCAAACTTTATAATAACGTAAGTACTGACTCAGGAACCTGGTAACACCATGGTTGGAGAAGGGTGTGTGGGCCCAATCCAAGCTGGTCAGCTCTCACTCAGGTGGGTTCCTAGGGCAAACAGGACTACTGGGCCTAAGTTTACACCCAGGGAATAAAACTGGGGACCCCTAGGCAAGTGTAGACCACCTACAATCTTTACACAAGATTCGGGCTGTGTCAGGCCCTCCAGCGTCTCCACACACTGGTGACACCTTGGGTAGCACGTGCTAACTCCCCTCAAAACAACAACAACAACAACAACAACAACAACAACAACAACAAATACTTCCCTGCCCTGGCCAACAACAACAACAACAACAACAACAACAAATACTTCCCTGCCCTGGCCAGTTTGGCTCAGTGGATAGAGCGTTGGACTGTAGAATGAAGGGTCCCGGGTTTGATTCTGGTCAAGGGCACATACCTTGGTTGCAGGTTCCCTGGCCCTGGTCGTGGTGCATGCAATAGGCAACCAATTGATGTCTCTCTCTCACATAGATGTTTCCCTCTGTCTCTCCCTCTCCTTTCCACTCTCTCTAAAAAGCAATTGGAAAATATCACTGGGTGAGGATTAACAAAAAACAAAAAAACAACAAAAGCCCACCTCCCTGAGGGTAAACCATCTGGGTCAAAGGTGAGCTCACAGATCACTCCCTGCACTAGCCCTGCCTGTCCCACCAGCAGGGTCCAGAGATGCTGGTGAGCTCCCAGCCTGCCAAAGGCATGGTGACATGGGCCAGTGTTCCTCCCTTGAAGCAAGGAGCCACCACTATTTCTTCCACTATTTCTTCTATCAGAAGGAATAAAACCCTGTACCACAGGGTGCTCTGCCCACATGGAACCCAGAATCTCAAGAGGACACTGTGGCTCAACACTGATCAATTCTGAAATGGCCAGAGTGACCCTCAGCTCTCACCCAGCCTAGCCCTGTGGAATAAACTTTATCTATACCTAAACTTAACCTCAAATTTTCCAAATGCCACGGAAGTGATCCTAAATTTATTTTTTGATTTATTCATCCATCCAACAAGTATTTATTATTACCTATTATGTGCCAGGCGGTAGAGAGTAGTAAATGAAATGGACACATTACATGCTTTCTGAATGGAAGGTTAAATAAAAGCTATAGTTTTATTTTTGAAACGTAGACATAAACTGCTATTAAGTTAATGATTCCATGACTTTTTTAAACAAATTGTCCCATCTGGGCCAGCAATGGAAAATAAAAATGGAAACAGATAAGGGTCTTATTATGAAAATAAGAATGACTGAATATTGTCTCCCTTTTATAAGTTTCAAGAGACAGAATATGCCAGAAATCAGTGGCATTTTTATACACTAATAATTAACTATAGGAAAGGGAAATTAAGACAATTATCCTATTTACAACTGCATCAAAAATAAAACACCTAGAAATAAATTTAACCAAGGAGATAAAAGAACTATACTCAAAAAAATTTTAAGACACTGAAGAAAGGAATTGAAGATACAAATAAGTGGAAGCATATTCTATTTTGATGGGTAGGAAAAACTGTTATCATTAAAATGTCCATACTACCTAAAGCAATCTGTAGATTCAATGAAATTCCTATCAAGATACCAATGGTGTTTTTCCTAGAACTAGAACAAATATTCCAAAAATTTATGTGGAACCGCGAAAGACCTCAAATAGCCAGAGCAATCCTGAGAAAACAGAACAGAGTTGAAGGTAACATGGTAGCTGATATCAAACTATACTCCAAGGCAAAGTAATCAAAACAACATGATACCGGCATAAAAACAGATATACAGATCAATGGAACCCAATAGAGCCCAGAAACAAACCTACACCTAAATGGTCAATTAACATATGCAAAGGAGGTAAGAATATACAATGGAATAAAGACAGTCACTTCATAAATGGTATTGGGAAAACTGGACAGATATGTGCAAAAAAATGAAGCTAGATCACTTTTTTATACCATCCTATATAATAAAAGGCTAATATGCAAATCGACGGGTCGCCATGATGCGCACTGACCACCAGAAGGCAGATGCTCAATGCAGGAGCTGCCCCCTCATGGTCAGTGTGTCCCCATGGTGGGAGCGCTGCTCAGCCAGAAGCTGGGCTCATGGCTGGCGAGCACAGCGGCAGTGGCAGGAGCCTCTCCCGCCTCTGCAGCAGTGCTAAGGATGTCCTGTGGGGAGCAGGCCTAAGCCATCAGTCAGACATCCCCCGAGAGGTTCCAGACAGCGAGAGGGCACAGGCTGGGCTGAGGGACTCCCTCTCCCAAGTGCACGAATTTCATGCACTGGGCTCTAGTATACAAGAATTAACTAAAAATGGATTTAATGACCTAAATATCAGACCATAAAATTCCTAAAGTGAAATCAGTTTAATCTCTGACATCTCTCATAGCAATATTTTTTCTGATTTATCTCCTCGGGCAAGGGAAAACAAAATAAAAAAGATGGCTACATTAAACTAAAAATAATTTGCAAGGCAAAAGAAAGCATCAACAAAATGAAAAGACAATCTACTGAATAGAAGGAGATATTTGCCAATAAAATATCCAGTAAGAGGTTAATATCCAAAATTCATAAAGAACTCATACAACTCAACACCAAAAAACCCAAACAGTTCAATTTAAAAATGGGCAGAGGAACCGAATAGACAATTCTCCAAAGAGGATATACAAAGATAACCAATAAACATATGAAAAGATGTAAAATGTTACTAGTCATCATAGAAATGCAAATTAGATGTCAACTCACAGCTGACAGAATGACTATTACCACAAATGACAAGCGTTGGCAAGGACGTAGAGAAAAGAAAACCCTGCCTTAGCTACTTTGGCTCAGTGGATAGAGCGTTGGCCTGTGGACTGAAGGGTCCTGGGGTCAATTCCGATTCCAGTCAAGGGCACATGCCTTGGTTTCGGGCTCAATCCCCAGTGGGGGGGCGTGCAGGAGACCGCCGATCAATGATTCTCTCTCATCATTGATCTTTCTATCAAAATATATTTTAAAAAGAAAAGGGAACCCTTATGAACTACTGGTGGGAATGCAGATTGGTGTAGTCACTATGAAAAACAGCATGAATGGTCCTCAAAAAAATAAAAACAGAACTTATTAATCTAGCAATTTTACATCTGGGAATATATCCAAAGAAACCCAAAACATTAATTTGAAAGAATATATGCACCCCTATGTTCATTGCAGTGCTGTTTACAACAGCCAGGATATAGAAGCAACCCAAGTGCCCAATGAAAGATGACTGGGCAGCCCTAACCGGTTTGGCTCAGTGGATAGAGCATCGGTGTGCGGACTGAAAGGTCCCAGGTTCGATTCCAGTCAAGGGCATGTACCTTGGTTGCGGGCACATCCCCAGTAGGAGGTGTGCAGGAGGCAGTTGATCGATGTTTCTCTCTCATCGATGTTTCTAACTCTCTATCCCTCTCCCTTCCTCTCTGTAAAAAATCAACTGTGTGTGTGTGTATAAACACACACACATATACACATACATATATACATATATACATGTATGTATGTATGTATGTATATGTGTGTGTGTGTGTGTGTGTATGTGTATGTGTATATATATATATATATATATATAAAAGAAAGATGACTGGGCACAGAAGATGTGCTACATATAAACAATGGAATATTACTCGGCCATAAAAAAAGAATGAAATGTTACCATTTGTGAAAGCATAGATGGACTTAGAGGGTATTATGCTCAGTGAAATAAGTCAGTCAAAGAAAGACAAATTCTATATGATTTCACTGGTATGTGGAATCTAAAGAGCAAAATAAATGAACAAACATATAAAAACAGACTTACAGGTACAGAGAACAAACTGATGGTTGTTGCCAGAGGGAAGGGAGATAGGGTGGCTGGGTAAAAAGGGTGAAGGGATTAAGAAGTACAAATTAGTAATTAAAAAAGAGTCACGGGGATGTAAGTACAGCATAGGGAATACAGTCAATAATATTGTAATAACTATGTATGGTGCCAGGTGGGCACCAGAAATATCGGGAACACACTGTAAAGTATATGATTGTCTAGCCACTATGTTGTACGCCTGACACTAATACAAAATAATATGGAATGTAAACTGCAATTTAAAAATAAAAAATTTAAAAATAAAAGAAGATTCTCTCTAAAGACAAAATCCTTAATATTAAAAAAGATATAGATGCTAAAATTTTTACATCTTTTTATCTTCAAATAACACACACACACACACACACACACACACACACACACACACACAAATCCTGCTTTCTAAAACAATAACTCAGTCCTGAAAAGGCTTGCAGTTAATTTAAAGGACTTTTGGATTTTTGAGGAGTGGGAAGAGGGGAAAAAAGAAGAGCAAATTGCAGAAGACGTGTACAATAGGTCATTCTGGATAAGTTTCTATAATTGGTACTTCTTTCTGTGAGATCGATGAGCTGCAGACATTCCTCCAGTGAACACTCTGAAGCTTCTGTGCACAACTCACTTGTAAGGTTAAACAAACCCAGAACTGCCAGGAACAAAACAGCTGGACGACCTGGCACCTCATGTCTGTGTGATAAAATTTTGACAAATCCACACAATTAAAGAATAAAAACCACATCAGTACAGTCAAACTTATAACTTATGGAAACGTGCTTTCTAAACATTTTTGTTCAACTATGATCAAGTGGCAATTATTAATAATACACTCTATTCAAGAGGCAAAAAATAAAGCATAACATATACAATCATAACATACACCAGTGATGGGCAACCTTTTGAGCTTGGTGTGTCAAACTTCTCCAAAAAACTGAGCAAAACTCGGGAAGTGTGTCACTTTGAGGAAAAACATTATTTCGCAAATGTTTCAATCTCAGGAGCAGCAAATGTTTCATCCTCGGCATGTGGCCGCCTCAGCGGCCGCGTGTCATCAGAAATGGCTACTGACACGCGTGTCATAGGTTCGCCATCACTGACGTATACAATCCTACACCCATTGATTCGCACTTAGAGAAGGAAGGAACCGGAAACAAAAACCTTGGCTTTATGGGTGAAATTAATGAATCACTCCGGGATGCTCAAGGACACATGCATTTACAGGTAATTTCTAATTTCTACAAGGTAACAATGTATTGGAACTGTATCCCAGAGGGGAGTTGAGCGCATACAAACAGAAGTAGGAAAAAAAAAACTTTCATTTTAAAATAAGAAAAAATGAGTAATTGAAACCTAAATCACTGTGAAAAGAAAAAAAAAATGATTGAAAACATAGTCATGTTGTAAACTAGCTTGCGGAGCAAAGCAGTTCAGATAGGCCAAGAGACCAGGGTGCAAAAGCACAAATGAGAGTGAACCTATCCTTAATTCAGCACGCACAGTACATATCATTCAACAGATCTTCTTGCCTCCTGCATACCAAGCACTGCTCTAGGGACTTGGCTACAGCACAATACAAACCCTAAAGCCCTGTCCTCAAGGCACTTAAATTCGAATTACCCCCTTAATAATTTTTATATCATCAATAAACCATGTGTAACCATCTCTCTGGCAAGCTCAGCTACTGTGATTTAAGGTCTAGGCACACAGCATGAAAATATTATGAAGCAAATGCAAGATTATGAACCTATAGGAATTTTCATCTTCATCACTAGCTAAAACAAGGTTTGTATGAACTACACAAAACTACTATGAGTTCTCAAAGTAAAAAGTATTGTCAACTGAACAAAAATGAGGCATTAAAGGTTTATATCTGAAAAAGAAAAGGTCTCAAGCCAATAATCTGAGCTTCAACTTTAAGAAATACAGGAAGAAAAGTAAAATAAATCCATACCAAGTGAAAGGAAAAAAAAAAAGACAAACAGCAAAGAAAATGAAAACAGGAAAACATCAGCCAAATCAAAAAACTACACAGAAAATCCCAAGGGAAATAAATATAAAATTAACTCCTAGATCTAATAACTGACTCTAGCTAGGCTACAACATACAAAGTCAAATCACATTAACATATTCTAGCAATGAATATCTGGAACTAAAATTTTAAAAGCAATATCATTTAAAATAGTTATATGAAAAAATAAGTACTTGAGCATAAATCTAACAAGACATGCAAACATGTTGGATCATGTAGAATCTGCATGCTGAAAAACCACAAAATGCTGATGAAAAAATCAAAGATCCATACAAATTAAGAGATGTCATTTACATGGAATGAAAAACAACATAAGATGTCAAGTCTCTGCAAATTAAGAGATCTAGCACAACTCCAATTAAAATCACAGCAGAATTTTTTATAGATAAGCTAATTCTAAAAGTTATGTGAAAAGTCAAAGGAACCAGAATAGCTACAGAAATTTGATAAAGAAGAATAAAGTTGGAGCATTGTCCTATACACCAAAAGATTGCAGTTTTCATTTCCAATCAGGGCACATATCTACATTGTGGGTTCAGTCGGGGTGTGGGGTATGTGCGGGAGACAACAGATTGGTATTTCTCTCTCATGTCAATGTCGATATAGCTCTCCCTCTTTTTCTCTTCCTCCTCCTCCTCCCCCTCCCCCTCCCCTCCCCTCCCCCTCCCTCCTCCTTCTTCTCTCTCTCTCTCTCTCTCTGTCAAAAAAAAAAGGAAATCAATAAAAACATAAAGTTAGAGGAATCAAATGACTTTATTTAATCCTCACCCAAGGATATGTTTTTCATTGATTTTAGAGAGAGGTAAATAGGGGAGGGGAGAGACAGAGAGACACAGAGAGAGAAACCAATGTGAGAGAGAAACATTGATCTGTTGCCTCCTGGAGGCGCCCCCAACTAGGATTGAAACCAAAACCTAGGTATGTGCCCTGACTGGGAATCGAACAAACCACCTTTTGGTGTATGGGACTATGCTCCAACCAACTGAGTCACCCTATCAGGACACACTGACTAAGATTTACCACTAAATTACAATAATAATCAAAACAACGTGGTACTGGTGAAGGTACAGATGAATAGAGTCCAGAAATAGACCTATATAAATAGGGCTAAATGTTTTTCACAAAGGTACAAAATGAATTCAATAGAGAAAGGACAGTCTTTTTCAATAAGGTGCTGGACATCTCTTTGGGGGAAAAAAGACCTCAACATAAAACTATACAACTTTTAGAAGAAAATAAAACACAGGGTAAAATCCTCAAGACTTGGGTTAGATAAGGAATTCTTAGACACGGCACTACAAGCATAAGGCATTAAAAATTATAATAAAATTGACTTATCAAAATTTAAAAATCTGTTCTGAAAAAGGCACTCTTAAAAAACTAAGCTAATCACTGGAAAAAATATTTTCAAACCCTTATTTAACAAAGGACAGACAGCATCCCAATTAAAAGATTGGCCAAGACCTGAACAGATACTGCAACCAAGTGGATACACAGCTTGCAAAGAAGCATAATAAAATTCACAGAACCAACACCAAAAAGAAAGTCAATTTTACTAGGTGGTAATTTAAAAAATAAAATGAAACTACTATCATGGAGAAACAGAAGAGGCATCACGGCGACAAAGTCACATATTTAACAAGTTGGCAAAAACCATGGAAGGATCAGGTCCTCTTCACTCACAGCATCACCTGTGTGCTCAGCAGGAGACAGTGCCCGTGGCCAGCGCCTAGAGATACAATGGTTCATATATAACAGGGGGAAAACAACTTGAATGAAATTCAGTTCTCCAGCTCTGACTCTACTCTTAAACTGAAAACTGGGTTACCTTTAGAAGGACCTCTACACAGAAAATTTAGGTTGCATTTCTAACACACTTTCTATTTCAAAAAGAGTCTTTCTGTCCGTTCTTACCCCTATCCTATATAAAAAAGCCTAATATGCAAACTGTCCCCTTGGTGACTGCTGGCTATGATGTGCGCTGACCACCAGGAGGCGGCGCGGAACACAGCAGGCGTTGGCGACACAGCTCTGGCAGCGGGTAGCAGTGGAGACACTGCCGGCCTGATGGGCCCTGATGAGAGTTGGGACCGTGGTGGGATGGTGGAGCAGGTGAGCGGGCGGCGCCAGGCCAAAGCGGGTGCAAACAGGGGCCTGATCGCCCCACTGATTGCCCCGCAGACAGCCAGGCACTGAGGGAGCTGGGCAGGGGGCCCGGCCCTGACCAACAGATGGTGACCAGCAGCCGGCAGGCCCTAATCGCCTTATTGGGGCTGGGCCCCAGGCTGGGATGGGTAACTGGGGGTGGGTGGCGGCGACCAACCTCCCGCAGCGTCTAGGCGGGGGGCTGTGACCTCTTGCCAGCTACCTGGGGGCGGGGGTGAAGGGGACGAAGATGCAGTAGGGTGTCTGCTAACCTTGCTCTCACTCCCCCTGCTACCATCCCCCGGGAGGCCAGGACTCGCACACCAGGAAAGTCCCTGTGCTCAGGTGCTGGGCGCCCACAAGGAACCCACCCCGCACTTGCGCAGCCTCTTCCAGGTGAGCTGGGCCGCAGCTGCTGGGACTGCAGGGGCTGGTGGGGTTCCCCGTGGGTTCGAGCAGGAGGTGGTCTGCGAGGCCAGCTGAGAGAGAACGCACTGTCTGCCCGGCTTCCGTGCGGAACTGCTGGGCGGCCCAGAGGCCCACCCTGCAGCCCAGTCCGCGGTATCCAGCCGTGCTCACCACACCTCCGCATGGGGACTCAGGCGCCGTGACTCAGGCGGAGGGGGGCACGCAGGGGCTCGGGGGCCCAGGTGCTGCCCAGGCCCAGAGGTCAGCTGGGACCTGCCTTCCACACCAGACCCTCACGCTTCGATCGTCGGCCAGGCCTAGGGACTGCACCTGTGCCTGAATTTCATGCACTGGGCCTCTAGTGGTTTTTATACAGATTCTCACACACCTGAGGAACCCTGCAGCCTGTCTGTCACAAACTCTGTCTAAACCCATAGGGACTTCCCCTGGCTCCCCATCACTCTGATTTCAATTCCAAGTCAAAAGGCACATTCTCATCATGGTTCCTTCACCCAGGAATTAAACTCCAGCTTCCTGATTGAACTTAACTGAGAAAGTCAACTCAGGTCAATTTTCCGGTAACAGATAAAACTGGTTTAACTGTGTGAACAGAAAGACAGTCACCGGGGGTCCCCTCACCTCCTGGAAGTGTGCAGACAACCCTCCCAGCCTCCACCTAAAGCTGGCCTCCCTCCACCCAAAGCCGGCCTAAGAAATAAGAAAGAGCAACAGAGAACACTGACCCCAGGCCCACACGCATAAATCATCATCAAGTCACTGATGGGCAGAAATCTGTTCAAAAGCTCCATGGAAAAACAGAGCCACCCACTCAAACAGGGTAGGGGAAAGCAATCGCCAGGAGGTCTTTGCTCCCATAAACAACATGACCTATTCTCTGAGGTCAGAGCTGCTTTCAAATGCCCCAGACGGCAGCGCAGCATCTTGTTACAGCCAAGCAGTTGCTTGAGGCTCCTTGAGGCTCTGGGCAAGAATACAGAATGTGACCCTGCATCAGACCTCAACATCCCATCACCAGCACTTACTGCAGAGATGAGTTAGTAAAAGATTCAGAGGAAAACACCCTGAAAACTCTGAGATCTGAATTATGGATAATGGGAGTAAGATTTTTCTTCCCTGGCATTTTGTGTCCTTTCATTCTGCAACTAAATAATTTAGTACATCTTTCTTTTTTAGGAGAGAGCTTATATAAGGACTGAGTAACAGAAAGTGACAGCTAACCTGGTTCTTTTCAGCTTCATAGTAAAAGTATCAAACAAATCAAAATTACTACAGTATCACAGCTTATATTTGCATTGTCTCTTTTATTTATTTAATTATTTATTTATTGCATTCTTAACACTCAGAGCCACTTTTACACAGTAAGTTCTCACTTAATGTCGTTGACAGGTTCTTGGACACTGCGACCTTAAGAGAATCGACATATAAGGAACCCCTAGGAGAACTGCTATAATTCTGTGTTTATCCTGGAGAAACACGAGTGAAGCTCCTACCGCATACTTCTGGTCACAGAAACATCACTCAACTTCTGAAGACCCAAAACACTTCTACTATTAAACACTGAAATGAATGTGAGCTATATATTCATTTAAGAACAAGTAAGGTAACGATTTCCCAGCCTGTTTACCCCAGTTCAGGGTCAGGGAGGCTGGAGCCTCTCCTGGCAGCTCAGGGCACAAGGCGGGACCCACCCTCACAGGACACCCCTCACACCCACACTCAGATGGGGACACTGTGGACACGACATCCGCCTCGCGTGCGCATCTTTGGGACGTGAGAGGAAATCGGGGTCCCCAGAGAAACCCTCGTGGGGAGAACCTGCACACACCACACACACAGTGGCCCTGCCGGGAATCAAATTTTTTTTTCTCATCAACATTATAATAAGACGTTGAACGAAATGACATTACTCAAGGACCTACTGTACATTCTTTAGTGAGCTCTGTGAATGACTGGTGCTAGGTTTCATTCGCTCATCCATCCATCATTTAATGAGTGATTTGAGAGGCCCTGAGGGCTAACCCGGCCCTTTCTGCCTCAGGAGAGGGGGTTCTGGTGGGATAGGCACCAGGGCCTCCCTGAACCTGGGTTGATCCTGGAGAAAGAAGAGACTGTGCTGAACAGAGGACCCGTGAAGTGGTTAGGAGTGTTTTAAGGAGCGATTCCAATTAGAAACTTTTAAAAGAAATGACTAATAGTTGGCACCTCGTAACTAAGGTGTTAGCGACACACCATCAATCCTCCATCCCTTCTGAGGAGTATGGCGCCACACACACAGGAGCCGTCTCGGGACCCAGAGAGGAACAAAACCTGAACATCTGGGGTGCGGCAGCTCTGTCCCATGGGGGTGATCAGGGCCCTGCTCCTGCCTCTCCCTCCTGCTCCTCCCCCTGACCACTCTGCAGCACATCCCCAGCCCAGAATACACGTGTCACGCTTCCCTGTGTGCTAGGCACAGTGACAGCACTAACTGTGCCTCATACACTCCCTCTCGTGACGCCCGGCCCACCGACGACCTAGGCCTGTCCTCTCTGCCCGCCACACACACAGCTGTGGGAACCACTTTAAACAGTAACAAGGACTGAGGGCACTTCTTTCAAGGAAAATCGAAGATGCTGAGAAAATCCCAGAGGTTTGAAGTAGCACCTGCAACAGTGAGTGTGTGGGCGCGAGGAAATGGGGAACCCCGGTGAGAAATCTCGAAAAGGGGCCGTGCAGCACGTCGTTGCTGGGGCGCGCACACCCGGATTATCACTCTTATTCCCAGAGCTAACACTGCACGTTTCAGTGCACCACCATACATGCCACCTCAGGAAGAGCCATTTGCATAAAGTCATGAAATGCCATGACTCCCTGGGACACAGGCCGAAGCTCAAGGAAACCACAGCAGAAACTGTTCTACTGCCCCCACCTTCGGGTACAATGGAGTCTTATAAAGTTTGCTACTAAAATTAAAAGGCGTTTAAAATCCGAGGGGGGGGGGGGGGAAGAGAGTGTGTGTGCCTGAGTGTGTCTGTGCATGTTTGTGTGTCTCTGCAGTGTTCATGTATGTGCATGTGTGTCTATGCCTGCCTGTGTGTGTGTGTGCAATTACATTAAAAAACTGTTCTAAAAAGTGATTCTCTTTTGATTGTGTATATTTACTAACCTCTTGGCATTTTACAGGAAAAGACACTAAGGGAATACAGGAACCATTTTTAAATCTGCTGATAAAACATTATTACAAACTCAGTCTCACAGGAAAACCAGCTGACACTTCCCCAGCTTGGCCGCAGTGCCCAGGAGCCAGTAACTCCATGAGAAAAGGGAGAAGACAATGACAATCTTAACTCCCACTCTAAAAGCATTAAAATACCTCATTAACCCAGCCCACAATGACGGTCCTATAAACCACAGGTAACGGGAAAATGATGCTTCAGGACATGAGAAAGAAAAGCTCTCCTGACACCGGGTGGTCGTCCCCACACCCACCACCTGAGCTTAGGCACCGAGGCCCCCGGGGCGTCTGCAGAGGCTCAGCTCACCAAGCCCCTGGCGGAACTCATAAGCTACAGGCATCCCTCTTTAAAAACACCTCCACAGGCATGATATGAAGAAGTAAATTCAAAACAAGTTCAAGAAGAACATGGTGACACTAAATTCTGGACGGCTGGTCATGAAAAGCACTCACGAGTTTGGCGGTGCTCAGCACAAGGACCTCTCATCCCGTCTCTAGGGTCAAACTTCAATTAGAGGCATTTGTGCTTCTGAGGGGAAAGCAAGGTGCCCATGCAATCAATGGATGATGAGAAATTGTAAGTAGCGAGACCCAGAAAAAGAAAAAAATGGAGGAAAGAAAAGTGCGCATAGCAAAGAACTGTCTGTGAAAATATTTTAAATGTCCAAAAAATAAACAAGCAATAAAGAGGCAATAGACAAGCAATCGAGAAGATACCAGAGAGATGCAGAAACGGAGAAGCAACACTGGACAAGGAAGGGCGGTTGTGAATCTCAGGTGTCTGCTTGCTGTCAGTTTTAGGAAAACTTCGTCATAGAGTTCTTGGTCCTTCTCCTGAGAAGTGGACAGCAGAGGCACGAAAGAAACAACAGGAGGGAAATACAGCTTCCCACTCCAGAAAGGCACCTAGTGTGCGGAAAACAGACCCCGAGGGTCAGTGCCCCTGAGGGCGCAAATGCAGACTCCTTGGAAAGTGAACGAATCTCAGCTCCTTCTGCAACCCTAACAGTCACCACAGTGACGGTGACAGAGCCAGAAAGTGTCCTCTCCGTCTTCCATTCTGTGGACCATTTACAGAGCCATCAAATCTCCCTGGTGACCGGCCCATCACAAACCTGATTGCTCTTCTTGCCGCACAGCTTCAGGTGTGGCTGTGAAACAAGTGAGCATCGTGGGACAGGTGGTAATGTCTTCATGCCGGCCCCATCCTGTCCCTCTGGTGCTGGCTGAACGCAGAGACCCCAGGAGGGTAGAGGACGAAACACAGGCCTCCAGCACCTGCTCCTCACACACACCTAAGGCCACTGCTGTCCAGGAGTTCCACAGGAGTTTGAGTTAGCCCATTAAAACCTTGGGATTTGTCCCAACAGCTAGTTATAAAAATCTATCCAAAAGCAACGGTCTTTAACTAAATCTCGATCATCTGAGATTATTTTACTTTTTATTTATTTATATTTTAATCCTCACCTGAGGATATTTTTTCCATTGATTTTTTAAAAGAGAGAATAGAAGGGAGGGAGGGATGGGAGATAGAAACATTAAGGTGATAGAGACACATCGATTGGTGACCGCACGCTCCCTGACCAGGGCTGGGAATCAAATCCGGCCGGGACTCTTCAATGTGCAGGCTGATGCTCTAACCACTGAACACCACCAGTCAGGACTGAGATTCTTTCAGATTTCCTGGGACTTCAGATCAAAACACACCTGACTGAGCGCCTTATAGCCACAAGTCAGAACCGTACATTCTACCACGCTCCTTCCCTGACAGATTCTATACACACGAAATATAAAGACAGCAATCTGAGAGCACCTAATGTGCCGTTTTCACTGATCCTCAAAACAACCCCAATGATAACTGTTAGTATTCTTACTTCACAGGACAAAGAGAGAGGAAGGTAACATAATGAGTGTGGGACGGAGGGTCAGATCCCACTGGTCGACCCCAAACTCAGCCTCGAGGAAGGAAAGCTTTTCCCTGAAGTGCCTGGTGAAACTCAGTTTTGTTTTAATCATTTGCAAAGGAAAGGCACCCTACGTCAGGGAAATACATTAACTTTAAAAAGTGTCCGTGTGTAACCAAGCTCTTAACACACTGCAGCCTACGCCAGTGATGAAGTCACCACAACACATGGATCGCACTTTAAATGGGTTAACACACCGATCTTCCCAGCAGCTCTGCGTGAAAGGCACCACTACTATCCTCATGTTATAGACAAGAAAACTAGGGCCAGCGAGGGTGAGGACAGGACTCATTCACCAGCGTGTTCCCACAACGAACACTAAATAAATGCTGAATAAACGAATGAGTGCTGAACGTGGGCAACCGTTAACCTCAACATTTGTTGAGCATTTTGGTGGTAATCACTACAGCCCCGGACTGAGAGGCAGGCACCCCACACCTGCTCCCACTAACCCAACAATACCATGCCCGGTCAGAGTTGCTGCCCCAACTCATGGGATACTGAGACTGAGAGTGCAGATCTGGTCTGACCAATGGCCAGTGAGGGTCTCCTCCACAGCTCAGCTCCCTGCAGGTGCAGGGAGACCCGACTTGGCTATTTATGCATCTGCTCCAGCTACACTCAACATGAAGTGGTCCCTAAAACAGCAGGGTGATACACTGAAATAAACCATCTTCGTAAAACACCAACAGTACGTTACTTCTCTATTCGCTCTCCAGATGAACGCCATCCTCATAGTGCCTGCAGCCCCACTACGTGCAAAGCCCCACCCCCACCCAGACCTTGGTGAGCATCCCTCACTTCCCAATGTCCCCAAAAAAGAGCACGTGGAAGGTCCTACTGAATTCACACTCACCATTTCCTTTATTGATTCTCAAGCCATTCTGTGAATGACTTCGCGGCTCCGAGATCGACAGGGCAGTGTGAGAAGGAAGGGCAGCGGGAACTGGAACTGAGCCTGCATCCCGGGCTGGCCCTGCTCGGTGACTATGATCTGCTCCCTGTCCCTCCTCCTCGCCCACAGGCTGGTCACCAAACTCCATCCCCAGGTTGGGGGACCTCTCCAGCATCAACTGTGCCGATTCCCAGTCCTCCGTGACTCCGCGGCCGTGGCCAGGCCTGCGCCTAGAGAGCACTGCCCTCGTGTGCCTTCGTACAGCTGGATGACACACTCCGGCACGTTCTGCCCTCCATCCACCAGGAAAACTGTGACTCCTGAGCAGTGTTTTCATGAGTCCCGAATTCTTTTTTACAGAAAAAACAAACTTCCTCCTGCTGGCCCTCCACACGGCCGCCTGTGTGAACAGACACGCATCCAACGTGCTCTTCCTCAGCAGTACTTGGCGCCCCGCTGTCCCACAACCACACACTCAGACGCAGGTGTGTGGGGCACTGGCCCCGGGAACGGGTGGCGAAGATCAGGCTCCCGCGCAACATGCTGTCACCAAACCAGCTGCACGGAAACAAGCTGCGTCAAACTGAGGGACAGGATCGATCCTTGTTTTAAAGAAGGACAGTTGGGGAGATAATGAGTTTAACTTTTTAAATATAATGTTAGCTCTTAGAACGTCCAAGTAAAGATAAAGGCTTATAGGAGTGAGACAAGACAGGGTTGCCAGGGATGATCAGAGCAGCCCATGGCCCTTTCCTGGGACAACAAGAGTCTTTGGGAAACAGATGGAAGACTTTATTATTTTACTCTGAGCTTAATATTAACTCATATTCCAAAAGCCACATGACATACAAAACTGCCATCAACTTGTTATCACTGTTAATAATGTAACTCTAGTGTCTTCCATCCTTGACAGCTGTCCTCATGCTCAAACACAGGTAAAGCTCATAAAACAGTGACATGTAAGTCCACTTTATTTTTTTTATTTTTTGTTCTTTTTTTTAAATTGATTGAGGAGACATTGGTCAACATGAACATATAGGTTTCAGGTGTGGGTTTCTATGTTACAAGATCTGTCTATTGTACCATGTGCCCACCACCCAAAGTCAAATCTTCTGTCACCTCATATTAGGACCCCCTTCTTCCCCTACCCCCTTCCCTCTGGCAATCACCACAATGCTATCTGTGTTCACGAGTTTCAGTTTTATATCACATATTATGAGTGAAATGATATGGTTCTTAGCTTTCTCTGACTGACTTATTTCACTTAGCATAACATTCTCAAGGTCCATCCATGTTGTTGCAAATGGCACTATTTAATCTTTTCTTATGGCTGAGTAGTATTCCATTGTGTATATGTACCACACCTTCTTTATCCAGTCTTCAACTGCAGGATACTTTGGTTGTTTCCATGTCTTGGCCACAGTGAATAATGCTGCATTGGACATAGGAGTGCATAAATCTTTGCAAATACATGATTTTGAAGATTTCTGATATATACCCAGGAGAGGGATTGCTGGGTTGTATGGTAGCTCTATTCTCAATTTTTTGAGGAATTGCCAGAGTACATGGCTATACAAGTCTACATTCCCACCAGCAGTGAATGAGGGTTCCCTTTTCTCCATAACCTCTCCAACACTTGTTATTGCTTGTCTTGTTGAAAATGGCCACTCTAACGGGTATGAGGTGGTATCTCGTTGTAGTTTTGATTTGCATTTCCCTAATTGCCAGTGAGGGTGAACAGCTTTTCATACACCTATTGGCTATTTGTACTAGTATGTCTTGAGAGAGGTGTATTTCCAGGTCCTCTGCCCACTGTTTTGATTTGGTTGTGTGTTTGGTGTTGAGTTTTATGAGTTCTTTACATATTTTGGAAATTAAACCTTTGTCGGTGCCACTGTTTGCAAATATCATCTCCCATCTGCTTGGCTGCCTCTTTGTTTGGTTGTCAGTTTCCTTTACTGTGCAGAAGCGTTTTAGTTTGATCTAGTCCCATTCATTTATTTTTGCGAAGACCATTTTTAAAGAACAGAGATTCACTGATCTATTTATTTCTCCTATAGTTGTACCCTTCCTTGAATGTCACATCATTGTGATCACACAGCAAGTGGCCTTTTCAGACTGGCTTCCTTCATTTAGCAGCACACACTGACCCACCATCCTGCTTCTGTGTGGTTATGACGCTCACTCTGCCTCACTGAACAGTCTCCTGTTCTCCGTGGGGTGGCTCCTTCATTCACTCACTCGCGGAGGATCTTCGGCTAGTGTTTGCTGTTCATGAATACAGCTGTGTCTGCTGTTCACTAATACAGCTGCTGTAAACATTCGCGGCAGTTAGCATGTGGACAATAGTCTGCAGGTCAGCTGGGGAGACACCTCGGGGCTCACCTGCTGGATCTTACAATAAAACTGCTCTCAACTTTGTAAGAAGGAGGAACTAAGTGGAGAAATCGGCAAGCACGACCTCCGCTGATCAAGGCCAACATCACTAGTCAGGAGTCATGGGCTCCAGCCACACCCTTGACATGATGTCCCCAACAGGGCTTCACCCATGACCTTCCTCCCACACCCACAACCCTGTCAAGTCACGAGAGAAACTTCAGACAAATCCCAATTGTGGAATGTTCTAGAACACACTGACCAGTTATCCTCAAATCTGTCAAAGTCACCAAAAAGAAAAGTCTGCAGGAGCTAAGGAGACATGACCACTAAATGCCACGTGGCATCCTGGGCGGGCTTCTGAGATAGAAAAAGGTCATTAGGGAAATGAGGCTCAGAAACAGCATGGTCCTAACTTAATAATACGCACCTGTTTGCGTTTATCGTTTGTGACAAATGTGCCAGGGTGATGTGAGATGTTAGCAAGAGCAGCGGGTGGGGCCTGTGGGAACTCTGTGCCATTGTCACAACTTTTCTAAACTGTTGTAAAATTAAAAGTTTTAATATGGAAATGCATTCATTTGAAAAGTGTTCCCATGAATTCTTTATGCTTCTGAACTAAAGGCTGACCCTAGATTTAGCTGTAAAGGTAACAAAAAGCAAGAAACGCAATTTGCAGAGTCTGCTCTATGAAGCCCAGAAACAGGGACCTTTGCAAATCACAAGCCTGGAGCCGTTACATACGAGCTGCTGGACAGTCCAGGGACACCCAGGGCCATGGTGCTGGGCACAGGGAACGGAAGGTCAGGGCTAAGATCCAGTCTCCTGCTGCTACCCTGACAACACAGAGTCCTCCTGCCGCTCTAAGAGCATGATCGATAGATTGATCAATTGAGTGAAACAATTCTTAAGCGGCTTGTGGGCCTCTGTCATGCGGAGGGCTGCCGGTGGACTCGACTGCCTGTCCCAACACTTGATTTCCCAACCACAGCCTCCCTCCGCCTCCTCCTGCCTGGCACACGTCCCCAGGCAGTTGAAGCAGCACCACCATTTACTACCTTCCTCTCAGGGCACCTGCTCCATTGTCCTGACATGACGATGACCCCACAGAAGTGCCCTCCTGGGTTTAGGCTCCAGAACATGATGACCAGGGTCTCCTGGGTCCCCAGGTCTGGTGGCCCCACTGTCCACATGCCTCCCACCCCAAGTCTGACAAGGTCGTGGCTCAGAGAGAACCACTCAGCCCTGCAGGCTCTAGCGACCATCAGACTCATTGGAAAACACTCTCCCAGAGCTTGTTTCATTTTTATTCGATGGAAGAGGTAGAGTGATGGGCTGATGATGAACCAGAAGAGATCATCACATTAGAACCCTAGGGAGAAGCGTAATTCCTTCTCTGAGTGAAGGTATAAGCCCGAAACAGTAAAACTCATACAATTTACTACTGGGTGGGGGCGGGGGGGAGTCAGATTCACCTTTGAGTGGCCATTAGCATGTTATCACAGTCCATCAAGCTTATTAGTAATCAATCAGTGATTTAAGACAAGGGGACAGGAGAGCAGACCTATGAGGAGAAAGCAGTACCCAGCACAAGGATAAACTGGGGGGATGGGGATGGGGCCACGTTTTCAGGAGGAGGCTCTGAAGAATGGCAGAGTGATGTGACTGGATTCCAGCAAACTCCACAATTTTATCACCAATTTAGAGTGGTCTTGAATGGAGGCACTCTCCCAGCCCAGGACTCAGCGGGCCTGGCATCTCATGTTCCTCAGCAGCACATCTACAGGAAAGATGTTTCCTCGGGCAAAAGCTCTCAATTCACAGCAGACAGGAAGAGAAGAAACAGCCAATGCAAAGCATCCGTGCTAACCCAGCGCCAAGGAGCGGAGAGATTGAGGATGAGTGAGCAAACGTGTGGAACAAATCAAAAGCCAAATTACCGCTCTAACATTCAGGAGCATAACTACCTAACAGATTCATCTTCAGCAATCATTTTCCAAGATCTTTAAAACATTAGTGATAACTAATATTTGCTGAATTCTTAACTTGGTTACACTGACAACAGCAAAATCCATGAGGGAAGCTTCCTGTGAGTATCACCAAGTTAGGGATGAGGAAAACGGGCTTTGGAAAGGCCAAGTGATAAACCAGAATGAGTCCCACATCCGTCATCTCCAACACCCCTACCCTACTCTTGAGTCCTGGGGTCTCACAAGGACTGGCTCTGCTTGCTTTTTGGACTCAATTTTCTTCTTTCCTAGACTTCCTATCTTCCTTGAATACATATTTACTGCTTAACCACAGGTGCACAGCCATGTGCCCATCAGCAATGCTATTTCCCTCTCAGATCTGTTTTCTGTAATACTCTGCTCCGCTCCGGGACCCTGAGGCAGGCCTGGGGATACAGCAAAGATAAGAAGTGGCTAGTATTTTAAACATTAGAGCCACTTGAGCAATAAAGATAAACTGAACAAATTCTCTTCTACTAAATACAGACAAAATTCTAGAAGGAAAAGGAGAAAACACCAATGAGAAAGCAAGCAATCACACCTTAATATGGTATAAAAATAGCTGAAGGTTTCAGATGCCTCTGCGTGCCAGTGGGTTTAAATTCAGCATTATTATATGTTTGCTCTTTGGCTGCCTGAGTAAACCTTTGTCAAGAGTGATGGTGGCATAGAAAGACAGGATGTCCTTGGTCCTGCAGAGGTACGAAACACAAACCCCTCTTTCCATCCCTGCTTTCTTCATCAAAACCAGTATTTTCTCCTGGATACTAAGCATAGCATAGTTAAATCTATTATCCTCTAAGACAAATGTGCAACAACTTGCTCGCCCAAAATGTTTAAGATGCACTTAAGTCTGTATTGCTACTCTCAACACACATGCACAGCTGTTCCAGGAGCCCAATGTCTTCAGAACAGCATGTGCCCTTTTGTGGGCGGCTGGGCTCCATCTGCCACCAGGGGGCAGTGAGAGCCACAGGGAGCCTTAGCCAGAGGCCATCCTTAGGAGCAACCATGACAGTGTGAGGAATCCCCAGGGAGCCTTACTGCCTGCAAGCACTTACAGGCAAACCTGTGACCTCTTCAGCTGCTGCACAATGAATTTTCAATGGCTCAGCTAATGTGGGGCAGGCAGATTGAACAGTAACATGTGAGAAAAATTCTGTGCCGTTGCTTTTTTGTTGTTGTTTTTAAGGAAAACTTCTTTTACCAAACAACCCTAATCTTAGATTCAACATAAAATAATTAACAACACTGTTGACAAACTAATGTGCTACTATTGCACACTCCATACAGAAAAGTAAAAGGAGAAAAAGCATTTAATTTATGACACTATCATTTACACCTCCTTGCAGAGAGCATATACACACACACACACACACACACACATACTTGATGTAAAAATTATCAAACGTAACACATTTAAAGACATAAGTCATTCACTATAAGGACAATTAAAACTGGTTCTGCCCAGTCAGCATGGCTCAATGGTTTAGCGTTGACCTATGAACCAAGAGGTCACTGTTCGATTCCCGGTCAGGGTACATGCCTGGGTTGCAGGCTCGATCCTCAGTAGGGGGCGTGCAGGAGGCAGCCAATCAATGATTCTCTCTTATCACTGATGCTTCTATCTCCCTCTCCCTTCCTCTCTGAAATCAATTTAAAAAATATATTTAAAAAAATGCTGGTTCTAACCTTTGTGCCACAACAAACAGGGTCAGAACACAGCGACACCTTGTCTTTGTTCATGTGGACAGGAATAATATGAGTATTGGCCACATTAGCAAGAGCAATGGTTCAGTTAGTCTCATTCCCTTTAAGTGTGCTGACTCCTCCACCAAAACCTGCCCAGTCTGAGGAACTACAGCTTGTTACATTTTATTCTCTTCAGATATTCCAACCAGGAATACACACTTTATTCCCTTCACCAAGTTACTCCCTCGGCAGGCTCACGAAATCTGAGTTTTCATTGGACGTGTCCAGTGTTTAAGGCAGCAGACCCTGTCCCAGGTAAGGACACTGAGTGACCAAGGGTCCCCACATGCTGGTGCTCAAGAAGTCGCAGCCAGCACAGTCCTACGCTTCTTTCCCATCTCTGTCTATTGAAGCTTCACAACCTCCCTGAGGGGCAGATTCTGCTAACATCTGATCAATGACCAAATTCGAAAGCTCTGGGGGTCAAGCCAGAGTGCCCGGGGGCCACACACTCCCTGTCCTGGACCTACCAACTGTGGCTTCTTCCAGGGACTGACTCAAAGGCGCCAGCTCCCCTTTCTGTCTCAAGCGTCTGGGACTCCCACCCTCAGGGGCACTGCTGCTGCTTTGTCGCCAGCGCTTTCTGGGCAATGTGAGTTCCAGGAGCTCTTGGCCCAGTGTCCCCCTATTCCTAGCAGCCGCATCTGGGTAAGGACTCCCACATAATAAAGGCCAATGCTCTCAGACATTAGCATCTATTCCACTGGACCTGATATTTGGGAGCCTAAATATCGGAATTTCAGACGGCTGTGCTTGCTTAGGAGAATGTCTTCCAACTGTGCAAGTGAAAGAGATAAGATCCTAAGTGCCTGCAATGACCTCATTTCTGTAGCCAAGCAACCACTGTGGTGGCGAAAAAGCAAAAAGCGATTTTTTTAACATCTTCTTTCTCTACAAACTGAATGCAATTTAATTTTTTCATGTCCACATTTTCAACACTTCCCACCTGGTGAGCATGCAAATACTTATTTCCAAAAAACGAAATAAAAACACAACCCTAGTTGTTCCATGATTTTAACATTCAGTAGTATCCCTGTTAAGCAAGAATTATCCCCAAAAATACAAGATAGTCTTATCCTCACATTCACAAATTGATCGCCACATAGTTAAATATCATCTAATGCAAAGAAATGTTTCATTTCAGGTTTCTGATCTGGGGGGAAGAAATGAACTGATTTCTGGCAAAGAGATAAACATTAATTTTGTGACTATGCAAAATGCCTCCAGAAAAGTTAAATGATGTAATCCAATTAGTTCTTTAAAGTGTTATAAATGCAGCTGGGTTTTAACAGTAATTTGTCTATAATTAAAGTTATCACAAAACCTTTAAAATTTTTGATACTGAAAGAATAACCATAAATGGATATAAAAATGCTAAACAGAAGAGTTAACACTCAGAGTAATTCGGGGTGATAATTTTAACATATGCATAGTTATTTACACCCCTGAAGCACATCCCTCTCTATGCCAAGACTGATTTTCAAACATCCGATGATTCCTGGTAAGTGAAGGCAGCTTCAAAGATGTTGAAATATCTAAAAATAAGAACTTAGCTCTCAAAAAAGCTGTAAGCGCCCTCCCAGGGATCACACAGCAATTTTCTCATCTGGTTTCAGCACAGCAGACAGAGGTTCCCACCGTCTCTACACAGGGCGACAAATCCTGACCATCGATACAGGAAACTCCTGGATCTACTACACGGCACTAGCACAGAACTGACTGATGGGCTCACGTGCAGAGTTCAGCCACAAAAGCTATGGCATTAAGAACATACGATGCTCACAACTAAATTCCTTTGATTTGGGGGCGGGGAGGCATCTCAGAAAAAAAGCTAACTCCACAGAATAGCTCCACTTCTGAACTCAGACAAAACTGGGCGATTTTCTTAAACCTCTGTGGAGGTGGGTCTACTCCTCCTGCTGCCGGGGCTCGCCCACTATAGGACGGTGGGGTGAGCAGCAGTTGCCACAGGGTGAAGGTGGGCTCCCCAGACCTCCCAGTGATGTCAGGACCTGCTGACGGGTAGGCGCGGGAGCTTAATAACCTGACCCACTTTCCTTGGAAACCAGTGAAGACATCATTTACTCTGCCCAGTTTAGCAACAACACAGCAGATGGAGGAATTTTTGAACGTCAGACTCTATTTTCTGTGTTTGAACGTGCCAGGCAGAACTCAAAGCTGTCCCTTATCCCTGCTTAAAATCAGCTACAGATCCCCAAGCTGGTCATGAGTCAGGCTTGGGCTTAAAGTACACCTTCAAGCACAGAACAAGGGTGCCACCCTCCTCACGAATGTGGAAGGGAAAAGCAGATTTGGGGAACAAGAGGTGCACTCAGAGTGACACAGGGGACGCTGGCCTTGGTCACGCTGCATGCATGCCTCTGAATATATTCCATTCTGCCAAATCTATCAGCACACCCTCAGCTTTCAGGTTAAACAGTAATAGAAGCTTATCAATGTACTTATTTCCCCCAAAAATCAGGGGCAAATTCAGATTTGAAGTTAATACAAGTTACATTAACTCAGGGGCTCAACAGAAGAGAAACACAGGAATCAGAGGAAGAGGCACACCGGAGACAGGCGATTCCTCCAACGGGGCAGTGACTATGGTGTTAGAGGTTTTCTTGGCAACTCAGACACAAAGGACACATAAGCCACCCGCTATTTTCTGCCAATAGAAAGTATGCCCACTGGCCCACAAGGACACGCCTTTTCTAGGAAATAACCCCAGGAGGCTAGCACCGTGGGTCTCCACTAAGCAAATGCATGGTCTTCAATGCGCCCTATGCATGGTGCAAGCCGCACTGTGACTCCCACGTTTCAGTTAGAATCGGTGAGGACGACACACACAGGGCCTCTGGAGGGCACCACAGGACAAGGCCACACCCAGTCTGTCCTTGACAAGGTTTGGATGCCAGGTCATCTACACTGAGCTCCCGAACCCTCCATCCAAACAACATACAAATTCCTGCTCTGCAAGGTACTATCACAACCTAGAAATGAGCTGTCCACACCCTTGTCAGGAAAGGAGTAATTCACCCCCACCAGAGTATTTCCTCACCTGGGGGATCTTAAAAGAAGAATGCAGAATCCAGGTGAGGTGGGGCATTCAAATGCCTGGGCCAATTGATTCCACTGACACATTCTAATGCTGAACTCCGCCATCCCACTGGTCCACATGGCTCTCTCGGCGACAGCTTGGAGCGAGTTCCTTTCTCACTCCCTGGCCATGTCCCCACCTTGCTGACCCCTTCTCTTTCCCTGGAATACCTCTCCCTCTGTCTCCATGTATCTGCTGTGTCACCAAGTCTAATGTCACCAACCAAGGCAAATGTACCATTAATTTACCTCCAAGACCAAAAACACATCTCTTTACCTGGGATATCCCTCAATGATATAATGTTTCCCATGTCATAGATGCTAAATTTAAAAAATGAATGAATTAATTAATTAATTAAAAAGGAAGAGAGGCTGAGGAGGCCTAGGATCTCTGGGTTTTTCTCTGTGAAGATTTCTTCCCACCACAACAACCCTGTGCTCCTCTTCCATGGCCCTCCACGCCCCGACCACACCCTCTTCGCACCTGGTCTGAGCCCGAGGGCAGAGAGCTCACTTCCGCCTGTTTACAGCACGCGCCCAAGAGAACAGGTAGTCAATATAAGCTTCTTGTTGGTGATGGCGAGAAAAAAATTACTCCTTATACCCACACTGCGAGGGACAAAACAGACAAACCAACTATAGCCTTTTGAAAGGTGCCAACGAATGCCCATCATCACTGTCCATCAGAGTTGGGACAAAGTCAGTATCCAACAAATTTGTCACTAATGGAGAGGCAGCCGTTTCTTTGACTGACAGCTTACAAATACACCTATATTACCCTGAATTTATCTCAAGGCACTCCCATTTGTGCTGATATAAAAGGTCACCTTATTGATAACCAGTAGCCATCTCACAGATGCTTGTCGACAATAAACCTGCATGTTCTGCAACACTGGGTGACGTCTAAAAGTCAAAAGGAAACCTAGAAACCTCATCAGTGCAATTTTACTGAAAAGAAGTATAACATCATGATGTGAGGGAAGTTGTGCTGCTCCTGTATCCTGTAAGAAATTCAAACCCAACACCACGACCTCCATGATCTTTGCCAAGTTTGGGGGTGGAGGAAGGGAATTTTACCGGTCAAGGAAATCATGCACGTCCACTGGCTCCCGAAGCAGGCCACCCATACAACTCGAGGTGATCCTAAGGGGCTGCAGCGCTGGGACAGGCTGGGGCCCTAGGTGACCGTAAACAATGGTCCTCCTTTCACCCCCAGGACCAAGCTGCTGGCAATGCTGTGACCGCCCCAGACCAGTGATGGTGTGCCCCAACAGCACTTCCGTCTGACCCTGAAGCCCAGTGTCTGGGGCATGAGGGTGCTGCCCTCCATGCCTAGGCAAGGTGCCTGTGTCTACAGCTCCTACCTTTTCAAGTGTTCGGTGACACTTTGGCCAGAAGCAGTCTGTCCCCTCGAGGACTGAGTTTGGTGGGAAACTAAATATCCAGTAAGTTAGGGATCTATAAACTGTCCTAGAGACAGTGATGACTGCTTCTCTTGTCCAGGAGAGGCCTCCCAAGGTGGTCTAAAATCCCTGTTCTCCTCTCCTTTGATAAAAAAAAAAAATGTCTGATTCCAACAACCTGTCCCTCATCCCCCCCTTGCCCTTCAAGCGAGCAATTATTACTATTTTTAAAAAGGTTCGTTTTAGATGGGCCCTAAGTTTGTCTAAAGCCTATTTCATTTTTGTGCCCATGTCAAACCTTTTTCCCAGAAAATCCACATGGATCTGTGAGCCCAGGTTCTGCACACAAAGCTAGTTGTGGACTTTTCAAGCTGCTTAACCAGCACCACTTCCTTATCTGCTTTGCTAATAACAGGCAGATTTTTCCTTGTCAGCCATTCTCCCCTGCAGCCCCGTCCCCTGATCCAGCCCCTGCCATGGTCCCTGGCCCAGGTAACCCAGGCCTGCAGTGACCAGCACTGGACACACTCGTGGTTATGGGGTCTAGCCTGGTCCTGAGGTGTCACATCCTTCGGACAGCCTTCCCCACAGCCCCAGCTGTCCGAAGGACGTTAAGAAGGATGTTCCAGGGCTGCTGCAGCTGTGTGGTGACATGGAGGGGGAGGGGCAGCACCATGGATGGCAAACCAGAGAAAGAGCTGGGGCTGAGTTAGGTAGCACTGAGCCACTTAATAGAGTCAAACCCAAAATCTGAACCACTTCTGAACATTTAATCACAGATACACCCTGTGAGTGTCTCCTGAAGGCAGCTCCTGCCACAGGGACTGGCTGTGCCAATTAACAAAATAGGTGTGTCCCTCCCGCCCAGAGCCACACTCAGTGGGAAGATGGACAAGCCACTCAGACCACTACGTACATCACAGGACGGTGACAGGGCCTCTCAGGGGCCCATTACATCACCTTCACTGTCAAAGCCAGTCTCAATCAAGACATCACCCAAAGAAATCTAACCCTCCCAGGACTGTGAGTGCAGAGAGGACCAAATGGTCTCTTACTGTGTTTAACTCTCTTTCTCTGCCTGCACCCAGTTACAAAGGCCTGGGGCTGGTCTCCTCTCCTTTCCTGGTCCTCACACCCAGCTGGGACACTGGAAGCCCCGCCCTCTCTCCAGTCTTTAATTTTTATGTTGAGGCGCTTGAAGGAGTAGCTTGTACCCCAGGGAGGCTGGACCGCAGACACCCTTGGGACCCATCTGGTGCTATTCTGAGCCACCAACTGCTACCAGAAGTGGCTGGAGATGAACTTCTGTTTCCAAAAACTTAAAATGTGCTGTATAAAACCAAGAATGTGGGAGGAGGCAATGCAGAGTCCAGAATCAGATTTGAAAGAGGGGCTGAAAAGTCAGTATGAGACCAAAGAAAATCTCGCAATTACCCTCATCATTATAAAGTAAAAATCAATGTAACTCATATGTGTATCTGACTTGATGTAGAAGAAATGTTATAAAAACAAATAACATAGAAAATAAACCATAACAAGTACATTTTTAAAATCTGATAGTCACATTAATCTCGCTGACAACAGATCTCCGGAGGAGATTACTATCCTCCAATTCTACACGAAGATTAAAAATTTAAGTTCTAACAAACACAGTTCTCTCAAGCGTCAACATTTTATTTTTAAAACTCAGGCTGCATTACCTCTTTCCCTTCTAAATGTCTATTAAAACAATTACTTTTATTCAGAAATTCTAAAAGCTGCCAATTTGATATTCAACATTAACTATTTCTGTTTGCAGATGTGATATTTTATAGAGAAACCCTAACAACCCAACAAAAAATTGCTAGAATAAATGAATCCAGTAAGTTGCAAAATATAAAATATAGAAAAATAACTTATATTTTACACACTAATAAGAACCTATCACAGAAATTATGAAAACAATCCCATTTACACTATATCAAAAATAATAAAATACCTAGGAATAAATTTAACCAATGAGGTGAAAGACCTGTACACTGAAAACCATAAGACACTGAAGAAATTGAAGAAGACACAAATAACTGAAAGATACTCTGTGTTCATGGATTGCAAGAACTGTATTGTTAAAATGTCTCTACCACACAAAGCAATCTACAGACGCAATGCAGCCCCAATAAAAATTCCAATGGCATTTTTTAAAGAAACAGAACAATCAGAAAATTTGTATAAAATCACAAAGACCCTGAATAATAAACAAAGCAATTTTGAGAAAGAAGAGCAAAGCCAAAGGCATCAAGCTATCTGATCTCGAGCTATGTTACAAGGCTATAGCAATCAAACATCTGGTATTGGCAGAAAAACAGACACACAGATCAATGGAACAGAACAGAAAGCCCAGAAATAAACTCATGTCTAATATGGCTAATTAACTTACGACAAAGGAACTAAGACTATACAATGGAGAAAGGAAAGGCCCATCAATGAATATGTTAAGAGAACTGGACAGCCACATGCAAAAGAATAAAGCTAGACACCTAACTTGCACCAGAAACAAAAATTAACTAAAAATGATTAAAGGTTTAAACTAAGACCTGAAAGCATAGAAGTCTAGAAGAAAACATGGGGGGTAAGCATGTGGACATCGGTCGTGGTGATGATTTTTTTAATTTGACACCCAGAGCAAAGGTAACAAAAGCAAAAATAAACAAGTAGGACTAAATTAAACCAAAAGGCTTCTGCACAGCAAAGGAAACCATCAACAAAATAAAAAGGCGACCTACAGAGTAGAAGAAAAGATTTATAAATCATATATCTGATAAGTGGTTAATATCCAAAATATATAAGGAACTCATACAACTCAGCAGCAAAACAAAACAATCCAATTACAAAAGTGGCAGAGGATCTGAATAGACATTATTCCCAAAAAAAGACATATAAATGGCCAACAGGTACATGATGCTCAACATCACTAAACACACAATGAGGTTGCCTCACGCCTGTTAGAATGACTATTATAAAAAAGACAAGAAATAACAAGTGTCGGTGAGGATGTGGAGAAAATAAAACTCTGTGCACTGTTAGTGGGAATGTAAACTGTTGCAGCCGGTAAACACTATGGAGGTTGCTAAAAAAAAATAAAAAATAGAACTACCTGTTGCCAGTAACCATTCTGATAGGTGTGAGGTGATGCCTCATTGTTAATTTCCATCTCTCTGATGATTAGTGACTTTGAGCATTTTTTTTTTCATGTCTCTTGGCCATCTGTATGTCCACTTGGAGAAGTGTCATTTACACCTTTGTCCATTTTTAGTTGGATTGTCTTCCTTTTGTTGAGTTGTGAGTTCCTTATATATTTTGGATATTAACCCTTTATCAGATGTATCATTGGCAAATATGTTCTCCTACACAGTGTGCTCCCTTTTCATTTTGTTGATAGTTCCTACTGCTGTACAGAAGCAAGTGCTGGCGAGGATGTGCAGAAAAGGAACCCTCGTGCACTGCTGGTGGGAATGCAGACTGGTGCAGCCACTGTGGAAAACAGTATGGAGTTTCCTCAAAAAATTAAATATGGAACTGCCATTTGACCCAGTGATCCCACTTCTAGGAATATATTCTATGAAATGCAAAACACCCATCAGAAAGAATATTTTTACCCCTATGTTCATAGCAGCACAATTTACAATGGCTAAGACCTGGAAACAGCCCAAGTGCCCATCAATAGGTCCGTGGATAAAAAAGCTGTAGTACATTTATATCATGGAATACTATGCAGCAGAATAAAGAAGGATCCAGAGACACAGAAGCATAGAACAGACTGTCAAATCTCAGAGGGAAGCAGGGGTGGGTGGGTGGCTGGGAAGGGATTAACTAAAGAACTTGTATGCATATATGCATAACCCATGGACACAGACAATAGTGTGGTGAAGGCCTGGTGTAGGGGGTGGGTATAAGCTAGAAGGGGTCAATGGGGGGGGGAGAAAGGGGATATATGTAATACTTTCAACGAAGATTAAAAAATAGAACTATCATAGGATCCAGCAATTCTATTTCTGAGTTTATATATGAAAGAAATAAAACTGGTATATTGAAGAGATATCTGAAACCCCATGTTCACTGTAGCATTATTTACAATATCCAAGACAGAAATAAATTAAGTGTCCAACAATGGATAAGTAAAATGTGATATATAGGAATATGTACACATACACGTGTACACACACACACACACACACACACACACACACAGGAATATTACTCAGCCCCAAAAAGAAGAAAATCCTGCTATTTGCAACAATATAAACAGACCTTTGAGGGCATTATGCTAAGTGAAGTAAGTCAGACAGAGAAAGACAAGTACCATATGATCTAACTTATGTGTGGGATCTAAAAAAAAAAAATTCAAATTCAGAAACAGAACAAACTGGTGGTTGCCAGAGGCAAGGGATGGGTGAAATGGGTGAAGGGGGTTAAAAGTACAAATTTCCAGTTATAAAATAAATAAGTCCTGGAATTTAATGTGCAGCCCTGTGACTCTAGTTAATATTGTGTTGTATATTTGAAAAATGCCTAGAGAGTAAATCTTAAAAGTTCTCATCACAAGAAAAAAAAAGTAACTATGTACAGTGAAAGGTGTTAACAAGACTGATTGTGGTGACCATTTTTCAACATACACATACACTAAATTATATTGTACACTTGAAACTAATATATGGCAATTTATCTCAATAAAAATAATTTTAAAAAAATAAGAAGGTGGCCTTGCAGATTAGTTTGAAGCAATCCATGTGGTCCACATAGAAAACTTAAGACAATCACATTTCAGAAGCACAAGAATAAGTCTGGGATATTGTGAATAAGATCACTTGGCACTAACATATTAAAAATATTTCACAAACCTGTGATTTGGTGTCATAAACAAGACATCCTCATGAAAGATGATAGTCTAATATACATAAAGCCATTCTTAATGAACCATGATCCTTAAAACCAAAGCATAATATTTCTGATGAAAGATCATTTTATATCAAATTTAAAAAATATTAAGATATTACATTTCTATTTTATATTTTCAATTTCTAAAAGCTCCTAAAATCTCAAACAGAAAAAGAGTTTGACTGAGACACATGCAGCTGTTCAGATGCAGTGTTTGATGGAAATGTAGACAGAATTCCCCGGGGACTACAAAAGCTGATGGAACCTATAATAGATGGAAAATAAGTGGCTCTAGACCTGGCCATGTAATTAGTTGGACTGCCGTCCCAATATGCCAAGGCTGTGGGTTGGATACCAGGTCAGGGCACATACAAGAGACAGCCAATGAATGCATATATAAGTGGAACATTGAACCAATGTCTGCCTCTGTCTCTCTCTGTCTGTCTCTCTCTCTCTCATCAATAAAAATAAGTAAGTGGGTTCTGATGAACAACAGTAGAAACAGTGCAGGTGAGATACCAAGTACTGAAGAAAATGGCATATGAGAGGTCTTTCCAACTACAAGAAGATGAGTTGACAGAATGAAACAGGACACTGTGAAGGGGACCGTGGCCGCCACACAGGCCTTCCGACGTTTCTCCACCTGAACAGGAAATGGACATCTTGCTTGCCTACTTGGGAGAGGTAAGTAAAAGTAAGAGAAGAGGCCTTAAAAGTTGAAAGGGGCTTCAGAAGTTGAAAAAGGAAAATGGAATGAACCCTAAATACCTGTTATAAACTAGGCAACTCACATATTTAATTCTCACAACCATCTGATGTCAAGTATTTATTCCAGGAATCCAGACTCAAGGGTTGACACGACTTGTGCAGATCAGTGGTTCTCGAACTCGGGCTGGATGGACCCCGATTCTGATTCAGCAGGGCTGGGCCCAGGAACCTGCACTTTCAAGAAGGTCCGGGTGAGCCGATGCCCAGTCACTGTGCCAAAGGGGAATGTGCCTGCTCCACGCCTCGTTTCTCTGTAACACCTGGAGCTCTGAATTTCCTTAATTGCTGACAACAGACATCTTACATTTTTTTAACTTAGAGATTGAGTAAAAGACAAATGACAGAGAAGGGACAGTAGAGCTTATGGAAGCCTATGAGAGAAGGAGTTTCCCTGAAATAGGAATGAACGGGGGTGTGACTTGTCAAACATAAAGAAAATTCCGGAGAATATAGAATAAGGTAAACTCCTATCATGGAAGGTGCACTGTGCAAATAGCCCCCCTGGTCGCCAACAACCCAAAGCAGTTTCTACTTATAAAGTTGTTTGGAGAGATGGAGGTGCTGTGCCACACTTCAATGCTAAATGCATAATCCAGATGTTTATATTTATACCACTGTGAAACTCGTTTCATACAATTGCACCTGCCCATCTACAGCTCAGGACCAATATGTGACATCTATATTAAAATGTACATTATTCTTCATTCATATACCCAGTTCCACTCACTGAGAAACTAAAAAGCCTTTTCTTAATTCAAAATTAAGTTTAATAAAATTAGTTTTAGGACATTTTTAGAGATAAAATTGTTCTCCCCCAAAGTTTGCCAAATATACTGGATTTCACAATAAAAGCATTCTCTCTCTCTCTCTCTCTCTCTCTCTCTCTCTCTCGAATATCTTTATTGATTTCAGAGAGGAAGGGAAAGGAGAGAGAGATAAAAACATCAATGATGAGAAAGAATCATTGACTAGCTGCCTCCTACATGCCCCACACTGGAGATCAAGCCTGCAACCTGGGCATGTGCCCTGACCAGGAATCGAACCTATGACCTCCTGGTTCATAGGTCGATGCTCAACCACTGTATCACATTGGCCAGGCCTCTCTCAATTCTCTGCTTTCAATAATGCACCTACACTCATGGCTTTAACTATTTCTGCATGGATAACTTCCAAAAGACACATCAAAACACCAAAATCTACACTCTAAAAGCAAACTGGCATTTACTCTCCAAAGTTTTGTGCCTCTTCCTTTCCATCCTGCGGGGGCACCTTTTGAGTTACTGCTCTGAGGTGGGATCCATCCCACACCTGTCCCCAAAATCAATGTTTGCACTTCTAGTGTGACTTTTGGGGGCAAGTAATAAAAAAAAGAATAAAAATACTTGGTGTTTATCCTCTTGTTTCTATTCACAGCAAGGGTGTGTTGGCAGTAACTTCTACAGGACAGAATTCTATGACAAACCTTCCACAAAATAGCAAACAACTACATGGATGTAAATACAGATGTAGACACCAGTATAAAAGGCAAGGCTAAACCAGAGAGAGTAATGCGTGCCAACTGGTGGCATTTCTGAAATCAGCAGGAGTGTTGGCTGAGGGATAGGAAATGTTATGAGTTCAATACAATGGTCAGCCTGGAACCACAGGTTCTCTCATGTTTACAGTAGCAAGTCAGTAAGAAAATTACGTCCACTTTTAAAGAAAAAGGTGAAGTGTAAGAGTGTACTCAATCTTTTTCTTCTCATTCACTCACTCTGCCAGCTGTGAGGCTGCTCCTGCAGAGCTATGGCTGCACCACACTCCTCGCCCACTAAGCAGGAGATGCCACAGGAATGCACTCTTGCAGTGAGTGGAATGAGAGCGTAAGTGCTGTGTGCCACTCTGGTCCAAATCCTCAGGACAATGGGCGTGCCAGCCCCCGACCTTCAATCGCACGGAGGAGGGGCCTTAGGACATGCAGAGCAGGGATTTGGAACCTGGGTCCCTGGATAACATGGAGCAGAGTCACCAGCCCTACGTGAGAGAGAACTTCTTTATTCTTTAAGCTGCTATATCACAGAGCTTCTCTATTACAACACCTTACTTTACCTTAACATACCACCTATCTACACCTTTACTTAACAGTGCCATAATTAAATAAGAACACAATGGAATTCATGCATACTACGAATTTATCCACATAAAAATCCATCGTATGTGATCCAGCAATTCCACTTGTGGATACATACCCAAAAGAATTGAGAGTAGGGTCCCAAAGAGATATTTGTATATACCCATGTTCATAGCAGCATTATTCACTGTAGCAAATACGTGGAAGTAATCTAAGTGTCCATCAATGGATGAATGGATAACAGAATGTGGTGTGTACAAGCAATGCAATATCATTCAGCCTTAGGAAGGAAGGAAATTCTGACACGTGCTACAGCATGGATGAACCTTGAGGTGACTACACCTAGAGAAATCAGACAGTCACAAAAAGACAAATACTGTATGATTCTACTTGTATAAGTTATGCAGAGCAGTAAAAATCAGAGACAGAAAATAGGGTGGTGGATGCCAGGGGCTGAGGGGTCGGGAATGAGGATTTATTGTTTAATGGGTATTGAGTTTCAGTTTTACAAGATTAAATAAGTTATATGGGGATAGATGATATACATGGTTGCACACAGTGTGGATGTATTCAATATCACTGAACTGTACATTTGATGTTAGGTATATTTACCACAATAAAAATATAAGAAATCCACTGTTGACATTAATTTTACTCACATCAAAACCCACTGTGGTTCATATTTTAGATTCAGGTGTTGTTGTAGATACACACTGTGAGCTGGGGGTGCTGCACAGATGGAAACGGGTATTAACGGCATATCACAGCTAAGGAACGGCTACCATTTCCAGGTGCAGGACGGTTCTCTGTCACCTGCCCCATTCCTCACCCAACTTCAGCCTCCCAGAGTCCTCTCCTGTCCACGCATGTGACTCCACTCCCTGCTCACGGACCCACAACAAGGCTCCGTGATTATCCCAGGTCGGGAAGCACAACGCTGACACTTTCCCGTGGTGGGGCTGGGTGAGAAACAATGCTCAGCTGCAAAAATGTCACTGGGGGTCTCATATGTGACACTGCCACACGACCCCCTGATGCGGTGCTCCCACACAGTCCGCACCACGTCCTGCACAGGTGCTACTCAGCTGTGGTCCGCTTGCCGCACATCCTATGTTTCAAAATGAACAGGAACCTGATTAAAATACTAGAAACCCAGTCACAAATGTGGTTCACAGCTTCCGAGGTGTGCACACCTGTCATGGGACACCTTTGTGAAGACCAACAGGAAGGAGTCGCACTGCCCTGAGGCGGGTCAGATCAGATTCTAAGCTCCCTAGCAGCCGGGGCAGGAAGACTCAATGCCCGTGTCTCTGTGGCCTGCAACCTCTCTCCTGTCATCACAGAAAAGCACGGCCCCAATGCCCAGGCCCAGGCCCCCTCACTCCCCGCCTCTGCTCCCTGTCCTCCACAGTGCACCCCCGGGTCTGCTCAGCACCCTCAGTGTCTACATACAATGCTGCTTAACTAAAACTTCATTTCTTACTAATCTTCATTTTTAATTCCAACTTACAGAGCAGGAGGAGGATTTTTATCCCAGAAGGAGGCAGAAATGAAGGAGAGGGGAGAAAGAGGAAATCCTACCAATGCTTAGAGTTGGTCCAAAGACCAGTCACTGTCACAACAAATCAGCGTTCTCATTGTTTCGGTGTCTGCCCACTTGTTTTTTTGTTGTTGTTTTTCTTTAAAAGACACAAAAGTTATTTCTCAATAGACGGACAATTACAATGTACTTTACTCATGCTTAGGTATCAAGTAGCTGACTACATACTCCAAAAGGAGAATAATAGGAAAAGAGGGGGGGAAATATGAGAAATGTAAACACTGACGAAAGGGAAAATGTTGACAAGTGTGTGGGTGGGGAAGAGCATTAAAGAGGCAACAGCTGGCCACTTAATTTCTTCCATTACCTAGTCGTGTAGCCCGGGGCACATGGCTTAGTCTCGTCAGTTAAATCTTTTAAGATTTTTGTTGCTCTTCTTTTAAATTGGAAAGTTCCCGCTGAGAGGGAGAGAACAGGTTAGCCACATTTCCTTGCTAAGAAGTTCTAATTTACCACTCACTGCAGGGCTGGCCAGTTGTTATCCTGACACCCTGCCCTCACCAACTATTCATTCTCTGTGATACGTGTGACACTTCAGTATTGCGAAAGCTTTGCAAACAATGCCAGGCCATTTGGTTCTTACCTTCAGAGACCCCTGTGGCTGAGGCTGGCATATCTGCCAGGCCAAGCGATAGCCACATATAAATGAGAGCCCAGAAATTCCTGACCTGCTCCTGTGGTATTTCATTCCACGGTGAAACTCTGCTGCCTGTGATTAGATACGACTTGTCACAATGGATTAGAAGGTGTTGGAAACTAATGCATTTCTCGGATATCAAGTGGGGTGTGAGATGAGCTTATTAGGTCCTTGGCTATTTGCTACAGGACGGATTCAAAACAGCTTTCGGACTCCTGGGGACAAACACCTAGCGATTCTGGCTTTATTTATAGAAGAATCACAAAGTGCCCATTTCACAATTGTTGTTCTTACCATAACCTGAGGCCCAAGACAAGGAAAAAATAACAGGGTGGCAGAGATGTGACTCTGTGGTTGGAGGGGGGGCTAACCATTGTGCTTGAGGGGGGCAGGAGAGGCAGAGAGTCCCTGTGGGTTCAAAATCATGGTAATAAATAAGTAAATTAATAAAACGAGTGGCTTTTACTATAACTGCACAGATACAGAGCACTGTACGTACTGGAAACTGAGCAATGGCCCCATGTCTGGAGCCCCATCCGAGGAAGCTACCGTCCCGAGAGCATGTCCGGGGTCAGGTGGCAGGAGCAGTGCCAGCTGACAACAGAGAGGCTGCTCCCACCAGCAGCCCTGGACCAAAGGAAGTGGGGCATTGTGGGAAGGACGTCCTGGTTTGACGAGCGGTTTCTGAGAGATCAGGATGCAACCAGGTTACATCCTCTGTGAGGACCACAAGGTCTGTGAACTTCAGGGGTACAGAAGGTGCCGCAGGACCCAAGGCTCCCAAAGTCTCAATGGCGAAGCCTTGGCTACCCTCCAATGTCAAGATGGAGTGTTTGGGAGGAAGCAGCCCATCATGCGACCGTCCCTGATAACTATGAGGGGTCACCCAAGTTTGTGGGTTCAACCACAAGTCTGTGCTCAACCACAAGTGCCAAACGCTATGACAGGATTTAAAGAATAGGCTGTAACCAGTTATAATTCTGTAACTTATTTTACAGACAAATTGGGTGAACACAGGGTTCCCCAAGACTCCAAAGGAGCAGCCTAGAACCTACAGGCTGGAATGCAGATTATCATCAACCACTCTTAGTGCTGTAATTTCAGGGCTAAATGATGAAATGCACTTTTAAAGCAGAAGGCAACCTGAGGCCATCTAGTGCATCTGCTTGTAGAAATAGAGTCTCTTTTGAAACATTCTTGTCCAAGAGCCAGTTCCCTGCTCTCAGATTGAGAGCCTGGGGTCCCATTGCTGGAAAGACACTGCCTGCTGGCACCTTCATGGGTCATGGCAGTGCTTTTCTGGCGAGCACAGCATCTCCACCCCCTCTCAGAGGAAGCCTCGGGTACCCCCCTCCTCAGGCCCAATCAGATAGGCTAGACACTTCACTTCTGCTCTGGTGACCCACCACTGCACATTCTAACTGGCTAACAAGTCAAAAGTCACTAAATTACATAAAACAACCAATACAGTCAGTTTTTTCCTACTTAAAAGATCTCCCCATCTTTGCCCACTCAGCACTGATATTTCTTAACTAAGATGACTGAATGTGCCATGTGAACTTCACCATGTAGATCTCCATGGGCTCCGACAGCTCAGAGAGATCTTTCTGGTTAACTCTGTCACTTCCATGTCAATAGCTAAGAAAGGGTCAGAACTGACCATCTCCCTCATATACGCTAGTGGTAAATGCAGTACAATCCATGGCAGCTGAGGAGAGGGAGAGGTTTGAAAGGGTGGTGAAATAAAAAATGTAGTGCAATTCTGATGTTTAAGTCATATCATCGAAAATTTTAAGCAGCAATATAGTTGCTCCCCTGAACATCTAGCCACTACGTCAACTGCAGGTGAAGTTACCAGATTCCACGGGCCAAGCCTGGCCCCTTCTAGCAGACTCTAGAGGCCTCCAGTGAGTCGATACTGCAATTGGCCGCAGGCAACTTTACTGAGCCACAGGGTTAATATTAAATAAAGGAAGTATTCAAGTCCTTCAAAATATACTCTTTCCCACAGGTTAGACAGACTCTTAAAACACTGTTTATGCTACTGTGTTCAACATACCTTCCCTTCTGCACCAGACCAGAGATGCAACCATGTGGAATTACAAAATGCCACACTGGAGAAGGCCAGAGAAACTGCAGTCTTGATACACTAAACACTTTAAATCCTTTCTAACAGTTTGAAGTACAAATCACTTTTTTTTTTTTTTTTTTTTTTAGTAATTTTTAGAGAGGAGGGAGAGGGAAAGAGCGAGAAACATCGATGTGAGAGTGAAACATCAATTGGCTGCCTCCTACACGCCCCCCTTCTGGGGACCTAGCCAGCAACCCGGGCATGTGCCCCTACTGGGAATCAAACCAGCAACCTTTCAGTGCACAAGACAATGCCCAACCAACTGAGCCACACTAGCCAGGGCCAAACCCACTTCTTTAGTGATCAATATGAAGAAAGAAGAGACCTACAACTCTGACACGTTGCAGGAGAGATGGTAGTCTCACCCCTCTCCAGTACCATTCTCCTCTCTTGGGAGTAACAAAAACCTCACAGTTTCACTGGGCACACGCTTCCCATAGACATTCAAACAATCCAGTGAGGCCCATGATCAGGAATGAACCATGGGAACGTGAGAACTGCAGGCACAGCTCTGATGTCGACCCCTCATGGGGACAGGCACGTCCCACCCCCTTCCTCTTTCCTGGGGCTGGGCCTGGGGCTGGTGGCAGAGCAGTAAGTGAGGGGAACCTGGACCCTGGGGCACCCCAGTGACACCAGCCTCACACCTACTGGACCTTCATGTTCAGAGAGAGACCCCTACTTAGGGTCTCAATTACAAAACAAAATAAAAAAACAACAAAGCTTCCATTCATTGCTTCTGAAAAGCTCAAGAGAGAAATATGACATGGGTGTGTTGCTGACTGACAACATCTCAACTATTTGGAAGTTTTGCCCTAACAAAGGCAACAGAAACCTGTCATTTAGGAGACCGACTCCTGGCCCAATCTACCACTGAAGCACCATGTGGCTGCAGAGTTACTTCATTGTCACAGGGTTTCTCACTGGCTGGCTGATTTTAAGTTATAATCCTTCTTACAAAACAGGTAAGAAACCCATTCCTGGCGGTGGGGAGGTGGAAGCCATGCCCACTATTCCACCTGAAGCCCCTCAGAGTCTACACAAGGGATTACCCAGCAATGTGGTGACTCTACAAGTGACTACCAACATACCTTCACTGCCACTTCAAACTCGAGGCAGGCAGCTACCTACTGCCAGCTCATCACTCAAGCCTTCCTTCCGTCATAGTGGGTTCCTGAGAACAGGATCCGCTGCCTGAGGTCAGCACGCCATGAGCAGCCTGGCCCCTGGTAAAGCATTTTGCCCCAGAACCACCCCACCCCTGGTCGGAGCCAGGACTGAAGAGAAGGCAAGCAAGGCCATGAGAAATGAGCTGAGAAGATCTGATGTGATGGGCACCACCCCCTACATGATGGGCACTGCCAAACCCAAATTTCTAGCTGTCATTTGGCCTAAATTCCTGGAAGGTCTTTAAGTTAATAAACGTTGAGTCCATGTGCGGGGTTCCTCATAGAATAGAAGAAACTCACCATGAGGCCATCACTTGGTGACAGCACTCTAATGACAGGCACCTCCCTGCATGCCCCATGGGTTCTCTTATGTATTTTACCTTAAGTTAACGCTTTGAGGGACATGGGACATCTAAACACAAGTGGTAACAGAATAACCCCACCACAGGACTTTACAGCTGATCACAATTCTCATTAATGCTTTTATTCCTGTTAACTTATTAGCATTTTAACTACAAGGTAAAACGGTTTAGTCTGATAACAGAGACACTGGTGGCCAGTGTGGGCTCTGGTCACATGACTCACACCTCACTCTCACCTACTAAGTTAGCTGCTGACCAGAGCACCTGGGTTGGCTCAAGGAATCACTGGTGTTCACTCAGGAGGTGTGACATCTTTTGTCACACTTGCTACAGTGTTAATGTTCTTAGAATTAAAGTCTTTACTCAAAATACAAACTGTGTGAATATGTATTTTTTGTTTGTGCCATATTTTCAACATTTATCTCCCATTCCTCAAAGAATATTTTCCGATGAGTGCTATATTAGTTTCCTAGGGTCACCATAAAAATTACCACAAACTGAGTGGCTTAAGTAACAGAAATCTAATCTCTCATAGTTCTGGAGGCCAGAAGTCAAAAATCAAGATGTTGCCCTAACCCAGTGGTCGGCAAACTCATTAGTCAACAGAGCCAAATATCAACAGTACAACGATTGAAATTTCTTTTGAGAGCCAAATTTTTTAAACTTAAACTTCTTCTAACGCCACTTCTTCAAAATAGACTCGCCCAGGCCGTGATATTTTGTGGAAGAGCCACACTCAAGGGGCCAAAGAGCCGCATGTAGCTCGCGAGCCGCAGTTTGCCGACCACGGCCCTAACCTGTTTGGCTCAGTGGATAGAGCGTCGGCCTGTGGACTGAAGGGTCCCAGGTTCGATTCCGGTCAAGGGCATGTACCTTGGTTGTGGGCACATCCCCAGTAGTGGGTGTTGCAGGAGGCAACTGATGGATGTTTCCCTCTCATCGATGTTTCTAACTCTCTATCCCTCTCCCTTCCTCTCTGTAAAAAATCAATAAAATATATTTAAAAAAACAAAAAACAAGATGTTGGCAAGGCCATACTCCCTTCAGAGGCATTGGGCACTGTCCTTCTTCCTTCTTCCAACATCTGGTGGCCCCTGGCATTCCTTGGCTTGTGACTGCATCACTCTAATCTCTGCCTCCTCTTCCCACGGCCTTTTTCTCTGTGTTTCTGTGTCTCAAATTTCCCTCTTCTTTCTTATTTTTTTTAAACCAGAACATTCATTGCATGAATAATCACTGAATTCCTTAAGATGAACTGGATGCTGCAACAACTGCCCTCTCGGGTTTAGGTGTTGTTCCTTGGTGGAATCCATGCCTGAAGCAGTGGTACACCATTTTTAGCTGCCTCTTCCAACCAGTCCCAGTGGTGTTTTGTCGATTAGCCTTGGCAGCCTCCAGTCACACTTCCTCTCCAGCTTGGTGGGGTAGCCACACTTGCCACAGGTGGACTTCTGAAGGTGGGAGGCTTTCAGGCCACAGCGGCAACATCTCGCTCGTTGTGGCACTTTCTGAATGATGTCATTCCCTTAGTCATTTTGCTTCTGTGACCAAGGTCAAAGACGCCCTCTTCTTTCTTTAATAAGGACACCAAAAATTGGATTGAGAACCCACCCTAAATCTAGGATGATCATCTGCAAAAACCCTACTTCTCAGTAAGGTAACATTCACAGGTGCCAAGACCTGAATTTAAGTTTTGGGAGGACACAATTTAACCCCGACAAATGCTGACATAGCTCATGGATGACGGATTCTGTAATTCTAACCCTGGGGAGCTGTGAAAGTCCTATGAGAGGCGCTGGGGCAGAGGCAGCCATGCACTATTTGTGGAGGTCTAATCCATGACTCAGGTTTTACTAATTAACCATCCTCCCAGCATGTAGCTACTACAGGGAGAGAAAAGGGAAAGACTGTGAAATTTGAAGCAGGAAGGTGAAGATCTGAAACTACTATCTTCTCTGTGAGTGACCAGGGTCCTATTTTCAATTCTCAAGTATTTCAAAGGCCCCATTTAAAAATCTTTAGTTAACGCATATCAATTTTTCATTCTTTGTTTTCCCCAGGATGTATTACACATGCCATTATTAAACCACTCATTTTGTAATAAGAGGAGATAATTTTCAGTATCTAGATATCAACACGGAATCTTATTCAGCCTTTCATCCTGGGCACCAAGCATAACAGGCTTAGTCAGCCTTTATTAAACACCGGCCAGATGGCCTGGAAGAGCTCACCGCCTTGTTTCTGTCTGACTGACCTAGATGGGGGTTCAGGGGAGGGGGAATGAGGAGGGAGCTTGATCACCTGAATCACACACACACACACACACACACACACGTCTAACTTAAGAACCTCAAATGTAAGTCTAGGAACCCCAGGATACCCAGAAAGGGATATAAACATATAAAAAAATTTACAAAAAGGTATGTGTACCAATACTTCTACCAACAGCTATATCAATACAGCACTGGGTAATATTTTGAAATTTTTGTTATTTAGAGATGCAGAAAGTAGCAAGTTGCTGTTCACTTAAGGCTATGTGATTTCTAATAAGAAAAGTTCTCCTGTCTGTTAATCATCTATATTTACCTCAGTTGTGGAGTGTTTCTTCATGGCATCTCTGAGCATCTATTAGAGTTTTATAGCATTTCTTGCCAATTGGAATAAACCTTTCAGTAATCAATCATATTCACATTTTAATCTCTTTGTATTTGACTTTTAAAAATGTTGTTTAGATATGGAACTATAGAGGTTTTCAAAAACTTTCTGTGTAACAAATCTAGCTATTCTTTATTAACAAATACTTTCCATCACTTATACTATTTGGAAGTTCTTCCCCATCTAGACACTCAGTAGGTGCTTGCTTTCCTATAAGTGTTATGTGTTTATTTTGAAGTAAACTATAATGTGAACATTTTAACTCTGTCCAATTACTGCACTAATCATGCCACTGTACTTAATACACATCAATTTTTGAAACTAAATTCTTACAGAAATCATATTTATGCTCTAAGAGAGCTATTTTGTTTTTAAAATGAAATAACCAATAGTTTTTAAATATAGCAATATCATAGATTAACAGAATAAAGCAAACCAGCAATATGCAAAAATATCATTTCAAAGCTAATCACAATGTAAAACATATTACAAAAAAAATGAACCTTAAAATGCTTAACAACAGATATTTCAGAATATCCCTTCCCCGTCATTTTTCAGTGTTTCGGGAGCTTGAGTTTTAGAAATAACCACGAGTCAAACAGAAGCAGCAGCCACTGCAACACAGAACTTGAACAAAACAGAGGAGGAAACATTTCATGTTCAGGAGGACAAGTAGAGAGTGATAAAATGATGTATGTTTTTAAAATCAACAAGTGTATGTCCAGATTCTCAGTCTTCCTTAAACGTTAGAAATTCATCGCCAAACCACGCGGACTAGGAAAGGGAACTTGCATGGAGAGCAAGTCCAGAAGCTTCGGCCTCATCCCCACACAATGAGCCTGGGTGCGGGTTTGAGGACACCTGGTTCCCTCAGGAAAACAAACCCTGAGGCCCAGGGATCTGCTATCACATGCTCACCTCTTCCCTCCACCTCCTCCTGGAAACAGGAGAAAACCTAAAGTGCTTCCTCAGACCTAAAATCTCCTGAGTCCTCCCTCCTCTGCCTTCTCTCACTGAAAAGCTTATTAATACTCTGGCAGGTGCGAGAGGCTGTGGTGGGCATGGAGTTCATGTTTAATGGAGACAGAGCTTCAGTCTGGTAAGTTGAGAAAGTGCTGGGAATGGATGGTGATGATAGTAGCCCAACAACACGAATGTGCTTAGTTTTGCTAAACTGTACACTTAAAAATGGCTAAAACTATAAATTTTATGTTCTGTAAATTTTACCACAATAAAAAAAATAAGTTTAAAAAAGTAATCTATAGACTACCGTTTCCAATTTCTTGCCTTCTATAAGGCGTCTGAAAATATTTGCTTCTATTATGATAAATGGATATGCTTGTGGCTTGCAAAACACAGGTAAAACCTCTGAAGGTGTTTTAGGTATAAAAAGCTAAAGAGCACAGGTCTGTTAGACACGGACAGAAGGCACAGGACCAATATATGTAGTGAGTAGAATGTGACCGGTAGGTGGAAAGACCAGAAGGTGCCAACACTCACCAGGCACCTGGATATACACAGAACACAAACGATCACTTAATATGCATGCGGCCACCAACGCTGACACCCAAGGCTGTTCATTAGTCCATCCTGGAGCTCTCTCCCATGCATTGGACTAACTGGCGACGACAGCTGTGGCCCTGAACCCCAACTGCTCAGAAAGACAGCAAAACAATGCACACCCCGGGATCCAAGCAGAGCAGGTCTCTGACTGCACCCCACCCGAGGCGTGAACCTAACCCACTCCTGCCCTTGCGTTCTCGATGGGTGCTCCACAGTGATTATAAATTGTGGGACTGATGCAGTGAGTCTAGTCTGTGCTCCTGGGTCTGTGACCTAGGGACAGCGGACCTGGAAAGACACTGGGAGACAACCCATGCAGGGAGCTACATTCCTGAAGGACGCACGCGTTCTTCCATCTGTGTGAGCGGCGCCTGCCCCACTGCCCCAATGAATCTGCTCCCAGAGAAGGGAATGCTTCCCTAAAGCCTACACCTCCACTCTCTTCTGCTCCTACCAGTCCTCCCTCAGAGGCTCCCCATCTCTCAACAACAGATCTTTCTCCCTTTCTTCTCCTGGGAGCACAGCATAGACAGCATAGACAGCAGCCAATTCCTCAGGTTCTACCTCTAATACTGGAAAGCAAACCCCCAAATCAATAGCATCATCAGGAGCAGCTCATCCCACCATCAGCCGCCAAAGTCACCTCAACATTTCGGTAATTCCCAAACCACCCACTGCCAACAACAAGGCTCGGGAAATGCAAGGCAATTCTAATATTTTAATTAAAAGCAATAATAAAAAGTAGTGAAAACACTCCAAGGCCAAAGAACATTTTAAAACAATCTATGTGGGGTGTTCAAATCCTGTCCCTCTTAATAGCACAAATAACCAAATATTGCTTATTTTTAAAATTGGAATTTTTCTGCAAACCATTTAAAAACGGTTGTGAGTTTCAAGGTTAACTATATTACAGACAATTACTAGGATGTGTCCTTATTTCTAAAAACGAAACAAAATTTCTGTGCCACAAAATGCCCAAAAAGAAAACCTGTGCTGACAGATAGTCTGCAGGAAGAGGCTGGTTATTTCGGCAAGGCTTCCCCACGAATATGCATAATTAAGCTATAATTAAACTACAGCTTAACATAATTCACTTTCAACCTAATTTATCTGAAAAGCAGTGGGGACAGATTTGAAGGGACATGCAAGGAGGAAGAAGTCAAAAAGGGAGTTCATACCAATTCGAGAGTTTTCAAAAAGCCACCGCTGCTTCCTCACCAACGAGAGAGATGATCTTTCCAGGTGACAAACACGGTTTCCCTGAAAAAGCCCTTGTCGCAGTGCCCTCGGCAGTCCCGGATCTGTCTCCTGCTTCAACAGCGTTTGCATGGAACGGACCCAGGGACGGCTCTTCTCCCAGCCTCCGACCACCCTCCAACCTCTTTTCCAGTCACCACCTTCGGAACCACCTCAGCCTCCGGGACCAGCCAACACCGTTCGTTTTTTTTACCTTAACTCTTTGTTGCCGAACAACTATGAGCTCCCAAATTCCGTCAGAATTATTCCACCGAGATGGAGGCTGCCATCAACCGCCTGGCTGGCCAACCTGCATCTGCGGGCCTCCGACACCTACCTCTCTCTTGGCTTCTATTTCGACCACAATGATGTGGCTCTCGAGGGCGTGGGCCAGGTAGTCCACAAGTTGGCCAAGGAGAAGCACAAGGGCTCTGAGCATCTCTTAAAGATGCAAAACCAGCAAGGTGGCCACCGTCTCTTCCAGGACATGCTGAAGCCTTCCCAAGGTGAGTGGGGCAAAACTCAGGTGGAAGCTGCCGTAGCCTTGGGTGGAGAGGAACCGGAACCAGGCCCTTTTGGATCTGCATGCCCTGGGTTCTACCCAGACGCTCATCTCTGTGACTTCCTAGAGAACCATTTCCTGGATGAGAAGGTGAAACTCATCACAAAGATGGGCAACACCTGACTCACCTCCACAGGCTGGCGGGCCCCAAGGGTGGATTGCATAACTCTTTGAAAGGCTCACCCTCAACCACGACTAGGAGCCTTTGGAGCCCAGAGGCCTCTGAGGGGCTCTTCTGCATTCTCCTGGTGTCTGGCTTTTGCCTGAGCCTCTCCCCAAAACCATCAGCCACTCTTTTAACCACCCTGGAGCCCTCTCCCATGCATTGGACCAAATGGAAAGAATATGTCTTTTTTAAGAGAAAAAAAAGAGTCGTTGTCCTCTGGTGGCCAGGGCCACTCCCACCTGGGTTCTCAGCCACGTCAGCCCAGGGTGGGGTCAAATGCCACCAGCGAGCTCACTGGCCCTGCGGGTCAGAGCAGGTCCGTACTGTCAGGAGGGCCGGGAACTCGGCCTGTGAAAAGCACAGCTGTCCCTGGGGACCAGGGTGTGGAAAGGCCATATAGACAGTTCCGGCGGCAGCCAGGACTGGAAAGCTCTGGAAGGGAGCTCCAGCTCCATGACACAGACAGGCCACCGTCCCGCATTGCCCGGCTGAAGCAGGCGGGCACGGGGACGCTGAGGCCTATACGTCTCTGGAGACCTGCGTGTCCTGACAAACTAAGCGCTGGTCCGAAGGGAGCTCAGAAACACCTGTGGCCGCCCTCACCGCGCCCCGCCGGGAGCGTGCAGCTGCCCACACGCCGCGCTCCCAGCACCAGGTGCCGCAGGCCCTGCTGCCCAGCCCGCACGTGCGCTCATCGTGGGTCCATGCGCAGCTGGAGCTCGGTCAGGCGCTCACTAACCGCCAGGAAGGGCGGGACGCACGCCCTACGCACACCCTACACACGCCCCACGCACGCCCTACGCACGCCTTACGCACACCCTACACACGCTCTACGCACGCCCCACGCACGCCCTACGCACGCTCCACGAACGCCCTAGCAGCCACAGTAACTAGCCGCACGTGCACAGGTGACACGTGCCCAGGTTCCTGGGCGCCCTGGTCACGCTTCTGCGCACACACACAAGCCGCTACAAATAAACAACTACCCCCAAGCTTCTCCGGGGTCACGTGTCCCACGTGCCCGGGCCGTCAGCACATCTGCCTTCACCAGGCCTGCGCTCCTTCCGTAATGAATACTGTGCAGGTGTACTCGCTTATTGCCGTGGGGAAGTCGATACAGAGTGCTGGAAGGTGGGCAACCCCGGTGGTAACTTTTCAGGAAAGACCCAGGGTTAAATCAAAGTGCAACCCATGCTGCCATGCAGAGGAAACTAATGCACGATGGCTGCATTTCCTGCCGCTCTGCGAAAGGCCATTTGGGGAAAAAAATTTTCTTTCGCATGGTAGTCAGCTCATGTTTACGTGTCCTTTCCCTCTGCATGAAGAATAGCAGTAAGCTGTACCTAAGGTAGAAAGAAATTAACGATAATGGGCTATAACATAGTGTGACTTGCTGCATCTAAGAGGCTCAAATATACTAGTACAGTGTAAGCTGCTATGAGGACAGAGTGGCTTTCATGATTTTTTTTGGACGTAAGTTACATGGTAAACAAGTTTTAGATGCAATATCTTCCACATTCTAAAATATCAACATTAAAATAAGTTCATTCATGTATTTTTTAATTGACACAACTGACAAAACACAATGTCCCTCCTTTTAAAGTGCACATTTCAGTGGTTTTCAGTATACTCTGAATGAGATAATTTTTTGCACATTTCTAACATTTGGGTTAATAAAACATAGCAGGATTCTCACATCTGCTTCTGTATCAGTCTGATGGAATAAATGTGTAGATTTGGTTGAAATATATGAAGAAAGTCTAGCCTCAACTGATACAGAATTGGAAAAGGAAGAAGTATTTAAGTTTTTTGTGTGTTTTTTTCAGATAATGTTTGGTACTCTATGATCTTATGCTGGATTTAGTAACTGGTACTTCCTTAAAGGTTGTTTGGAATTTTCAATCTTATCAGTCAACCTTTCGCGTTAAATTCCTTTTAAATTCATTGGTCGTCTTGCAACTTTGAATGGCTCTTATCAACACAATTTTATAACCATACTTGGGTCAGTTAGAAAATGCTGGCTCACTAAACTATGCCCGTCTTTCAAGTGCTGACACGGTTCATCACATAACATCCAAAATAATCACATGTAGTAGAAACAGCACTGATCACAACAGAAATGGTGATAGATGCAAGATTTCCAAAATTTTAATATTCACTTGAAAGCTCAAATTTTATCACTGTGGACAAGTAATATAAATTAATTTTTCTTAAAACGAAAGTCAATTGGATTTTGAGAAAACATCCACAAATACCTTAGTCTGAACAGCCACAGTTTACAAGTCACCCCTTTACATAAAAGTAGGCTGCTCCCTGGGAAAAGTGGTTAGTGGAGCTCATCAGAGTGCTTCTGTGGGAGACACCCTCACACCTCAGTGTGTGTCAGAACACCTTACACACGCTTCCCACTTCACAGCTCAGAATATTAAAGAGAAGGTACGTGGGTGTTAAGATTTAGTAAAACAAAAATGTTTACTGATTCATCAAGTACATTTCCAAGTGAAACTGGTCTCCCTCTCCACCGCTTCCCCCCACCCCACCCCCATGGGTATGTGAAGATAAAGAATGCAGTAACCACCATCAGAGGGTACCACCACCTTGGTTCAGGCCAAGATGCCCGCTGCTTGCTCACCATTCCTTATGTAACATCAGTGTAAATATCCACAAAGTGAGAAAGACAAGTAACCTCTTGGAATTATTGTAATTTTATGATGTCAAGGATCCTCTGAAAGAATCTGGGGCACCCACAGACCACACTTGAAGAACTGCTGTCTGACCCAAAGAAGCAAGTAGGCCAGGGAAGTACACACAGCACAACTACGGGCCCTGAACGTTCCAGCATTGCACCTTTCAGCTCACTGACGTGTCGGGGATAAGAAAGAGTTTACAAAATTGAGAACTATTTTTTATTTTAATATTTACACTTATTTAAAATTGCAAACTGCCAAGAACTCAAGAATCAATTAAACAGAGAAAAGTCTTAATGCAGTCTCATCCAATTTATGGCCATTGAGATAACTGAGAATGATCTGTAACTTATCCATAAGAAATAATCTGTAATTAAAATTACTACAGTCAAGAGTTCAAAGAGCATTATATATTTGTAGCACAGACTGAAGCACCAGGGACACTGAAGTAGTTACAAATATATCAAACCCATTTACCACTTCTGCTGCTTATTCCACCACCACTCATTAGCTTAACGTTCAAAATTCCATTCTCGAAATTATTTTTCGTTTTATTAACAAGCTTTAGTTAAAGGAGACCAGTATTGACTTCACATTCACGATACTATGTCATATGACCTGGACCCATTGGGACCAGGTTCAAATGATCAAAACAGAAAACCTCAAATTCCAGGGGCTTAACTACTCCTGTCAGTTTCTCGCCCACACGGGTAACACTCAGGAGGCTCCACCAGCCACTGTGGGGCCTGAGCTCCTCGCAGTCCACCCTCCCCAGCCAGGTCCTTGGTCTTCGGTCCAAGTCGGCTACTAGAGCTCCGGCCAACAAGGAGAACAGATGCCCACACGCCCAGAACAAGCAAACAACACTCCTCCTTCCTTATCAGCCAAATCTTCGTCACATGGTCGTAGTAGGTGGGACAGGGAAACAGCTATTTTGTGGCTGGACTGCAGACCCCAACAAATATCAGGGTTCTTGTCACTAAGGAAGAGAGGGTGTTGAAAGCAGAGAGAGGTCTTGGCCCAGGACCTGCCACCAAGCACTTCCACGCAGATTTTCCAATCTGAGCCTCATAATATCTCACGAAGTAACCTGAGGCATTATTATTTTCACCATTTTAAATATATGGAAACTGAGATCCAGAGAATAGAAAATGAACATATGCTCTACCAGCAGTCTCCCAGAAAAACTTTCTTTTTCATTTCTTGATTGATTTGAGAGAGAGAGGGGGGAAAAGGCGGGGGGGGGGGGGGGGGAGCGGGAAGAGAGAGAGAGAAAGAGAGACATTGATTTGTTGTTCCACTTACTTATGTATTGGTAGATTCTTGTATGTGCCCTTGAAGCATAGTAACTGATAGATCCTCCCTTCCCCCAACTGGTGGGCAGAGTATGACGTAACTGGCATCTGCTCCAGGATTTCCCAGAGACACTGAACCACCAATCAGCGCATGACGAGTGCTCTGGGTCCCACCCCCTCCCGTTCTGCCCTGGGCCCAACCCCTTCCTGTTCCTCCCCGCAAAAGGCATCTTCACCAATGCACATGTTGCTGTCTCTCCCAGTCTGCAAGGCAGCCCGGCTGAGGTCCTCCTTCTCCTCCTCCCCCTCCTCTAATCCTGGTCTTTCTACCCTCCTCCATAATGAATCTCGCTCGTTAGTGCGGAATAAACTTCCCCTTTAACATGCCTTGGTCTCCGACTCCCATTTCCTGCCCCTCGAACATTACATCTGGTGCCGAAAACCCGGGTGGGTGAGAGCATCCCATTTGACCTTTCACGGTCCAGGGTGCCCCCCACTTCTCCCCTCTTCTCTCCTCGTGACTCAGGACCCTCAGCCTCCTTCCCCCGGCTCGGCAGCGTCAGTGATAAGTCCCAGTCCGTGCTAATTCCTGGTGGTTTTTCCAGCATCTCTGTCCGTAAACCTCGGCCCGTGTCAGAGATTGCCTTCCGGGCATAGCCCTCCGGGCCCCTCCAGGAGGGGTTCCGAACCTGGGAAGGCAGCGAAGACGTTCCTACCCCCCTCGGTTCTCCGGCCTTTTGGCCCCCGTCCGGACCCCAGGAAGTAGAGGAGACGTCCTCTACTGTCCCTCGGATTCCCCGTTCGTAGCCGTGGCTCAAAGACTGGGACGCTGGTCCTTAGCCTTTCGCTACCCGACCCCAGGAATTGGAATGGGCAATCACCAAAGACACCTCTAGGATGTCTCCTCACCAATCTGGCTACTTCTGTAACATGGCATGGCCTCAGTATGAATTGAAATGGGTCCAGATGACCAGAAAGCGGGACTTAACATCCTCACTGACCTCAGTAACTTCTGCCGGATAGCTGGGAAGTGGCCCGAGGTCCCATATGTCCAGGCTTTTTTTCTATCTGCGCTCCGTCCCTCCCTCTGCTCCTTCTGTTCCACAGCCCATGTTCTCCTAGCTCGCGAGAAACCCCCTCAAACCAGTCCTCAGCCCCTCTCTCTGTCTCTGACTCTTTCGACCCAGACGCTCTCTCATTTCCATCCCTATCGCTCCCGCCGCCCCCACTTTCTGCTCCCTCTCTCCCTCCTCCTTCTTCACCGCGCTGTCCCTTTCCTGGCCGCCCCTTTCCCGGCTGGCAGCTGCCGCTGCAGGAACCACCATTGCCTCCTCAGGCCGCGAGCCGACCAGAGGCCAATGCGCAGTGCGAGAGCCACCTGCCCACCATCCCGCCAGCCGCTCCAAACAGCTAAGTGAGATTTCTGTTTCGGTTTGCTCTTCCCTTGTGTATTGTGAGCAGCCGCCATGTTGGCCGCATGGCTTGCCGTTCCCATGGGGGGCGCCATCTTGAAATGGCAAGTCCTGCCCCTCTCTGGCCACATGGCCTGCCATCCCCATGGGGGTCGCCATCTTGACACAGCAAGTCCAACCCCTCTCTTTAAATAGTTACTGAGACCTCCCACAGCCCACCCCCGCAGGCCCGGCCTGGTGTGGCCACCTGCCGCCTACTCCGCCACCCCCTCCCCTAATGCCTTCTCAGACCCAGGTCCAAGATCCAGTGAACATGGCATTTAAGGTTTTTAACGCCCGTGAGGAGCAGGCAGAGTAAGCCCACCTTCGACAAAAGGTGAATCTGCAAACTCAAGCCTTGGTAGCAGCTCTGAGGCCGACGGCAGCCATGAATGGTCCAAAGAGGACTGTGCATGGTGGGGGTGCAATGAGAGGACGAACGCCACCTGGAGGATGCTTCAAATGCAGAAATGAAGGCCACTGGGCAAAGCAGTGCCCCGGCCCCTGGCTCCAACCAAGCCCTGCCCAGCATGCAGTAAAAGTGACTGCCTCTGGAAAAGTGGTGGATCCTCTGCGTCTCAGCATAGAGGGGCTTCCCTTCCAGGTCATGACCTGCCACTGGCCATGCTGGGACTGGCTTCAGACTGAAGATGCCTGGACCCGACAACTCCCATAACCCTCACCGAGCCCAGGGTAACGCTCAAGGTAGCGGGTAAGCAGGTCTCCTTTCTGGTCGATACAGGGGCTACCTTCTCTGTCCTGCCCTCCTTTTTCTGGGCCACTCTTCCCTTCCACGATCTCGGTCATGGGTATTGATGGCAAATCACCTTTTAATGCTCTGAAAACTGCTCTGGCCTCAGCACCTTCTCACCCCGCCCTCTCCCCCACTCCACCCTCCCTAGAGAACAACTTTCTTGCTGGCACAGGCTTATCAGAAACTTAGATCTCTATCTCTAGGAAAAAGTGGCAGTTTTGAATTCAAGCAGTTAGAGGCCTGGAAACAGGCTTCAGGGCCTGTTCCCTCCTCCCCCTGCCTTTTCTAAATATTTTAAATAGCATACAATACTGAAACATTAATTGCTAGACATGTTTAGAAATATTTAATGGAAGGTATGCTGAAAGAAAGAAAGAAGTTCTAAAGTTAACTGTTGACAAGAATTGTAAAAGGAACCACTATACCAGGCCACAAAAGAAACACCAGTAGGCCCCCTCTCCTCACCCTCCCTTGTTCGCCAGGCTTTTTCTAACTCTGGGATGCCCTTCTGACATATCTCTCTCTCTCTCTCTCTCTCTCTCTCTCTCTCTCTCTCTCTCTCTGACATCTCTAGGCCTTTCCAACTATTTACTGATGAAAGACAGGAATAGCTATGGGGGTCCTCACCCAGCCCCTAGGGCCAGCCTTCACCCCCGTAGCCTACCTGTCCAGACAGCTTGATCCCACAGTTCGGGGATGGCAGCCCTGCCTCCAGGCTCTGGCTGCAGCCACCGTTCTTACCAAGGAGGCCCAGAAGATCTGCTTCCAGCAACCCTTACAGGTCTTCTCCACCCATAGACTACAGGATCTTCTGTCCCACCGATCCTTATCTCTCCTTGCCCCCTCTCGCATGCAGGAACTCCATCTCCTGTTCCTCGAGAATCCTGACATCTCCCTAACCCAGTCCCCAGCCCTGAACCCGGCCACTCTCCTTCCCACTGCCTCCATCCAACCCGCGGCAACGCACTCCTGCCCCGAGGTCGTCAGAGGCCCTCACTCAACCTCGAGTGGGACTCTCAGATTTTCCTCTCTAATCCTGACTTAACTAAACTGCACATACCCTACCACTCACAATCATCGGATAATGAGAGGATCAATGGCCTCCTTAAAGACCATCTAACTAAACTCTTTCTAGAAATTCGCAGCTCCTGGCCGGACCTTCTGCCCATGGCCCTGACCGGAATCCAGGCCACACCAAGGAGCCCCACCTTTTTAAGCCCTTTTGAATTCCTAAATGGGAGACCCTTCTTGCTCAACCATCGACTCCCTACCGACCCTCCTCTCCTGACTAGTTATCTTCCATACCTGCCCTTACTCGGGCAACTGCTCCCGGAACACGCTGACAGGTTTCTGCCCAGGCCAGGACCAGCCGACCAAGTCTCCCGAGGACCAGCCCTCCAGCCGGGGGACTCAGTCCTCCTCAAGAACCTTACCCCCAGGTTGTATTTCAGCTCCAGGCCCAGAAAAAGCAGCAAAACCAGACAAGTGACTCTGTGGCAGCCTCAGGACCAGCTTTTACCTCCCCAGTGACTCAACAGGATCGCTCTCGAGACTTCACCAACCAGCCCCTTGGGGAAACCATGCTGCTGCACCCCTTGTCCAGCACGGAAAACACCCCCTGTTTTTCGCTCACTTGGCTCCTCCCATGGCTCCTCCCACCCATGGCTCCTCCCATCATTAGGTCCACTGGCATCTATTTCTTTAATTTTGCTCTTTGGCCCCTGTCTCATGTGCTGTTTCACTAGTTTCTTGCAGAACAGAACGCAGGCATTTGCCAACCAGAAAGTGGGAGAGATCTATCTGGCCTTGAATTCAGAACCTAGCACCAGAATCCTTGAGACCCCGGGTAGATGCCCCTAACAACGCCCCCTCTCAGTAGGAAGTAGCTACGGAAAACGGACCTTCACCCCTGACCTTGCCCAGACTCTCAATTTTTTTTTTTAATATTACCAAAAGCCTGGAATGATAGATCTTCCCTTCCCCCAACTGGTGGGCAGAGTATGACATAACCGGCGTCTGTGCCGGGACTTCCCCGAGACATTGAACCACCAATCAGCGCGTGCTGAGTGCCCTGGGTTGCACCCCTTCCCGTTCCGCCCTGGGCCCAACCCCTTCCTGTTCCTCCCCGCAAAAGGCGTCTTCACCAATGCACATGTTGCTGTCTCTCCCAGTCTGCAAGGCAGCCCGGCTGAGGTCCTCCTTCTCCTCCTCCCCCTCCTCTAATCCTGGTCTTTCTACCCTCCTCCATAATGAGTCTCACTCGTTAGTGCGGAATAAACTTCCCCTTTAACATGCCTTGGTCTCCGACTCCCATTTCCTGCCCCTCGAACCTTACAGTAACTTCCATCTTGTATAGAAAACTGCTGTTTAAAATTCTCTGCTATTGTTAGATAATCCCTTGTTCTGTAAACTCTGTCATTATAAACTCTGTCACTTTAAGACAGTCTGTTGTTCTGTAAAATGACTTTGTTTTTTAGTTTAAATAATAGAAAAAGATAAACTTAACTGTCTGACCTTGCAAGCTAGCCATCCAATGTAATAGACTAATAGTGATAATAATTATGCCAAGTACAAACTCATTATGTATTCAAGGTTACAACTGTCTAACAATACCTTACACAGAGCCCTTTGCAATATCTGCAAACAAAGAAGCTCGAAAAGTATAAATACGAGACACTCCCTCCTGTGTTTGTTCAGAATTTGACAGAGGTAATCTGCTCTGAACCTGCGCGCAATAAAGATGACTCCTAACTAATTGGCTCATTACGTGTCTTGTCCAGCTTGCTGATTTGCGATACAACACCCTGGCTGGGGATAAAATCCACAACTTTGGCATATCGGGGCGACGCTCTAACCAACTGACCTACCCGACCAGGGCTGAGAAATACTTTCAACGTTATAAAAATCTCACATTTACATGACATCTAAAATATGTATATATGACCCACGTAAAATATACGTATTTACACAGGCCACTCTGTTCTGCAGGGATGTCCACACCCCGCCCGGTTCCTCCCCTTTTCTCTCTCCGTCCCCTTGTTCCTCTCCTTCCCCAACTGAACCACACCCCCACTCGCTAAAGAACCCCACACCTCGTACCTGCCTGCTTTGCTGCGGCAGCTCCCCAGACCTGGCACAGCCCTGCCTTTCATTTCCACCTGCAGATACCTGCTCTCCCTTCAAACTCAGCTCCAAGCCGCCCCTGGCGGGAAGCCTCTCTCCACCAGAACTGTCGATGCATCGCCAGCGTCTGCAGAATGCTTGGCGACTGTAAGTTACAAAGTGCTATCACACCTGCTTCTGCGACCATGCCCAGGGCCCACCCATGAGGAACAGAAGGTGGTGAGTGGTCCCTTCTCCCCGCTGCACCCCATGTGCTTCCATGATTCCCGGAGCAGCTTTCACTCCAGGGCACACGTGTGAGTCCCTGCTCCCCACTGGCTGCACAGACTCAGGGACTCTGAGCATGACTTACGGATGACACGTTAATTAAAATGTTATATCCAACGTGAAAGAAACGTAGCAATTTAGACCTTTGTGTACATTAACGCACAGGACAAATATAGCCCTTCCGGGACCAGGCAACAGCAAGCTGGCGGGAGAAAACACAGCCCCTCTCATCCCCCAGAATGTGAGCAAGAAAAAATTCATTTAAAATTAGAAAGAGAGGTCCTTACGGTTCATTGGTCCAATCCCCACCCAGCTGTGAATGGGGAACAAAGGAGTGTATATTCTACTTCATCAGAGTTAACAACAAAAACTGTTCGCAATGCCCTTCTACTAGATAGAAAACAAGACACTCATCAAGGACCCTGCAAGCAATGGCTTTAGCAACCCCCACATCGAAAGTCCATCTCTGTCCAATTAAATCATTATGTAAGGTTGTTACTTTTTCAGGATTGCCCCCACTCCCTAAGAGCCTTCTTAGACTTCCTAATTGCCCCACCCCCTGGGAATGTGGACACCACATAAGCTGTGAATCGGTCAGCTCCCGAGGCCATTTGGAGGGGCACAAACCAGTGCCGATCTCGGATGCCCCAGGCCAAGTCCCCTGTTGAGAATGCATGATACACACTTATGGAGAAAATCCCTGCCTAAAAAAGGAACTATCTGTGCTTGTAGGCAGGCAAGACGTGGCACATGAAAAGGAAAAGGAAAGAGTAAAAGACACCCAGCACCAAAGGAAAGGCAGTGTGTGCCCTGTGATCCCGCCAGGGACTGTCCCAGGGCGCAGTGGAGGCAGCCCTGCCCGCGCTCACCGGCATCGCCCGTTCACTCTGTGCCTCTCCCTGGCCCCGAGGCTCACAGCGGGTGCAGACATTTACCCAGAAAACTAAATATCTGTGAGTGACACATCACGGATACACGCGCTGGGTGGGTGAACACCAACCGGAGTGCATGCTGCTTAAAAAGGGGGTCCCCGCTGTCAGATGACTATTGTGGCATTATCCACACAAAAGGTCTGTCTTCCAGAACCGGGCTGTCCCATTCCATAGCCATGGACAACACGGGGCTACTTAATGTTCATTGGAACTAAATAAGATTAAAATCTGGTTCCTCCTCAGAGGGAAGGTAGGGGAGGGTGGGGATAAGGGGGAGAGACCAACCAAAGGACTGTATGCATGCATATAAGCCTAACCAATGGACACAGACACCAGGGGGGTGAGGGCATGGGTGGGGAGGATGTGGGGAATAAAAACACATATGTAACACCTTAATCAATAAAGAAATTTAAAAAATAAAAAATTAAAATATTAAAAAATTAAAAATAAAAAGTCTGGTTCCTCATCCCATTTCAACTGCTCAGGAGCCACGGGGGGACAGCCCAGCTACAGCGGCGGAAAGTTCTAGGGAACAGGGCAGTCCTGGACCTTCTAATAGTGAAGCTACTGATACTTTGTTTCCTGTAGATGTTACCTTCTTTCCATTTTAAATAACCAGGCTCTTAAAACAACGAGATCTGTATCGACTTTGTCTCCTGAAAGTCTTTGCTCTCTGCTTATAACAAACAGAGGCAGAAAGTCTCCACTCCCAGCGGAGGGATGAGATCCCAGTCCCAGCCCCTACACGTTTAAAGATCCCCTTGAAATTCAGGGGAATCGCCAGCGTAGCAATAGACATCCACAGGGCATCTGGCGACAGGGAAGGGAGACAACCCAGGTCCTGGCCTTCAGCCCACCCCTGGCTTCTCCCGTCCCTGGTGACAGTCATGTCTCAGGGGCCCTCTGCCCTCTGCCCCGTGGACACACAGGCTCACCTCCACCCCTCCCACCTTCTCAAAAACCCGCTGCCAACACCATCACTGCCACCAGCACCAGCAAGGCCACCAGCACCAATGCCACTGGGGGGCACCCGCCAGGAGTCAGGGCTCGCATTACTTAAGGAGTTCTTCAAGGGAAGGGACCTTGGTTCCCAGCCCCATCCCCAGAGCTCCGCCTCCTGTAGGGTCCTGCCCCCAGTGCAGGTTCAGTTTAAGGAAACCCTCCTGCCTCCCGGAGAGAACACTCTCAGGTCACAAGGGATCGGCCCGACATGCGCCCATAGGATCTGCTGAGCCCACAGCCCGTTCCAAAGGGAATGGAGGCCCTGCCGAGCACTCCCTGCCGACTTCCGTCTTTTCCAGGACATTCCACATGTTACCTGACGAGTTCAGTCCCCACGGATCAGGAGCATCCCCTGGGACGCATGCGCGTGCCCGTCTTGTGTGGGCGACAGAGAAACGTCAGTGCAGACTCATCCAACAGTCTCCGCCAGAGTGCAGACAGACTCCAGATCCGGGCAGCTGTCCAGAATTGTCCTCCCTCCATCCAGAATCATCCCCTCTCCGTCCGTCCCGCAACAGAGACGATATAAACACGGAGCCACGTTCGTGCAGGAGCAGAATCAAGCCCAAGGCGCTCTCAGCGGAGCAAGGATGGGTCAGCTCCGGTTCCTCCAGCCCAGGGTTCGGGCTCCCCTCACAGACCACCCGACGACGACGACGCGCAGGTCTCCGCACCTCTGCCCCTTCACCCAGACACAAGGGTGACGCTCAGGAACACCCCCTCCCAGGAAGGGTGTCCCCTCCAAGTCCCTCAAAGTTGCCGCTGAGCTGCCTCTGCCCGAGAACAGCCGCACGTGGGAATGAGGAGAGGGCCTCTCATTTCTTTGGAGAACGGCTATGCCTACAACCCGGGGAACGGTGCTCTGCATCTGGGGTGACCCCGCTCCGTTGCTATGGAGATACACATTCTGTATCACTGACAAACGGCAGCTCTATAAAGACCAAGAACTAAAACTAACGATAAGTAACTTTAATATGCTATCGGTACTTCCTATTCAGTATTTAGAAAGAAAGCATCGTGAAGTTCTAGTTGAAAAAAATTTTTCTACAATCTGTCACATGGAGGGAGTAGAAATTTAGCTGGGACTTTAATAAGATCTGTGCAGCGGAACAGATGGGCTATTTTTTTAGGGACAGCGCTTGCTGGCTTTTCAGAAACATAGTAAAGACACTGCCAAGTGAAAGGGTTGTTTATGCTTTTGCTTTTGAAACGGAGGGGAAAGTCCTTCCTTATTATTCTGATACACATTAAGTAACTGGATATACTGATATTAAGTAGTATTCAAAAAATAAATTATGGCATGTGGCCTACTTCATTCCTTTTTTTTTTCAAGTGTATTTTATTGATTTTTTACAGAGAGGAAGGGAGAGGGATAGAGAGTTAGAAACATCGATGAGAGAGAAACATCGATCAGCTGCCTCCTGCACACCTCCCATTGGGGATGTGCCCGCAACCAAGGTACATGCCCTTGACTGGAATCGAACCTGGGACCCTTGAGCCTGCAGGCCAACGCTCTATCCACTGAGCCAAAGCGACCAGAGCTACTTCATTCCTTAAATGCGACTTCAAAAGAGGTGACAAGACATCCTGAATCGGCCGAGCTCACGCTGGTCTGGGGACAGAGGTCGTGGGGATGTTGTGCAGAATCGTCCGCAGGTCTGGCCTGGACCCAGACGAGACGCCACGCGCACCGCCATCACAGGGGAAGCCCGCGTTTGCTGCTTTACGGGTGGTGTTTGCCTCTGACACGAAGTGAGGGCCATTTCCCAGCAGAGGGCTCGGTGCTACTCCATGAACCTTCCCACCATGTTTCCTTGGCCCCAACCCCTGGAGCCGGGGGCCCAGGAAGGCCTGGCCAGGGGCCTCCCTCACAGGCACGTCCTGGGCTCCCAGAGCCCCTCTGAGGACTGTGGGCTGGGGACCGGGAGCTGGGAACCGCTGCCCCTCTTCTCCCCTCGTCCTGCTCCGGCTCCCCGTGGAGCCTGCAAGGCCAGCTGGACACTCGGCCCTGAGGCCCCGGCCCGGAGCAGTGTACAGAGCAGCGCTTGTGTTTCTGGCAGGACTGGGACGCGCACAGAAACCGCACCACGCAGGTGCTGCTACTTGGCTTCCTCCAGTGATTGCTTAGTGAGCCCCAAACCACAAAACCGCCCACTTCCGTCGTGCAATCAATTACTTAACCGCCCTGTGCGGAGGCCCCGTTTATCCGGAGGACGGCAAAAGTTCAAAGTGCGGCACACAATGTATCCCTCACGTAGGTTTCAGGTCGCCACTTCCACTCCTCGCGTGTTCACTAGACGAGCATCTCCTGACCACGTGCACTGAATGCTGTGCAAGTGATGAGCAGGATTCATCCACAGCCTGAGAAATACACAGCACAGACAAATACACAGACGCCGGTCCTCCTGCCCGTCCCCCTGCTGCCAGGGGGTCTGGACAAGCCTCCCCCTGGAGACAGGATCTCACAGACGGGCAGAGCTGGCCGGGGGCAGTGGCAGGAGCAAGAAGACAGAGAGGGTGGAGGAGGAAGACTCAGGAGATGCAGGCGACTCAAAGGCCGTGGTTTTCCTGAGCGGTCTTGCATAGACCACCTGGATGCGGGTTAGGGCGCAGACCGCTGGGACCTGCTCAGACCTGCCAAGTCCTCGTGTCTGAAGCGGGGCCCTGAGCTCCACAGAAATCCCTCGTCCTCGTTAAACAGACCACTGGCACAGGCACCGGCCCGAGTGCCCGGAGTGGGTCCCTCACTCTGAGAGTCGTCAGCCGCTGGGTAAGGAGAGGACAGCCTTCCCACGCGACGGGAACGGCCAGGGGGCCAGGAACTCAGGCTGAAACCCCCGTGCCCTCCTGGTCCTCAGATGTGGTTTCGCCTTCCTCCCAGCCCAGGGCTGGAGGTCAATGAATCCTCTGTTATCTTCCATAATGAATGCTGCTCCTGAGCTGTATTTTTTTTAAGTGATTTCAGAGAGGAAGGGAGAGGGAGAGAGCGATAGAAACATCAATGAGGAGAGAGAATCATTGATTGGCTCCTGCACACCCCACACTGGGGACTGAGCCTGCAACCCACGCATGTGCCCTGACCAGGAATCGGCCTGTAACCTCCTGGTTCATAGGTCGACACTCAACCACTGAGCCACACCAGCCGAGCTCATGAGCTGTATTTGTGTAACAGTTATGCCTCGTTTTGCCAATGAGATCCAGCAACTGCAGCACTTCGATGCCTCACGGAGATGAACCGGTCACAGCCGGGGCCTCGTGACCCCGAGGGCACGTGGTGACAAGAACCCATGGGCAGGTCACTGGTGTTTACACGATGCATGACAGACCTGATTTATCAGGCTTTCACTCACAGAGAATTAATCCCACCCTGGAGTACGACGCGGAGTTCACCACTGTGGAACTTGTAAGAGGGGCATCAGCCACACATTTCTCTCAAGGGCTAAGAATGCCTTCTAAGGAGGTGAGGACATGTGACTGGACGCATAGGGTTTGCACATGGGAGGCACGATGCCTGCCCTGCAGATCCCTCCCTCAACTCCCGTCACCAGGGAGGAGGGGACAGAAGCACCGACCCGCCGTGCTGGCGAGCGTGTCTTGCCGGACACATCAAAATGGGCCTCCTGAAGCTTGGCCGGACCGTCCCCTCCTGTGCAGAGGCACGGCCACCGGGTCCCTGGAGGGAAGTAAACTGATCTGGCCTGACGGCCTTTTCCCAGAACTAGGTGTGCACAACGCACTCTCCTGTGTGCTAGTCAGTGAGCACGAACAGACTGGGCATTTACACTGCTGCCCAGCCTCGTCCCAGGCACTGTAGTTCCCTGGGGTCGGTCCCGTCTACTGGTTAAGGGTGGCCACTACGTTTTGCCCATTTTTTAAAATTCTTGATCCTCTAAGTTCTCAGTAACAGCATTGTCCAGGGACAGCGAGGGGCAAAGCAACACAAACAAATCCTCAGGAATGCTGGGCAAATGTTAGGGAACTGGGCTTATCTGGCCACATCCAGCTTTTTGAAAAGCTCGAAACTGACCAACAATGGAGCTGGCTTTTCCACTTCAGGTTTCTGTCCTGTCCCAGGGTTTCTCCCTGTGCTGCTGTGAGCTCTGTCCTTACAAACAGTCCAGTGACCTGATCTTCGCTGCTGGGCCGCAGCCCGATGCGGGGAGTATCTCTCGCACTCACACCGGCAATCGGAAAATGTTTACAGTGAAAAAAAGAAAGACAAACAAGGAGGAACTTGATTCTGCGCTTAACAGGCATGAACTCGGAGGACCCTGGCTTTGGAGACGATGGGTTGGGCGATGCCTGCACGTGGCCTTTCCTGAAATCCAGCGTGTGCCAGGCATCGACGCAGGTCCCTGCATCCTCCCAGCGGCCCTGTGAGGCAGGCGCCATCAGTGACGCCCTGCACGGACGAGGACACGGGCCCCCACACACAGGTGCAGAGCTGAGGTTCGTAGCCAGCAGTTGGCTCAGAAGTCCACGCTCTTTGCTGCTCTCCATCAGGGCCATCAAATAGCCTTCTAACAAAAAAGAAAATGGATGTTGAACATGAGGTATCTTACTAGTATCGGTATCTTAATTTTCAGTGATCACATCTTGCAGGAACCGTGCTTGAAGAGGGACTGAGGCCGAGAAGTGTGGGGATCCGTGTCACGTACTAAGTGGCTGAGGACTGTCTCGATGTGGAGAAGGAAGGCTGGAGAGATGTCCCATTCCCTGACGTGCCACCGGGAGGGAAGAGCAGATGTGCTCTGAGCCGCTCAGCGGGACAAGCAGAGACGTCCAGGGAGCAGTGTGAGGTGGCCTGGGAGGCAGAACTCTGAGGCACGCGCCTTGTAAGACACGGAAGGAGCCCCGAGGACCAGCAGGACCCCGCACAGGCTCCTAACACCCGGGCTCAGAGGGAAGCCAAGATGGCAACACCTGGAGACAGCCACCCGGTGGGCACAGCTCTGGCCCCAGACAGCCTCACCGTGGGTCCCAAGTGACCCTGGCCGCCCTAAGGGGACCCCCCCGGAGCCAGGACCCTGGCCTCGTCCAGGTGCAGCCCGGGTCCAGGTCCACAGGAAGGGAGTGCCCGGCAGCACCGAGCTATCAGACGGCATTTACACCATTTCGGAGAGTTTCCATTTCAGAAATATTCTTGGCACTAAATCTTTTCTTAATTATGCTTATTCTAAGATTCTACACAGTGTCAGCCTTGTAAGTCACCCGGGCCAGCAAGAGCTGAGAAAATTGCTTGATAATCGTCTCAACAAATTCTGTTATTATTTCGGTTGGTGTCTCTTTCTTTCAATTCTGGCTCGTTCCCTCCACCGGCCCACCTTCCCCACGGGAACGAGGCACTCTCTGTGGGAGGTGCCAGGAAACCGCAGGGACACACACAACTTGCAGATGCCAGGAGAACCCAGAGCCGCGGCTCCCCGCAGCCGGGCTGACAGGCAGCGGCCCTCCCTGACGTCCTGGAGGGGACGCGGGTGCTTCTCCGTCCTGCCTGCCCGGGCTTCTCACGTTGCCCCCAGGACAGCGAGACAGGCGCGGGGAGACGAGAGGGGGGCGCTCCCCAGGAGAAAGGAGTGTGAAATCGTGGGGCTGAAGTAATTACATGCCTGATGGAGTCCCTGCATGTCCTCATCACCCCAGATATTCCCTCCCTGCATGAGGACCACAGCAGGTTACAAAGGTCAGACTCCACTTGGAGCAGCACTCAAGAGACGACGGAAAACCACCCCTCTGCACGGCCTCTTGTGCGCCTGGATCCGGAGTGTGGGGCTCAGATGGCACCTCGAAAGGTGAAGTTCCCCGGGGGTCCCTGCTCAGTCTCACCCCAGCCCGGGTCTCACATGCCTCAGGCTCGGGGCACGCCAGGAGGGGACCTGCTCGGCTCGCTCTGGAAAGCCTGCTCTGCAGGAGCATGGGATGTACTCTGTCTATAGGGTCACAGATGTCTATAGGGTCATGGACGTGTATAGGGTCACGAACGTCTATAGGGTCACAGATGTCTATAGGGTCATGGACGTGTATAGGGTCACGAACGTCTATAGGGTCACAGACGAGAAGGCAGGCGGATGTGTGACGCCGTCAGTGCAGGAAGCAGAGCAGGGAGGGCGGACAGGGACATCAGCTCACGGAGGAGGGGTCTTGCTTCAGGGAGAAGGAACAGCGCAGCCCGAGGCGAGGCCACTGGCAGGGAGGCATGGGCCCAGGGGGATCGGGGAGTGGGGTTGGAGGTCACCCCCAGGCAGTGTGAAAACACCCTTTTCCCTCCAACTCCACAGCTTATGGTGTCACCTCTATGGATTCACTGCAGTTTCACAAACTCTGAAGCTTCCGGGCCTGCGAACCCACTTCCAGCTGAGGAAACCTGCCAGGGATGCATGTGACACGTCTTATGAGGGGCGAAGGCTGGAGGAACACCCAGGGCTTGTCCCCAGGCGGAGGGCACGGAAGGAGGACGCGCTCACAACTCCAGCTCTGCGTGGGAGCCGGGCCAGCTCTGCTCAGACACCCTCGCCCCCAGCTCTGCCTGCCCTCAGCCAGCTCCGGAGGCCTCCCCATGCCGCCTCTCCCAGCGAGAACCCGGAGCCGCAAGGCTGCCCTTTCCCGAGCGCATCGCACGTTACGTTCTCAAATGTAAGCAAGCCCATTGCCTCTGTGTGGTTTATGTCCTCCCCTAATGCTGTCTTGCACGACCAAGATTCTTTACTAATGAAAATAAAACGGGGAATCAGGAGGGCAGCACGGATTAAAGCAGGGAGCTGTCCCCTCGCTTTCTGGCGTCTGCTCCAGGCCTGATTCGTGTCACATGTGGACTCCAGCTCCTCCAAAATAAGCTGCAATTCCTGTCCAAACCAACCACCACCCGGAACCCATAGGCCCTACGTGATGAATAAGAATTAGAATCTCACTTCCCTCGGAGCAGTGCGTCCCCCACATCCACGTCATTCCTGCCACGTCCGCGCCTGCCACGTATTTGTTCACGGCACCTTTGCATCTGCGGTTCCCATGTGGCAGGTCACGACCCGCTGAAGAGGGTCCCTTCCTGTTTCCCTGGGTTCTCTTAGAGCCGATTTCCAGGCTGCGCCTCCCAAGACCTCAAGATTCTCGTGTAATAGGTCCTGGGCCCAAGTCATTGCTCCTCCTCCGACGCAGCCCGGGGAGTCCGACAGGCTGGCCCAGACCCACTGCTCCTCACGACATCACATCTGCCACGCACTGTCTGCAGCCTCCTTCCACCTCGGGTCACGAGGCGCCCCTCCTCCCGGTGGTTCACCACACACTCATGCCTCCCTCGTTGTGGAGAAAGAAAGCTCGCAAAGGAAAAGAACTAGGCTACCGTTTCCCATTCACACGAGGGGCAGCGCTATGCACAGTGGACACCCGATACAATTATTACCAAATACCCTGAAAATATCTATGGCCTTGCTTCATTAGCAAACAATAAATCCTGATGGAGTCATTCATTCACTCACTCACTCACTCACTCAGCCATCACTGACGGCACTGCACCCTCTATGTGGGGGGTCTCTCTGGGATGCATCGCAATTCAAAGACAAAACAACAAGGCTCTTGGCCTCTAAGTGTTAAGTCTGCGAAAGGACAACTATTTGTTTGGCACCACGACCACCCACCTCAAAAAAACCGCCCCCACGCCTTGCAGCGTGCCCAGTGCTCCCTCGGAAGCAGGGACTGGCGGTGGGATGAGGGACCAGCACCTGCAGGCTCCAGCACAGGGCGGGCATCGAGATGCCCCCGAAAGTAATGCAGAGAAGGCGCACATGTGGAGCAGGACGGCTCCCCACACACGGCCGAGGAGGAGTGCTGTGCGCTGCCTTCTAGAAGCTTCCGTGGGAATCCAGCGGAGGGCGGTGAGTCCGCACTCTCGCCTTTCCCCCTATCTTTAGGCCCTTTATCTCCCACATTCTCCTGAGACCAGGTTCACAGTCTATCTTGAGAACATTGATCCTTAAGCCCAACGTTCTCTCTATTTTAGTTTTCACCCATGTCTTCCATCCCATTTCTCCCCTTATCGAGCTCACTGAAAGGCATGTATCCCAGTCGGCATCACAAACTTTCCTTCCGTCCTCATGATGTTTTTCATTAAGATTCTGGAACGTTTTGTACCTAAAACCAGTTAACAGCTCAGTGACTGCTTAGGGCTGGCCCACCTGAACCAGCCGGCAGGGAGGGCGGGCCGGAGGGGTCTCTCTGGAGCTCAGGAGACAAACGCAGCCTCAGGAGGCCTGGGGCACAGACAGGCCGAGAGGAAAGGTGGTTTCCAAAGCGGCCAAAGCTCCATCTAATGGGGTCCCAGGTTCAGTAAGCATGAGGAGCGCGTACGGAGGAGCGGGACTGGCCCCCACACCCGGCCCAGGGGGTGCTGCAGAGAGGTGCACCGGGGAGCCGGGCACACCCACAGCTGAGCGTCAGGACCAGCTCATTCCAGTGCCGGGGCCACACCCCCCTGCCGCACGCCCCCTTCTCACAGGCCCGTTCTGCACCTTTCAGTCCCTCTCCAAAAACGGGTCTTTTATCCTTTATGCACCCGGCCCACCTGCTTTCCTGTTCTTACCTTCACTATTACATCCATTTTTAATAGCCAACCATTTTTATCAGATATGCAAAGTAATTAAAGAAACAAGCATAACTGGAAGATATAGATTAGCGCACTGCCTCTTTGCAGTCACTTTCATGACCGCCCTCTCCCCCCATTCCTCCTAGAAGTTCTCACACGTCCCACTCCCCTGGCTGCCCCCACACGAAGAGGAACTGAGGCCTCATGAGGGGAGGGTGCATCCTGGACACACCATCCCCGACAGGAACCTCGCCCCAGTCGAGCCTTCGGGTGAGTGCAGCCTGGCCATGTCTTCACCTCAAGGAGAGACCCTGGGCCAGGACCTTCAGCAAAGCTGCCCCTGAACCTGCAACCATAGAGACCGTACAGTGATAAATATTCAGTGATTTAGGCCACCAGGCGAGGGTAATCTGCCAGAAAATAACCCAGCTGCCAGGCCTGCAGGACCTACCTCTGCCTACCTATCAGGTCCCACCAAAGACACTCGGTGGTTCTCTCTCTCTCTTATATATATATTATTGATTTTTTACAGAGAGGAGGGGAAAGGGATAGAGAGTTAGAAACATCGATGAGAGAGAAACATCAATCAGCTGCCTCCTGTACACCTCCTACTGGGGATGTGCCTGCAACCAAGGTACATGCCCTTGACCAGAATCGAACCTGGGACCTTTCAGTCCACAGGCCAATGCTCTATCCACTGAGCCAAACCGGTTAGGGCTCGGCAGTTCTCTACAAACCAGCAACACTGACCCCTGTCAGTATTGCAAAGAATGCCAGAGTGTTTTCACTGAATATTTTTTAAATGAGTAAATGTTCACAATATAATGTAAAGTGAAAAACAACAACATGCAAAGTATGGTCCAGTATAGGGAGGTACACCTAGGGGTGTGCATGAATTCACCAAATGTGACAGGTATATTTGGGTGTCCCCTCTACCAGGACGGGGTTGAGCCCCTCCACACACATACCTGCCTCTCGGGACCCTGCCTCTCGGGACCCATCATAGAGGCTGTGCCTTCTCCCCATCATGTTTCCAGCACCCAACAGAAAATGGTGATAAAAATTCTTTAAAACAAGCCTTGCTAGTGCTTAAATATGAAAAATTGTTACTCAACACGATTCTGGCATTTTTATCAGAGAGCCACGATTAAGTGGGTCCTTTGTTCATCCTGCAGTACTTCTCAATGTTTGGTAGAAAAGTCGCCAACGTTCCCAGTGGGTTCAGGCCAAGATACGTGAAACCACTGGAGCTCTGACAGGAAGCACCAAACTCCAGACGAGGTGTATTTCAAACTCCAGATTGAAACACAAAACAACATGCCAGAGTAGCTCACGTTCTATTTCAATTCCCTGCATTTCTGTAGTAACCGGGCCCTTTCCCTCTCGTTTCCCATCCAAGTGTTGGAAAGGGCCTGCTGGGAAGTGCCAAAGCTGGGCCCTGTTGCAGTGTGAGGGATGGGGAGACACAGAGCGAGACAGAGAGGGAGAGAGAAGTGGGGGGGGGGACAGATACACAGGTGAGGGAGACACAGAGCGAGACAGAGAGGGAGAGAGAAGTGGGGGGGGGGACAGATACACAGGTGAGGGAGACACAGAGTGAGACAGAGAGGGAGAGAGAAGTGTGTGTGTGGTGGGGAGACAGATACACAGGGTGAGGGAGACACAGAGTGAGACAGAGAGACGGAGGCATACAGAGAAAGAGAAGAGAAACAGAGACAGGGAAAGTCTAGGGGTGGGGTACAGTGGGACCCTCCCCAGTGACACTGTGGCGACTGACAGGTGGCATCCCAGCACAGCTGTATTACTGTGCTGACACGTGACAGAGCAAAGCAATAAAAATGCCTAGAGAGAGGAGGTGAAGTGCCGAAGGTGTGCAGACTAGGGTGGTTTCCTCGTGTCGTTTTCCATAATTTGTAAAGGTCGTGCATTTTGTTGCCAGGCACAGCTACCAAAATACTAAATGGAACAGACACGAGACTGCATGTGAGAACTCGGTGCTGGCCAGCGCAGTCACTGTGCTCCCCTCACAGTAGAACTTCCTGTCCCTTGCCACCTCAGGAAAGAAAGAGGTCCAAAGAAGTTCCTAAAAGCCCGCACCCTCCACTTACTCTTCACTTGCAAAGAGACCTCAGCCATCTGCGTAATTTCACCACTTACCCTCTCAGAATTTTAGATAGTCAACTCCAAATCTAAAAATCTGATTATCCAGAAATACATATAAAGGAAGATACAATTACATGACCATAAACTACCAAACTAAATGCTATACTGATTTGCATGAGGAGTTTTGTTTGATTGTTTGTTTTTTACTATTTCAGGTGTCTATAATTTCAAGGACCTGAACTGCGGCAGCCTTCTTATAAGAAATCCCATTTTTGTCCAAGGAGACCTTAGACCCTCTGCCAAGGGCCACGCTGCCAGGGTGGGTGGTGAAGGGTGGCAGCACCTGGGTCGACAGAGGGCTCAGGACCGGGGCCATGCGGCAACGTGACAGTAAGAAAGGAGGGAACACTGATCCGTATCCTCAGGCCAATGACATCTGTCACAAGGTACAGGGAGGAGAGGCATTGCATTGGATGCTACAAACCAGACGAAGAAATCTTTCTTGCTCTCTCAAAGCAAGCCTCCATCATCACGGATCCATCAGCCATCTGTCTGCATCCACCCCAGGGCCAGACCAACCAGCATGACAGTTTCCACCACCAATTATGAAGGTGGTCACTCAAGTGTAAAGTGCGGACCCGGACCTGCCTGACGTGGGGACTGTTGGCATGTTCCAACTTACAGTAAGATCTGAAGATATCAAATGTCTGCGTGCAAATCACACCCATCACTGGATGACAATGGGAAGTGGCAAGTGCTAATATCCTGAGATAAGTTAGTTCTTCAGCCTGACATTCAAGGGAATCTCATTCTCCAACCATTTAGAACACTGGAGTAAACAATGTTTTGTGAAATGTCTCTTATGTGAACTTTTTATTTATACTTAATTTCAAAGTTCTCAGGAGTTAGGCTGGCTTTTTACAAAGACATGTATGGAGAGTTTCTTTAGAGACCCTTTACAGAGGGTCTCTAAGGCAGTCTTTTCCTGTGAAACATAGTTTTTCCCCACCCTTCTATTAATTACAGTATTCCAAAAGTGAGTGTTCCTCACACACAACACAACATACATAAAGCACACTAAGACACACACGTGCATTTAGAAATCCTCGATTCATAATCAGTCATGATCACAAGCCAACAAAAATAGGACAGCCTAGCCCTGACTGGTTTGGCTCAGTGGATAGAGTGTCGGCCTGCGGACTGAAAGGTCCCAGGTTCAATTCCAGTCAAGGGCATGTACCTTGGTTGCAGGCACATCCCCAGTAGGGGGTGTGCAGGAGGCAGCTGATCAATGTTTCTCTCTCATCAATGTTTCTAACTCTCTATCTCTCTCCCTTCTTCTCTGTAAAAAATCAATAAAATATATATTTTTTTAAAAACACAGGACAGCCTAATAAAACACAGCCCGAGTGCACACAGAGGTCCCAGAAAACACACAATTTCTTCTTTTCTTAAAATAACCAGGTCATCTACTAATTCCTTTGTCAATATTTATTGCCATTGCCATGAATCGGGCAATGTTTAGAGGGCAGAGAGGCAAGCTCCCCGGGTGGAAGGAAAGATGCGGAAGAAGGAGAAGATACAGCAGACAATAAGAGATCAACACTGACATCTGCTAGGAATTAAGGTAAGTGGGGCCCCGGGAGAGACCCCCTTAGAACAAGGAGTGCAAGGACACTCAGAGTTGCAGAAATTTTCATGGAAAGCGCCCCGAGATTCAGACGCGGGGCAGAGGCGATGCAGGAGCCAAGGTGAGGCTGGCGTCAGTCTGGCCTGGGCGTGAGGCCAGCACACTGCTGTGAACCTGTCACCAGACCACCCCGGACTCTCCGTCACTGGGTAAGGAAAGGTCACGTCCCTGCAGCATGAATCTAATACCTGAAAGTGTGGTTCTGATAAGGCGGGTACAAACTCAAGTTTCCGACGTCGGTGTATCATCAGATCCCTATCTGTATGACAAGAATACTGTCACATCGTTTCCAGCTCTGAAACTAGGAAATATTTCTCTACCGACCAGGGGTGCCTTCTACAGAACGCATTTCCGAACAAAGAATTCCACTGGAATGCAAAGATTTAGGGCCCTAAATCTATCTGTTTCTGTAAATATTTTCTAAGTTAATTGAGGCAACACTGGAACAAGATAATGAAAAAATCTCACTTAGTCCACTCAGCCAGTGAGCAGTTGAGGCCCTTGTGGATGTACCGGGAAGACTCTGAGAAGGAGACAGAGGCCCAGGCCTGTGACCCTGAAGCAGCCGCTTACCTGTCTTCAATTTCCTCCTTGCAAGAAGGAGAGCCAAACAGTGGGACAAGACCAGTGATTTACAACAAAGTCCAAAAGAGACTCTCAAGATTTTGAAAGTTAATGGGAACTTTGCCTCTATGCGACCACACAGCTCAGGAACGGTGAAATGTCTCTTTTCTTTAGAATTGTATCAACTTGGTGTAGTAACACTGGCTACGTTCCGTGCCGATCAGAAGTTCGGAGGCAGACATGTGTCTTTGGTGAATGATTTTAATTGTGATAAAAGTGCCTGAGCTCTTGGTCCTGGACCAAGAAAAACACTGGGATGATGTGTAACTGGGAAAACAGCCGGGCCTAGAATGCCTGGTCTTTATGGGGAACCTTGGAGGAAAGGACAGGGAAAGGCAGTGTGAGAGGGAACCAGCGATCTTTTCTGTCAAAGAAAGGAGCTTGCCGCCATCTTAGGTCCCGCCATTTTGGTATGACCTTCAGATCCTTCAGGGGGCCACCATCTTAGGTTCTGCGATCTTGGTATGACCTTCAGGCTCTCAGGGGGGCTGCCATCTTAGGTTCTGCCTTACATTCCCCTTCCTCTGAATTAGCCAATCGCGCAATAATGGGAATCCGAGCTCTGAACCCTGGCCAATCAGGTCAGAGTTCAGAGTGAGGGGCAGGGCAGACCCCGCGTCAGGAAATAAAACCCGAACAGACTTCCCGGTCGGTGTGCTTTTGCCCATGATGTTCAGCTGGCAGGAGCACCCTTCTGCGCAGAAGTAAGTTTGCCTTGCGAACCAGTTTCGAGTGTTTGTCTCATTCCTGAGACATCGTTGAGAGCATTTCTTTCTGTTTTTTTATATATATATTTTATTGATTTTTTACAGAGAGGAAGAGAGAGGGATAGAGAGTTAGAAACATCGATGAGAGAGAAACATTGATCAGCTGCCTCTTGCACACCCCCCACCGGGGATGTGCCCGCAACCAAGGTACGTGCCCTTGACCGGAATCGAACCTGGGACCTTTCAGTCCGCAGGCCGACGCTCTATCCACTGAGCCACACCGGTTTCGGCAGAGAGCATTTCTAACAGCAGGAGTAAACCCAAAGCAAGTGCTGCATCTCCTGATTAAAGGTAGCCGGCACTGGAGTGCAGAAGAGCATGCCATCCCAAAACACAACTTCAGGGGTTCAGGACAAGTCACCCCAAAATGTGTACTTACGCCATTTTGGTGTGTATTCATTATTTTAGCCAAAGGCATCTGAAAAACAGCAGACCCCAAAGAAAGGCTTTCTCTGAACTCCCCTCATCTGCCTAAACACAGGCACACCCAAAGCAACTCGGGTGTCGATCCCCTCCCAGAAGTCTCACCAACCCGGAAGGCCTGCTGTCACAGGAGAGGAGGCTCGGCGTGGACACCACACCCAGCAGCCTGTCACGAACGGTCGTACCTCCCATCTGCTCCTCTGAGGACCCAGTCATCTCTGCTCAACCGCGGACTCCCCTGGGGGGCCCACGCCCCTCCTCCCTTCCCGTGCAGGCGGGTATTTCAGCCTGAGTCAGTCAGCTTTCCCCGGGCATCTCCCATGTGCACGGGAGGCACACATGTTAATAAACTTCTGTTTTGTTTTTCTCTCGTTAAATCTGTCTTTATTACAGGGGTCTCGGCTAAGTACTCAGCAGGGTTGAGGTAAAATTACAGAGTCAGCCACAAGAATTTTTCTATTTTTAACTCAAGAAGGAACGTGTTAGACCCAAACAAGTGCTACTGCCCCACAGCCCCAAATTCTTCAACCCTCCGACAGGCCGGGGGAACTGGCGTCATTCTTTGTGTTAACAACAAAGACTACAAACCCCACACCAGCCCCTGCACAGGTTCCAGCGGCAGGGGAACCGCTTCCTCCCTGCAGTTTGGGGACAGTCCCCACTGGAAAAGCCAAGGTGAGTCAGGACTGCCCGGGAAGAGGCTCACGGGCCTCCTCCCCACATCCCTGCTCCCTGCACCTCCTGCGTGCCTGCGCTCAGCTCACACCGTCTACAGGAGACCAAGTATGGCCGCGGTCCCTGCGCAGCTAGGAGCCAGGCGGGCCACGTGGAAATCTGCCCATACCAGGGGAAATAACAACTCCTTCAACCAGTGAGTCCGTGAACCTGAGTCACACTGGAGGCTGTCCGTTCTGCCTTTGGCCAAATCCCCCTCCCCATTCTCTCCTGGCCCCACCCAGCACTCAGGGCTGCCCCTGAGCCTGATGCAGTTTCCTGGGAAACTTGGATTTTAGAAGCTGGCAGTTACCACTAAAAGGAGCCATACAAACCACGTGGTTACGGAGTTCCTACTGCATCCCTGGCACAGGCAAGGACTTCCTTAAGGCTCACAACGGTGGGGAAAGGACCCGGGGGCCCAGGGAGCACGGCCACAGAGGGAGCCAGGAGGGAGCGGAATTCAGGGGAGGCAGGGACGACTCGAGGACACAGCCTTCAGTGGCAGAAACTGGCAACAAACAGAAACAAAAAACCCCCAGGGACATGCGAGCCCTGTAAACACTGATCTTTAAAGGAGAATACCGCACTGTTAATTAAGAGTCAATCAAGATGGAAGCTCTCGAGCCACTTCAGAGATCAGCACGCAGGCTTCTCAGGTGTCCCCCTCCCTGCAGCACACCCGTGAGTCCGTCTTCCTGAAGACGTCTCTGATGTGCCACTGGCTGACTTCAAAGTACACTTTTCCCCTTGGCTGCAGACTCCGTAACGGACATGCTTGAAAACCCACTGACTTCCAAAGTGAGCAGCTAATTTAAGAAAATATTAATTACCACATGGTACTGTCAACAACCAATCACTTTCCAGTGTTTTCTCATGCCTGTTCTTTTTCTAGGAGGTGCGGGGGCCTCAAACTGGATTGGGGGACTCGATGATCCCACTGAACAAAGCCTCATGGAACAGAACCAGTAGTCAGCTCTGCTGGGGGGTACCCCCAAAAAGATGTTCTCACATATGTGCGCAATTCACACACACACACACACACACACACACACACACACACACAGTGGTCTACTGGTAGACCTGCACCTGGTAGGGCTTCTCTTTCCAAAATCTCAGGAAAACAGCTCCCAAACTCATTCAACATCACAGCATGTTTGTCCAGGTGTGTTTTGTTATTTTTTTTCTTTGCTCCTGCAGGTTATTCCTCCAACAATCGCAATGGGAGTCTCCGATGTAGGGAAGAGGAGTTGGTGGTCTGGCTTCTACTTTCAGCTCCCTGGCTCCAGGCCCCCAAGCCGCAGCTCAGCTCCTGAGTCCTTGGACTCATGCCAGACTGGAAGGCCACCTCCCCAGTCATGTGACCACACACCTGCCTTTGGTCCCTTCCACAGACTATCTGCTGGGAAGTGGGACGTGTGTCCCAGGGATAAGAAGAGGTTCCCCCTAAGACAGGCTCCTAGCCACCGGGGAAGCACGTACCTCTGAAGTGAACAAACACTCTTCCTCCTCAGAGACGACCTCCTTTGTTCCAGTCTAGACGCAGTCATGACTTTTGGCACAACATCCCCAACGTGGGAGCCGCTTCTGGCTCAGCAGCCACCGTGACTGGGGCCTCGGCGGTGCCCCTTGCTGCCGGGTGCCGACCTGCTCGGCTGCAGGTCCTGTGCTGTTTCTAACAACTGCTTTTAATGGACTGCAGACCGAGGAACCAGGTCATCAAGGTTGCTATCATTCTAAAATAATCAATAAGCTGAAAGTATGGTTCAAAAGGACATCTCTTTCATCAAAAGCATTAGGTTGTACCGTATGAAACCGGCTTCACCTTCTGTTACGCAAAAGCCTTTTTTGCTTTCCCAAGGTTTTCAATAATGATTCTAACAGATATGGTCCCCAAGCACAAAAAGGCTACTTCCACATGTTAAAACATGTGTATAGAGGCACCCACATGAAAGAATTTCCCTGCTCACCAACATCAAGATAAACTTCAAAATTAATAATTTCCCTGTCCAGAAAATTGAGCTCACTTGAGAACTCATGCAACGAATGTGCTCTTGACAAAGTTGCAAAGGAATATTGTTGTAAGTGACTCATTATTTTAAGAACAAAGGCTCACTTTTTAAAGAAAGGAATCATGTGATTTATTTTTTTTTTAATCATTTCAGTTTCATATATCTGAAACATTAGGAGACTAGTGAGGAGACTACCTGGTAACTTATAAAATCTCTACCTGCCCAGCCATCATGGCTCAGAGGTTGAGTGTCAACCTATGAACCAGGAGATTCTAGTAATGGTTCGATTCCTGATCAGGGCACATGCCCAGGTTGTGGGCTCGATCCCCAGTAGGGGGTGTGCAGGAGGCAGCTGACCAATGATACTCTCTCATCATTGATGTTTCTCTCTCTCTCTCTCTCTCTCCCCCTTCCTCTCTGAAATCAATAAAAAGTGTGTGTGTGTGTGTGTGTGTGTGTGTGTGTGTGTGTGTTTTTTAAATCTCTACCTAATAGGTAAAATTCCAATTTTTGACAGATAGTCATGAACACCTCCTCTGTGCTGACTGTGCCAGGGCATGTACACTTCTGTAGTATACAAAGAGCACTGTCCTCCAACAGTTTTAATTCACTTGAGGAAACGTCACTCCTAAAACTACAAAACAGTAACCTGTTAAAGTCACTATTTGGACTCTCCAGAAACATACATTTCACATGAAGTGAAACTGTCTTCAACTAGAATCAGCCCAGAAGGTCTCTTTTCCATCTTGGTTCTGCTTTTGAAACAATGCTTATGAGGATTAAAATTTTTCCAATTTTAAAAGAAGGCGTTTTCCACAGACTACACCCCAATTACACCTAGAACTGAAAACCACAGAATCCACACGTGCTAAAGTAATAAAATAAAAAACTGCGTGTTTTCTTCAACTTGCTCCATGCAAGTCCTGTTTCTAACAGCATCTCATCAAAGGCACTTACATTTCACGCTCTTGGAGTCGTTCTAAACCTAAGACGGAGGCACGGCTACAAACACAGGGGTGTAACCTGACGACATCACAGCAAATAAACACGTGAATGACACGCACGTCAGCTCGGCGCACTGCTCAGAAGTATTTGCCAGTGTAATGACTTAATAAAAATACTGCTGAATCTGAACTTAGAAAGAAACTATTGATTCGTACTCATATCCGGGAAATGGACACTCATTCAGCAGAGCCTGCTTCTGAGGTGCTGTAGCTGCACGTTCCTGCACTTACCTGTCTCCCACACGGGGGATGGCCTCTCCCTCCTGCACGGGAACACCTGCTTCCTGAGGCCTTTGCCATGTTACAATGAAGAAAAGAAGATTCTAAACCACATCAGAAAAAAAAGTCTATTTCAAAATTGTAACACATTTTAAGGAATAAAAAGTTTTAAACTCGGTATCTTTTAGGGGAATTTTTTTATATTAAAATCCTCATTCCAAAAAAGGACTTACCTAAAGAGCTATAAAGCAATGTTTGCCTATTTTAAAGCTATAATAATGACTACCATTTATTAAAAGCCTACTTTGTCAGGAATCTTACAGATACACTTTTTTACGCGTTTGTAGTTTAAATGTGTACATTTTTCTTTAGAAGGCTGCACTATTATTAATCTCTTCTTGTGATACACACACTACTAGCCAACAGGCCATACAACTAGGTCCTTCACTTCCCTGCTTGCCTTTTTCTTTGAAAAAGCATTCTAAAAATAAACAGTGCTAGCACACACAGCTGCTATTTTTTTAATTCACCTAGATTTCGAAGCTTACACATTCAGAAAAAGCAAGAACGGAGCCAGTGTGGAGGGGTCAGGACGGCAGGGACCTCTCCTGCCCGTGTCCACGGCCAGGCTCCCAGGCCAGCGCCAGCAGACAATGCGACCCTTTCTTTGTAGCAACTCAGATCCCTGATTATCTATCTCTCCACAGAGGCACTGCTTTTAAAGATACAATGCCTCTGATACAGCACCTCACGACTCAAACAGGAATATAGCCGTGGCCTATGACTTTCGATCTCTCCTCTGAAGAAACACTGATTCGCCAGACAACCCAGGATGATAGTGACACCACAATTAGTGTGCTGCCTAGATGAGAAAGCTCGGTGGGTCTCTGTGATACTGTTGTCATTAACTAGTTATTAATAACAGGAAAGGAGCAAAGGGAAAGCCAGGCATTTATAGGCAAAACCCTTGGGGAGGGGGACTGGACCAAGGACAGACAGACCCAGGCCCAGTGAAGCGGGCATGACTAGGGGAGGTGCTTTCTGTCGGCCACACCTGGGCACAGAGGTCACTGGCCAGAATGGGTATGGCCGCTGCAAGTGCATGACAACTTGGGATACCGAATTCCCTGAACGAAGAAGCTTGCTCTCCTGTGCTCCTGGCTCTCTCAGCATGCTGCGCTTGACTCTGGGCTTGTGGGGCTCTTCCGCTCCAGCTCCCCTGCATTTGCCCAGCCATGTGGACCCCCCACACAATGGACTGATGGACTGCAACGAGCCTGATGCTGAAGGGGGCCAGGAAACTCTAGACACTGGTTTGCTTTTAGCGTTACTGAAACCCCAGCTACACTTCTATGACTGGCCTAAGGGAAATGGGACTTTGGAAACCCAAGGATGTAATTCCATGCAAATATAAATCACTCATCTTCCCATGTGAGTTTCAGAAAATTCTTTTTCTCGGGATATCGTCAGAATTCCACCCAAGCAGCATCCAGTGAGGAAGAGGACTCCTCCCCTTCGCCCGCTATCATCTTCGTCCGCTATCATGCGGCAGGGTCCCATCAGATGCTCTGTTTCTGAATGGAGACTCAGATCAGAGGGCTCTGAATTCTTTCCCAGCCAGAACTCAAGGACTGAGGTTGCTGAACCCAAGTCCAGTCCAAACCCACCAGTCTAACACCTGGTGCTTGCCAGTGTCTAACAAAGCTCAACTTCAAGAAATATTAGTGTGAGATCATTTGAAAGCTATACAGTGCACTTATTTTTTTTTTTTTAATTCTCACCTGAGGATATTTTTTCCATTGATTTCTAGAGAGAGTGGGAGGGAGGGAGGAGGGGAGAGAGAGAGAGAGAGAGAGAGAGAGAGAGAGAGAGAGAAAGAGAGACATCAATTGGTTGCCTCCTGCACTGGTCCCTACAGGGCTGGGGAACCTGGAACTAAGGCATACGCCCTTAATGGAGAATCAATCACAAGACCCTTTGGTCCGAGGGCCAATGCTCTAACCACTAAGCAAAGGAGCCAGGTTCATTTATTGTTTTAGACAGTAAATAATATACTCCTAAAGTAAGCCAGGCCATCAGAAAGCATGCCAGTCTACTTATAAAATGGCATTTACTGAATTGGGTCTTGGTAGAAAGGCATGGGAATAAAGTATGATTTTAAAAAATGAAGTTCTTAGTGTTGCTGACTTTGTGGTAAATGACCCTGTTTGTTGCATAATCATATGACGTGTCCTTATAAATAATGAAGGGGTTCAGAGCAGGCCTGCCCGAGAAATGCCCCTTTGACATGTGGATTATTTGGGGCTGAAGGCAATTTGAGACCCTGCAGGCTCACAAGCAACTTTTACCTCTGGGCCTTGCCCCTGATAAGAGTTACCACCGATCTAAAAAGGAGAGCACACTTACAATGACTGAACATCGGCTCTTCCGGTCTTCCTGGGAAATGACACTCTTCTCCTCTGAGCCTCAGGACCTCCTGCCTCGTTCCTTGGCTCAGGATGTCTTGTACACCTCGTTTTACTTTTCTGTCTCTGAACCTTTCATGCATGTGGGGATCCTGTATATATACACATGCAATTAAATCTGGTTACATTCTCTTATTAATTTGTCTCATGTCGATTAGTTGTTAGAAAAGAAAAGGAACCTGGAAGTGTTATAGGCGGTCAGAAAAGAGCAGAGCACTGACGATGGGCCAGGCACAGAAACTCACCAGGGAAGAAAGCCTGGGTGCCTAGCAAGGGGCAAAACTGGGAAAACAAGAACCTCACTCCCAGGGTAACCTCTCCTCTGCTAGCTTATGGCTCCTCATGGGGTTTGGTGTTCATACTGCTGGCCATTCAGTTTAGACACCCCAGACCTGAAGATAACATCTCCCTGAAGATAACATCTACGCCTCCGTTGTATTTCAGCTCCAGGCCCAGAAAAGCAACAAAACCAGACCAGGGACACCTTGGCTGCCTCAGGACCAGCTGCAGTGACTAATGACCCCAGCCCTGGCTCCAATCAATCAATGGAGACCACAACGCTGAAAGAGCGCACCTGGAAAGCTGATGCATATGCTACTAAGACCTTCCCCTGAAACCTCCCCTAAGATTTCCACTTGAGAGAGAGAGAGAGAAATATGCTCAGGATGAAGGACCCAGGGCAAGCTCTCCCCCAGGGGAGCACACTGGTGCCATTCTCATCCCCCTTCTTCCCTCTAAGGGACCCCAAAAGACTTGCAACCAGGGGAGCAATGGGCAGTGGAAGCTTGTCCTGGGCTAACCCCCTGAACCTGTCCCCATGGCCCCCTTTTCTCTGACTTCCCTGTGAGCCACAGCAGCCCAGCCTAGGCTCTCCTGATGCTGTCTATGCCCTGTCCTACCTATATTTTTGCTCAGCCAATAAATTCTTTCTTACTTTGCAAAAAAAAAAAAGGACTCAGATTAGAGAAACCCTATTCCGTAAACCATGACGTGATATCTGATCTTCCAGTGGTTTAAATCTCTATATGAGATAACTGACCTATTCAAGACGATTCTAAGTGGAATTTCTGCTCAACTCTAACAATTGCCAGGCTGCACGGAGCCCAGAACAGTGTTTCTAAGGGAGCCTGGGAACCTGTTAGGAATGCACATACACGGGCCCATCCCAGACCCACCAAAGCAGACACTCAAAACTCTGGCCCAAGTTCTGACCGGTTACCAGATTGTCAGCAGACAATTAACAAGTTGCTGTTTCTCCCAAAGTGCTTCTTCCTACCTCATCTGAATGTTTCTGGGAAGATTGTTTGCAGCTGGGCTAACAGGCCTTGAGCATCAATGTGATGGGGGGAGAGAGGTTCTGATGGAGGCTCAGGCGTGGGGCTGGGGCCAGCTCCGCACCACTCCCGGGGACCCCCGGGCGGTGGGTCACCTCCCTGCGCTTCAGGGTTTACTGAGGACGGGAGATATCAGTAGTGACAGCACTGCATAGGTGAGCTGTGACACCCCATCGCTACCCTGTGCCCTCCGAGGTGAGGGGAGAGGAAGCGTGTAGGAAACAAGACCTCCCAGGGCCCAGGAGGGAGGGCACGGTCAGCACCGCACAGGTCGGCGGCATGCCACAGAGGTGGGGGAGGAAACACAGAGGACCGGCTGACGTTGTTGTCTTTTTAGTGTTGATGGGGCCTTTTTTAGCTCTCTCAAGAAGAGTAAGAATAATCAGCTGCTTGTGAAATCAGGGCTGAAATTCTAAATTAGGAGGGGAAAGTGTATTTTTCAGCCTCTCGCAGATCCACACGGCAGCAGGAAGATAAGCCCATCGCACAGGATTAGTGGGTGGAAAGGAATGAGAAATGACATCCTGGCGACATGCGTTTAGGAAAAAATTCTCGACATCAATTCTGGATCTACCAGGAGTTCCTGCAAATGTCTCAGAGCTGTTCTCCAGGAAGTGATGAAACAGAAATACCCAGGCGCCTTCTGCATTTCCCTGGACCTGTGACAGCATAGAATTGGCAGCTGCAACTCCTGAGAGACACTGGGAAGAGAGAGCTTTAAAAAAAAAAAAAACAAAAACCTGTAACGTAAGTTTCGGCATCAAGGGGAGAGGCTCTTCGCTGGAGTACTGAAGTCGTGATGAGGGCTCCTGCCCAGGGTGCAATTCACGACAGATTCCTGAGGACAGTGCAGTCGAGGGTCTGCAAACCATGGCCCCTGAACAAAATTCAGTGAGTGAGGAGGGATTTTCACATTTTTAAAGGGTTTAAAAACAACAACAAGGAAGAACATGTACGAGAGGCCACTACACTAGCAAAGCTAAAACACACGTGCTCTCTGGCCCTTTACAGAAAGTTGCCGGCCCAGCCCCAGCTCCAGCCACAGAGCAGTTCCATACAATAATGTCACTGATTCTTTAGAACGAACACGCCGAAACAGTCAGGGCTGGGGTAGATGCTTTTGAACACCCTCAATGGAGACACACTGTCACGTGCTTAGAACAGACTTCATCTTTGTAAAAGCCAAAACAAGGGAAGCAATTCAGATGAGAAGTAATACAATTTGAGATACATAATGAGGTGTGACGGGTGAATAGCTCACTGGCATTCCCGTGTGAAAATAAACTAGCTCGAAGGTCAAGTTCAAAATAACCAGCATCCGAGGATGGTGTGGGCTCTCCCAGGGACCAGTTAATCAGCTCCATGATAGATCCAAGGTTGAATACTTGGTACTCACTCCTCAAATTTGGGTATCGCTGCAACATAGTGACTTTTCATTTGAGGCTTTAAGAGGCTAAGGAAGCCACCGTCTCCAAGTGGCTGGCCACACGCCAACAGGAAGGACAAGAGGAGAGCCCACAGGCCTCTCCCTGGAGCCCAGCAGGACTGGGAATGAGAGAGGACTCCCAGAAAGAACTGACTAGGTAACCTAGAGTTAACGATGTCATCACAGCACCATCTTCTGCACTTCACATTATGGAGCAGTCTGAGCTGTTTCTCCATTACCATCTTCCCACATACATGTCAACAATCTTGGCAGCCAGAAGTCTCAGTGTTTCCGGGATTCAGACCTTCTCTGCATATCCTCTACCTTAACCTATGTTTTCACATCTGATCAACTAGTCCCTGGATTATTTCAGGAGCCTCTTAGCTCCAACTGACCTTGCACACCCCAGACCAGGGGGTACCGAGTGCCCCTGCGAGGCTGTCCCTCCGATGAACAGAGACCACATACCAGGTAAAGCCCCTCCAGTCTGCACGGCTCCATGGCCAATCCAGCCTGTGGTTGCCACCAATGGCTGGTGCTTTTTCTGCGTTTATGTGCCAGGGAGGGAAACAGTTACATTCATCATCTGAATTAATCTTCCTGCTCTTAAGGTGTGTTTTATTTATGCCCATTTTGTAGATTTAAAAAAAAACTGAGTTTTGAAGCAGCTAAGTACACTGTCCTGAGTGACACACACTTAAGTCCAGCTGATGCCCTTCTGGCTCCAACGCCTGGGACCCTCCCCAGCCGCAAGTCCACTGCTCTCCATGCTGAGCCAGTCTGCATCACTGCCACTCCCAAACACACCCTGCATCTCCCACGGCCCACGTCTGCAAACGTCACCAACTGTCAATGCGGATGAAACACCACTTCATGCAGAAGGCTCTCTACACAGAAGCGACGCCCTCCCGCCTAACGGTATTCACCACTTCACCCAGAAGGCACCCTCCAGCTGCTTCCCGTCTGTGGAGGCTGGGACCTGTCTCTATAAATCCATCTCCCACCCACCCTCACAAGCTAAGCAGCCAACTCATTGTTGACTTAACATCAGCAAAATACTTCCATTCAAAGACAAAAGATCACAAGGAATTCAGTAGTGACAAATAATTTAAGTTTCATTATTTGGTTAAAATTATGTTTACTGCATTGTAATAAAGACATATTACCCCCTATTTAGCTTTATTTGATAAAGGCTCTTGTTTTTTTTCAATACAAAACATTTATGAAAACTCCTGTACGACAAAAGGCCTCACACATCACCTCAGTTTGCCCACAATGGATCTGCCTCAACCCAACAAACACAGCGGACTTTCTCCCCCAAGTCAAGAACCTGAAGCTGGCCCGGCCGGCCTCGCTCAGTGGTTGAGCATCGACCTAGGAACCAGGAGGTCACTGTTTGATTCCCGGTTCCCGGTCAGGGCACATGCCCGGGTTGTAGGTTTGATCCCCAGTAGGTGGCATGCAGGAGGCAGCCAATCAGTGATTCTCTCTCATCATTGATGTTTCTATTTCTATCTCTCTCTCCCTCTCCTTTCCTCTCTGAAATCAATAAAAACATATTTTTAAAACAAAGAATCTGCATCCAGGCGATCTCTCTGGAGAGTAACAGAGAGACGTCACTATCCCTCACATTCTCATGGAAAAACCACTTGACCCAACCATGATGAGTATCATAGAATAAAAAGACGGAAAGGGAGGAGTGCTTTTCTCTCCAGCTGGACATAACAAGTGACCACTGTGACAAGAGTCTGTCTAATGGAGCAGATTTATCCTCGCCGAAAACCCCTCATCGGCTCCCGCTGACAAAGGCGAGAGTATAACCAGGAAGCCGGCCTCCCCCTCCCGAGGCTGTGGTCCCTGAGGGAGCCGGGCACCAAAGGCCTGCTGCGCGTGGGGCACTGCAGTCATCTGCAGCCATCAGCACTGGTCGCTCCAACAGAAGAAGCTCCCCACCCCCCCCCCCACTCCCCGGCCCCCATCCTCCTTTTCTTTGCCTTCCCAATTTCTCTCGTCTTCCTCTTTCTCACTGGTCTGGGGTTGGTTTCTCAGTCCCAATTAGCCAGTTTATTTTCAGGTTCACTGAGGAATTTTTTTCATTCTACTTGCAATGCAATAATTATTCTTAAAGTTAGTATCACTAAGTTCCAGCCCACCTGATGGCCACCTCGGAACCACGTGTGCCCTAGGATTTCCACGTTGTGTGTGCAGGTCTGCCCAGCAGCACGGCCACGCCCGCTAAGGCTGGTGGCGAGGGGGACGTGGGGACACCAGTCATGCATCCCACCACCGGCAAGATGAAGCAGCTTTTGTTTTCACAGAAGATTATCTAAACTAACATTCATTTCAGTTTCACAGCTTACACAGTTTTGTTATTGAACTTGTAAATTGCTTCGGAGCTCAAGTTACAGAAGAGCTACAAGCATTATGGAGTATACGTCTGGTTCCCTGTTTACAATCCATAAGCAACATTATCATTAAAATCACTGAAATCAACCCTGAGGCTCTAAGGTTTTCCTCTTCAAAGGAGCCCCTACGAGCTTCGATCACGGTCACTCCAGTGGCAATAATGGGGACTCGGAATTTACAGGGAGCGGGAGCCCCGACACACCAAGGTCCTAAGGATGCCAAGGGTGTCCAGGTACCAGAGAGCTGCGGCGGTTTTGCCAACAGGCCCAAAATATTTCACTCACACTTGTTAGCTTTCCTTTCCCTCACCGTCCACAGCACATCAAGCTCTGCCTCTGCGTCAGCGTTACCTGCGCCCCCTTCCACCCACAAACTTCCTCCTGCGCTCCGTCCGGCAGGACCCGGCGACCTGTGGGCCCCACTGCAGCCAGCACAGGGCTGGGCGTGGAGTGGGTGTACCTGACAGGGTGACCACTTCAGGCAGCGCCTCGGCCCAGCTTTCTCTCTGGGATCAGCTCTTTTCAGCGTTCAGCCTTCCAGTGACCTTAGTGGCTGCTGCCACACCTTTGTGAAGCCAGACAACATCTGTAGGTGTAGATCCAGGTGAGCAAACAGCTCCCTGAGGCTCCAGAGGTCAACACCTGCTCCTACACCAAGTAAGGAGCCATGACACAGGTCTCTCGGAGCAAAAGTCCCGTCTTCCTGGATTTCCCACAAATAACCGGGGCATTCCACTCAAATACTGAATAAGGTGGAAAGATGACAATATTTTCAGAGAACAATATCGTCAAGCCACAATAAAGGTACCACTTTCATTCTACGAGAAAAGTGCACATAAATTTTAATAGCAGAGAACTCTCGTGTTATCAAATGTGCACATCCTTTCAAAAGTCAGAGCCGCATAACTCACACCCAGGGAGATGGAAAATCGTTCCAGCTTTTAGCAGTCAAATCAGAACCCTGCTCAGGAGTCCATCGTTGCAGACTTTGAGCAACAATGTACTGAAGGAAATGGAATAACTAATAAGAAAATTTTAATATTAATAAGAGGCTAAAACATAATTTAATTTACACAATTCTCATTTAGATTGGTAGAGCATGTGATCGATCAGTTCATCCACATGTGAATATTATATGTTTATGATCAAGTGCTTCAGTCTTGTAGGCATTCAAATACTTTTTTTTCTGAACTAAGCCAAGTAAATCTATAAGAGACAGACACCGTTAACAGAATTTTCACCCATCACAAAAGTCACAACGATAATGCAAGGGATAAAATATTGTATTTTATTCATGAAAACATCTCTCTGAAGTTCCTACCAAAGTAATGCTGTGGACCTGCCGGTATCAAAGACTCAAAAGTAACTGGATTCCATTTCTGGAAAACTGGTCCATGCTCTGGATTTTTGAAGTCAGATGCACAGCTGTCCTGGCAGACAATTTCCCTCCATGGAGACATTTTATTCTGTTTTTCATATATCTTACAGAGGCATATAAGAAAATTTCACAGCAGATAAACAAAAAAGTAATCTTCTTATACTGTCATATAATACATTTTACTGACTACATGGGTCAATAACAAGTTTAAGTCTTTATTCACATCAATAAATAGAATTACTCCTTTTAGCCGTAAGATATTCTGTTTTACATATGAATATATATGACCATAGCCAATAAACTGATCATTTTACATAAAGATTTGCACAACTCCCAGCACAGATTTTACTAAAATAAACACAACTACTATCTTTCTTCAACTAAATAACCAAGAATAAATAGGAAACTGCATATTGTTTGTTGAAAATAATTATTCTGTTGTTTTATGGACACATAAATTAAAATGAAAAATACAGTAGAGTATGCTTGGGGGGGTGTAAATCAGATAATGTAACAGTGAAACAAAAACAACTCCTGGGGTGCCAGCCTCACGTGACATGTGGCAAACTGAAGTACCCAGTCCCACACCCAAGCCTGATCCCGGGAAACAGGAAAAACAGGCATGAATACCACGGTGGGCCATCCCAAAGGCTATAGTCCAAGAAAGAACAGCTGACATTTATTTCATCTTCTTCTTTAAATTTTTATTTATTTTTCTTGATTTGAGAGAGAGAGAGAGAGAGAGAAACATCAATGTGAGAGAGAAACATGAATTGGTTGCCTAACACATGCACACTGACGGGAATCAAACCCACCACCTTTTGGTGTACAGGACGACACTCCAACCAACTGAGCCACACAGGCAGGGCTTGGTTAATCTTCTTGATGGGAAAAGCAACACATATTCTTTTTCAGAGATGCTAAAACTAAAAAGAATCTGCCCCAATATAAATATTATTAAGCTCCATTAACAAACACACACATAAACATGGCATAACCACAGAGGTGTTTATGCAAGCGCTCAAAAATCACAGAAAGTGGTATACACACCATTGTTTCAAGCACTCAAAGCCAGATACGTTGAAGTTCCTATGATAACCAAAGGTTTCATGCAAGCAAAGGTAATCGTTGCTCAATTACCTCTCTCTGCAGCCATTGCTTTACATGCGCGAAGTCTGCCATTAAAACTTATTTGGTTTAATATGATTCTATTTGTCACAGAAAAGACTTACTAAATTCAACATGCCAACTGTTTGTTTTCCCCATCATGGCGGCAACGGCTTCCAAACATGAAACAAAGGAGAAAGGTTCAAGATGCTAGCTGCTCAGAGGCTAATATTATCTATCCGTTTGCCTGGCTTTTAGAAAAATATCCTTTTATGTTAAAACCTATCATCAAAGTGGGTATAGAGAGAACATGACAAGCCCACAGCTAACACCATACTCCATGGTGAAAAGCTCAAAGTTTTCCTTCTAAAATCAGGAACAGGACAAGGTGTCCACGTTCACAACTTTTATTCAGCAGAGTAGTGAAAGTCCTAACCATAGCAATTAGGCATGAAGAGAAATAAAAGGCACCAAAATTCGAAAGGAAGACGTAAAACTGTCACTATTTACAGATGATATGATATTATATATAGAAAATACTAAAGATGCCACCAAAAAAACTTAGAACTAATAAATTAATTCAGTAAAGTCACAGTATACAAAATTAATATTCAGAAATCAGTTGCTTTTCTATACACTAATAATGAACTATCAGAAAGAGAAATTAAGAAAATCCCATTTATAGTTGCATCAAGAGGAATAAAACACCTAGGAATAAATTTAACCAAGGAGATAAAAGAACTGTACTAGTATTCTGAAAACTACAGGACATTGATAGAAGAAACTAGAGACAAATAAATGGAAGGGGATTTCGTGCTCATAGATTACAAGAATTAATGTTGCTAAAATATCCATACTGCATAAACAAATATACATATTCAATGCAATACCTATAAGAATTCTTCCCAGAAGTAGAACAAACAATTATAACATTTGTATGGGACCACAAAAGATCCCAAATAGTCAAAGCAATATTGAGAAAGAAGAACAAAACTGAGGCATCATGCTCTCTGATTTCAAACTATACAGTAAAGCTGTACTAACCAAAACAGTATGCTACTGGCATAAAAACACACTCATTAATCAGTGAAACATAATAGAGAGCTGAAAAACAAACCCACTTTTATATGGTCAACTAATTTACGACAAAGGAGCCAAGACTACACAACGGAGAAAGGATAGTCTCCAGTAAATAATGTTGAGGGAAAAAACTGGACAGCCACAATCACAAGAATGAAACTGGGTAACTGTCTTACACTATGACAAAAATTAACTCAAAATGAACTGAATTGAAGACTTAACTGTAATCCCAAATACATTAAGCTCCTTGAAGAAAGTATTGGTGATATGGTCCTTGACATCGAACTTGGCAATGACTTTTTGGATTTGGAACCAAAAGCAGAGGCAACAAAAGCAAAAATAAGAAAGTGGGACTACATCAAACTAAAAATTTTCTGCATAGCAAAAGAAATCATCAACAAAATGAAAAGGCTTATAGGAGGAAATATTTGCAAATCATATATCTGATAAGGACTTAGTATCCAAAATCCACAAAGGACTCACACAACTTAAAAGCAAAAAGAAAAAATCCAATAAAAAATGGCAAAGAATCCGAAAAGACATTTTCCCAAAGAAGACATAGATGGCCAACAGGTACACAAAAAGATGCTCAACATCACTAATCGTCAAGGAAATGCAAAGCAATGAGATATCACCTCACACCTGTTAGAATGGCTATTCTCAAGCAAATAAGCAGTTAAGTGTTGTCGTTGATGTAGAGAAAAGGGAACCCTGTGCGCGGTTGGAGGGAGTATAAGTTGGTGCAGCCACTCTGAAAAACACATGGAGGGTCCTCAAAAAACTTAAAAATCGAACTACCGTAGGGTCCAGCAATCCCACTTCTTGGTATTTCTCCAAAGGAAATAACATCACTGTGTCAAAGACATAGCTCCCATGTTCACTGCAGCATAATTTGCAATAGCTAAGACATGGTAACAAGCTAAGCATCCATCAATGGATGAATAAAGAAAATGTGGTGTATATTCCATCAATGAGATATTATTCAGCCATAATAAAAAGAATAAATCTTGCCATTTGCAACAACATGGATGGATCTAGAGGGTATTGTGCTAAGTGAAATAAGTCAGACAGACAAAGACCAATACTGTATGATCTCACTTATATGTGGAATCAAAACAAAATCACCAAACTCATATACTAATAGATACAGAGAACAGATTGGTGCTGCCGGGGGGGCGGGGAAGGTTGAGGGATTGAAACAGGTGAAGGGGTCAAAAGGTACAATCCTCCAGCTATAAAATATGTCATCACAGCATGGTGACTGTAGTAAACTATTTGCAGATTGAAAGTTGCTAATAGAGTAAATCTTAAAAGTTCTCATCAAAAGCAAAAATAAATATTCTTTAATTATGAATGGTGATGGATGTTAACTAGGCTTTTGTGGTGATCACCTCACAATATATACAAATATCAAATCAGTATGTTGTATACCTAAAACTAATATAATATTGTATGTCAATTATATCTCGATTTTTTTAAAATAGAAATGAGTGGTCTAAAGGGACTCACTCCAATACTATAACCTTTTCAACTTTACCTTGAAAAATTGTAGAGCATAATGTTGTAAACACTAATTTAGAACTCAGAGAATTACTTAGAAGATGATATCTAAGTGATTATGAGTATAATTTATTAATTACATGTAAAACACTTAATTAGCAAGACCCTTTGTGATGCTTTTATAAAAGAAATAAAATTCTGACTTAAGGGTCGTATGTTAACTGATGTTTGCAAATACCAAACCACTACCTATAACTGAAGAAATTTTTGGCTGGTCAAGGCAGCTTTGTTTGAAAAAGATAAGAGAATGGTAAATTTTGCGATATATCTTCTTTGCCCCACCCCTCCACCCCTCCAAAAAGAGGCAGTGAGCCAGGGACTAAGACATGTAACTAATTGTGCTTAGGAGCCTTCTAGGGCTGAAATAGGTCCATCAGAGAGAGAGAGAGAGATTGATTGATTGATTGATTGATTGATTATGGCAGTTTAAGCAGTGAGCTCCCCTGGAGAGAGACCCAGGTTTTCCAGTAGCGAAGGATCTCAGTAGGTCAAGGCTCCTTCCTATGGGCACAAGCACTCATCAAAAATGAGAAAACAGCACAAGCCTCACAGACTGGACACCTGAGATGAGAAGGAAGGAGGGTCTAGGCTTGAACAGCAAACGGTCCCCGAGGAATGATGCACACAGGACAGTCCACGGGGTGGTGTGTGCGGGAAAGAGCAGCTGTCACGGCACTGTACATGCACACTTATCATTTCAGACCTGTAAGCACTGCACGTGGAAGTCACGCCTTCTCCAGGCTCAGGGGAGGCTCGGGGAGACCCGCGGGGCGCATTTCCCTCCAACCTGACTACAGAGGCAGGAACGTGGCACCGGCAGGTCCCCAGTGCAGGGAGAACTCAATTTAGGGCACCGGCTTCTGGTGCCATTTTCAGAACATGCAACAATGAAATGCAATCTTCTCTTACCCATTACTGCTCTACTGCAGGAAGAGTCGAGTTAGCATTTTACCAGCCACGCTTTAGAATTTTAATGATTTTGCGTTTTCCTCAGGTCGAGCATTCCCCTCCCCGAACTCAGTTGCTATTTCTGGAAGAGGGGTGCCATTCCCAACACTGCTCTCAAGCCATGTGCCCTGCTGCCATCGGCTGTGATGACTTAAGAACTCAAGTTTTTGAATACAAAATTAACGGAGATTTTTAAAATACAAGTTTGTTGGCAAAGATTCCACCCAACTCTGGTCTTCTGTTCCAAATGTGCCAGCACCTCGTGACAGCCCATGTCTGTGAATGGACTCCCTTCGGACGCTTCCATACACGACACAGAGAAGGTAGCTTTTATTTGTAATTACGGTCTAATGACCGTGCTGTGAAGTAAAGGCTGATTCACCACAGATTAAGTCACACTTTCGTATTAACTGTATTTCATCATAATTGTCTTTTGACAATTGTTTATGTGTTGGAAAGCAATGTTAAGGAACGGTTTGGCTGTGACTGTCCACAAATCCCTACCCTCTCTAACCTCAGTCTTTTCATCCACAGTTTCTTCAATAACAAGCCTCCCTCACAAGGCTGCGTGAGAATTAAATAAGCTGGCATGAAAATTACCCAGCACAACGCCGGCCCCCAGTAACTACTGGACAAATGTTCATTTCAGTTTACTCTTTTCTCCCCAGTTTAGCAAAACTAAATACTTATATTGAGACTAAATAATAACAAACAGTTTAGAATGTCACAAACAGAGACTGACGGCCACATTCCATTTAACATATTTAATTCACTAACTGGGGTATACATATATTTTCATTTATTATGACCTTTGTGTTTCTGACATTGCTCAAAATGTTTAAAATTGGCCCTGGCCAGGTGGATCGGTGGGTTGGAGCACTGTCCCATACACCAAAAGGTTTTGGGTTCGATTGCCGGTCAGGGCACATACCTAGGTTGTGGGTTCAATCCCTGGTCGGGGCCCATATGGGAGGCAACCTATTGATGTTTCTTTCTTTCTCTCTCTCTCTCTCTCTCTCTCTCTCTCTCTCTCTCTCTCTCTCTCTCTCTCAAAAAGAAATCATAGAAACATATCCTCGGGTGAGGATTAAAAAAGAAAAAAGGTTTAAATTTGAACGAATCACACCTGCACCTTGAGTGTGCCTATCAGCAGGAGATAAAAAGCCTACACTTCATGAATGAGCAAAATCCAGTATGGATGCACCCTGTGGTGTTTATTAATCCTTTGACACAGTAAAACTGACCCATCTTTTGACATATTACTGGCACTTAACAAGGGATTGGCCTCCAGCTGAATGAAGAAATCACGATTTAAAAGACATAAATATAGTTTATCACCAATTCACCAGTGATCAGCAATGACTTTTTTTAAAGAAAAAGAAAAAAAAAAGCATCAGGATTTTAAGTAGGAATTAATAAAGGCAAACGTAAATTTCAAATCAATCCCATTTTCTATGTCCCCCTAACAGTCTACACACATTTTTTTTACACATGGCCACGCCAAGTCGTAACACATTTTTTACACATTGTCACACTAAGTCGTCAATGTGCTCACTCCCTGACTGTGGCCAGGGCTTCCCAAATGAACTGTGGCTTCATCTTTGTACCTAAGCAGCTAGCACCGCTCCTGGCACACAGGAAGGCCTCCATGGTGTCTTTCCAAGGCATGGCAGCCCTATCACTAGCCCAGTGGTTTGTGAAAAATATAAAAAAACGTTTGGGCCAAAACCGGTTTGGCTCAGTGGATAGAGCATCGGCCTGCGGACTGAAGGGTCCCAGGTTCGATTCCGGTCAAGGGCATGTACCTTGGTTGCGGGCACATCCCTAGTAGGAGGTGTGCAAGAGGTAGCTGGTCGATGTTTCTCTCTCATCGATGTTTCTAACTCTCTATCTCTCCTCCCTTCCTCTCTGTAAAAAAATCAATAAAAAAAAAAAAAAACGTTTGGCCTTCAAGGAACTTAACTCTAACTGGTACAAGATTTCCCTAAGTGAAAAATTAAATAGCCATGAATGATAAAAGTCTAAAAACGTGATAAATTCATGGTAAAATAACACGGTGAACTTGGATGAGACTAACCACAAAGATTTTTTTTAATTGTTGAAGAGGGAAGACCTGAAAAAGTATCGTTTAAAAGGTTGCAAGCAACTTGTTTCTCCAAAAGTAGAACCTGAAATTTACCTTTGAGACGGCCTGCCCTTTTGTCCTGAAAAAACAAAAACAACAAAACAGACTATTCTAGCGGCAGTCCATCAAAAGGGAAATTCCCAAATAAATGGCAAACTCAAAGCACTTATTTGAAAATCCAAAACTACAGACAAATAAGCTCAGGTTTGAGTCATCCTACTCTCAATTCCCAAATTTGGAGAAGTGCACAAAGTTCTTATTTTCCCTGTTTATGTAAACACTCTCTATTCTTCTTCCATCCTAGATGTCTTTCTTATCCTTCCATAATAGAACTTACGTATCATTTTCAATTTTGACACAGAGGATGCTGTGTTTGTTTTGAACTGTTTGTACTGGCAACGTTAGAAGGATTCTGCTACAGCGTGATGGAGAACGCACTGTAGTCAGGACTCTATGAGTAAAGTTAAATAGTGGGAAGATGGATATTTCCTGATTGGTAGCAACTTCCCATTTATTTAGTGAAGTGGTAATAAACAACGGTTGTGATAAGTAAAGGAAAACAAAATAGTTGATACGATGCTAATATACTATAAAGTTTCTTTTGCTTATACAAGTCACCCAGACACTATTAAATTTCAATGTTCTCATCTAGAGAAAAACCGACTTCATAGAGCGATTGTGATGATTAAATGAACGCACACAATGCCAGTGAAATGACTGGTTCCTTCACTGTTGGAAAGGTCCAACAACTTGCCAAATTTCATGTACTACATAGCAAAGAACAACCGTTTTCACCCTATTCTCTGCTCATGCAAGACAGACTGTACTGCACTAGAGTCTACTAGAGCCCTATTCCTGGTATCACATGATATGCACATATATATTCATATAGTGTATATATCTAGTATGCATACATACATTGTGTATAAACAGTGCCCACACATATATGCATTCATAGTGCATGCATATATACTGTATAGTGTCCATACACATATACATGTATATGGTTCATATATACGCTAGAGGCCCAGTGCATGAAAATTCATGCACTGGAGGGGGGGGTCCCTCAGCCTGGCCTGCCCCCTCTCACAGTCCGTGAACCCTCAGGGGCAGGAGGCAACCCGGCGATCAGGGGAAGGCGATGCCCCCATCACACCTCTGCTGCTGCCACTGCCAGCAGCGCAAGTCTCAGCCAGCCCTGGTTACCTGAGCCTAGGGAGGCCCTGGGCAGCTGCGGGGGGCTGAGGGGACTGGGGGACTCTGGAGGCAGGCGTGCAGAGCAGCCAGACCCGCCTGGGGGTGGGCCCAGCCATGCGGAGTGCCTGCCACCCCAGTTAAGGGAACTGGGCGCCGCTATCTTGTGGCTGTGGGCACCACCATCTTTGAGAGTGTGGCAGTCAATTAGCATATCCCCTCCTTATTGGCTGTGGGCGCCACCATCTTTGTGAGGGCGTGAAGCATATTCCCTCTTTATTAGACAGGATATAGTGTACATACATATATCCATGTAGTGCACATGCATATACCTATAGTGTAGATAAGTATCATCTCTATCTATATAATAAAAGCCTAAGCGACGATTACGGTGGAACGACCAGAACGACCAGTCACTATGATGCGCACTGACCAACAGGGGGCAGGCGCTCAACGTAGGAGCTGCCCCCCTGGTGGTCAGTGCGCTCCCACAGGGGGAACACCGCTCAGCCAGAAGCTGGACTCACTGCTGGTGAGCACAACGGTGGTGGCGGGAGCCTCTCCCACCTCCACGGCAGCACTAAGGAGCAGTGAGCAGGTGGGAGGTAAGGAGCGAGGGATCCTGGATTGTGAGAGAGATGTCCAACTGTGAGAGGGCCCAGGCCAGGCTGAGGAACCTTCCCCCCCACCCCCAGTACAGGAATTTCATGCACTGGGCCTCTAGTACGTATGTAATAGATATGCACATATACAGTGTAAACACATGTAAGCACAGTTACACACATATAATGTATGTATAGTGTACTGTATATATAAACAATGTACACGTATGGTATAAATACAAACATATGTCCAATGTACATACAATAGTGTACATACATCGAGACCCTGAAAGGGCCCTGCTACTATCAACCTTTAACCCACCTTAGAACTGCTGCTAGTTCTCCATACTTTTTTTTTTCCGACTAGAACTCAGACAGGATTTTTTAAAACGAATTCCGACGAATACAGCTAGTGACACAAACACAGTGAGAACCGCGGCCCGTTCCTTGGAGGCCTGGCTTGACCGAAGGGCAGCTCTTCCCTCCTCCAGAATGTGCATGCCGGCTGATCAGCGATGAAGTCAGTGTTCTTTTGAGAAATCAGAGAAGAAACTTGTCCTCATGTTTCCGCCTTTGAGACAAAGCCTCTTATTTAACCAAGTAACTAATGAACTTCTTGAGTGGGATGATTCTTAACTTCCTGGAGAAGCAGACTGTGTCTCTTAGCTTCCCGGAAGAGACACAGTGTACCCTTCCGTCAGCCTCCCCAGCAGGCTCGTCAGTGGGCACAACCCAATGCCGCCGGAATGTACCTGCCACCCAGCCACTCACCAAATCTGACCTTTCTGATACAATACTGGCGCCTCTCTACTTACGTTTTTTCTTTTATTGAAATAAGCTAATAAAGAGATAAATAGCCCATGCATTTATATTTTTTTAAAAATTAAAGCACAACTTTCTAAATGAGAGACTGCTGTATGTCAACAGTATATATAAATATAATAGTTACTAAAACAGCAGCCATTGTAGAAAAAAATAAAGGCATGAACTCTTCTCCAAATAAATAAAAACAAGCTTCAGGAAATAAAAATTTAAAAAACAAGGAAACTTACCTAAGGAAAACTGTCCATGAACTGTTAATCAAAGCTGTATTTCAAAAATGTACTTTCAGATTTTTAAAAAAGATTTCTTAATTGTAATACTTAGATACCCATGGGGAAAAAACAGAATGTACACATATGGTATAAATACAAACATGTACAATGAGAATACAGCTATCTGGAAGAATCACACAAAAACAATTCTGATGTCTTTTCGATCAAGTTAAATAAAACTATATCACTTAAGTAGTGGCCTCCTCTGTTCTTTATTTGAAGCTGTGGATGGAATGAGCACCGAGAGGGAGTTAGCGAACAAACAGTGAGGCCATGTAGACAGGCTGTGCGCAGTGAGCAGTGGCTGAAGCTGTGGTATTGAGCTCTGGGTCAGCTCTGCCCCAGCCCCCAACCCTCTCCCACCCCCACCCCCCACCCCCCACTGCAGGGGAGATGGAACCTGTCTTCAGCAGCCCTCAACCTCCCACCTGCCCTATTCAATCCTCTCCAACTCAGCTGCTCCAAGTACAGCGTAAGCCCCAAATCTCATAACATCTTGGGTATTCATTGTGTGTAACAGGCACTTGGTTATTAGAGTGCCCATGGTTACATGAGAACCTGGGGGGGGGGGGGGGGAGCTCCAGACTTGATTTTCTGAGGAGATAGAAAGGAGCCAACAAATCCCAGCCCAGCACCCACGAGCCGCATCCCAGGAGGAAATCTGAGGAAGAGCTCCCTGTCCTGCTAATTCTCTTTGGACCTGCTCCCATGCAAACAAATGCAGAAAATTCTCTTTGTAAAAACCCAGTTCATTCGCTTCAAACACGGAAACCTGGTGACTTGGATGGGAGGCAAGCCAACAATTAGATAATTTATATTAGGAAGAACAATGTTTCCAGACTGAGTCTTCACGTCCAGCTGGCCATGAACGTGTCTGTCCTTAGACTCACTGACTAGGACACATGTTCACCTGTTCTTGTGTTTAATAAAATGGAGCCAAACACTGTAATGACACAAAAGAGCTATGAGAAAAGTCTTTTTAGGCCCTAGCTGTTTTGGCTCAGTGGATAGAGCGTCAGCCTGCAGACTGAAGGGTCCCAGGTTCGATTCCGGTCAAGGGCATGTACCTTGGTTGCAGGCGCATCCCCAGTAGGGGGTGTGCAGGATGCAGCTCATCTATGTTCCTCTCTCATCGATGTTTCTAACTCTCTATCCCTCTCCCTTCCTCTCTGTAAAAAAATCAATAAAATATATTAAAAACGTAAAATAAAATACTTTAAAAAAAGAGAGAGACTTGAAAATCTGCACACTTTCCTGGCCAGTAATTATTCTCTCATTTTTGTCATAAAGAAATCTTCTACAATATAGAGGGAACGCCTATTTTATTACACGTGGTTAACATATGCAAAGTGTTCGCTGCAGTTTTGGGAAGTGTTGTTATTTATGTGACAGTGGAGAGGTGGGCAAGGAAAAAACCATGTCCTTCCATAAACGATGTGGAAGACTTTAACTTCAGAGAAAGGAGGGAACTTCAGGAAATTATGTAATACTTATATTAAATACAATGAATGCTTTCATATTTTTATTACAAGTGTTCAAATCACTCCCCTGGAATGTAATCACAAGCCTTAGCTTAGATACCAAGTAAGGCAGCTTGCTTTCCACAGCGTCTGCATCAGCACGGTCGCTTGCGTGGCATGCCACTAACAGCACACAGGGCGTGGCAGCCCTCGCTCTCCCTAGTACTTAACAGGTTATCTGTCTGGGAATACGATTCAGGAAGAGTTTAGGTGGAATGAATTATTGCTTAGGACCTACATAGAGGATAAAAGACCATTATTTACACATGGACTCATTACCAAACTTTCACACTAAGATTCTTTTAAATAGCAAACCCCTTAGAGCAGTGGTCGGCAAACTCATTAGTCAACAGAGCCAAATATCAACAGTACAACGATTGAAATTTCTTTTGAGAGCCAAATTTTTTAAACGTAAACTTCTTCTAACGCCACTTCTTCAAAATAGACTCGCCCAGGCCGTGGTATTTTGTGGAAGAGCCACACTCAAGGGGCCAAAGAGCCGCATGTAGCTCGCGAGCCGCAGTTTGCCGACCATGGCCCTAGAGAGTTTTGCATATTCACATTTCAGTATATTCACAGTGTTGTAAGAAGATCGAAAAGGAACAGCTGGACGGGGAGGCTGTGCTGCAGAGCAGCAAGCAGAGACAGGCTGGAAGGCCCGCTCCCCCTCCGCTGGGCCGCCTGGTCCTGGACACACATTGTTCATCTCTCTCTAAGCCCCACCTTCCACGACAGTAACATGGGGACAGCACTGCCTACTTCACTGCTTTCTCTTCGGGTTAACGGTATGCAAATGCTTAGCTCCCATTGAGCTCTCAATTAATGGAAGGACTTTCTATGACTATTATCATCATGATTGTAATTAACAGAGAAGCATCTAATGCAGAAACATACTAAATGCACAACATGAAGCTTAAAAAAGCCAAATTCCATTCTATTTATCACCCAAATTTAAAAAAAAAAAAAAAATCCCTGACAATTTTGTCATGGACCAAAAACTGAAATCTCGAGGGCCCACGCTGATGGCCGCAGCCAGATGCTCCTTCCAGAGAACACGTGTAACTTTCCGATATGACCCATGAAGTAAGCCACGGAAGCCGGGGCGCTGGGCTGGTTGCTGTCTTCATTGGTGACCTTGTAAAACCGCCCGCCTCGGCCTGGGCGACACTGGAGCGCAGGAGCGGAGCAGCAGGGGCCCGCTCCACACGCGAGCTTCCTCTGGACGAGGCTTTCAACTCCTCCTTTTAACTCCACCCCCATGTAGCTATCAGCAACAACAACAACAAGTCTAATATTCAGACAGGAAAAGGGAAAAGTGCATGAACCTCACCCTCCTCCCCAGGCAATTTACTCATAAAGCAACAGGAAACTTACGATAACCTTTAAAACAACAGCAACCACCATTTAACGTGTCTTTTTTAAATGCTTTTGCTCATCAGGAAAGTCTCCACTGGGCATGTTTTTTAGGAAATCGGTGGACGGATTCCCCATAATTTCCTGCACCCTGACCCTTGCTCATTCACACCGTTTCTAGGGAAATGAGTCTGGAACTCTATTCAGGGACTGGTTCTCTCTTCACAATACAAAACAAGTGCCCCTCCTAAATCCAAAACAGGTTTGCGTTTTACGTTTCCCACTGATTTTGTGAAAATAAACGAAAGTACTATTCTGTGCTACTGTGCACTTCACCGTCCTCTTGCCACAGTAGTCAGCTCCCCAAAAACTGTGGGCTCAGAGTGGACGGCAAAGCCCACACGTTGCCCCTTAACTGTCCACCAAATCCATCCCGGAGGAGCCGGCTGTGTGCGGCCTGAGGGCTTGCAGAATCCTCAGGTGACAAACAGACAAGTATAAAAGGACATGTTTCCTTAAAGAGAAACTCAATTCCCGATTTCCCTTATTAAAAAAAAAAATGTCAGAACTAGAATATAAAAGAATGTTCAGTAAAACAGCAGGTCGGGGAAGAAACCATTCTGCCCTGGGTTCAGACCCCAGCACCTCTCAAGCCTGCTTCCTCCCCAGGCTCCAGGGAGGAAAGTGCCCTGGGCCAGCGATGTGGCTGCCCTTGTGCGTGGGGACAAGAGCGTGTGCACCAACAGGAAGCTGGGGTGGAGGCCCTGTCCTGGGCTCTGCGTCTCTGAGGCTTCCCAGGGAAGGAAAGTGGGGATAGGCGATAACCCGCCTGGATCGCAGCATCCACTGACCAGCCCGCTAGACATGCGCCGCTGCCGGCCAGAGAGGAGCCGCCGGGGGAGCAGCCATCCGTGGCCATCCTGCGAGTCAGCCAGGCACCACCAGCTGCTGCCTCCACAGGCCTGGCTCTTTGCGAGTCTCTCCATAGGACACAGACAGGTCTCATTCCAGGCCTGCAGGTCTGCAGTGACTGCTGTGGAGCTCTGATTCTAGTTTTTCAAAATCGAGAATACCCAACCATCAAGAAGCCAGGATGGCAGGAGCAGGGCGAGTGCAAGAGACAGGCTGAGTGAGGGAAGAAAGCTGTCACCCGGCCCTGCGGACAACAAGGTGGCAAGGTGCCTGGTCAGAGCCACCATGGGCAGTCACGTGTGTGTTTCAGAAAGATATCTGGAGGGCTCCTGCACACACACGCACGCACGCACACCTCACACGTGCACATGCCCTCATATGTACGCATCCCAGACCACACACCACACGTGCACACCCTCTTATGTACACATCCCAGACCACACACCACACGTGCACACCCTCTTATGTACACATCCCAGACCACACACCACATGTGCACACCCTCTTATGTACACACTAGCTTTCCCGTTGCAGGAAAATTCCTGCAATGGGATTTCCTGCTGCACTCTACCCCGCCTCCGTTCCTCCCTTGCCGCCCGCCTCGCCTTCTCCTCCAGCCCGCCCGCGTTTCCCTTCGCCCCCGGCCCCGCCTCCGCCCCGCCCTTGCCGCCCGCCTCGCCTTCTCCTCCAGCCCGCCCGCGTTTCCCTTCGGCCCCGGCCCCGCCTCCGCTCCGCCCTTGCCGCCGGCCCCGCCTTCTCCTCCAGCCCGCCTTCGTTTCCCTTCGCCCACGGCCCTGACTTCGCTCCTCCCTTCTCCTCCCCCCGCCCCCCTGGCTTGCTTGCTTCTTCGAAGCTTTACTCCCCTTTGCAGCTCTTGGCTTCTTTCGACACTGTCTTGATATGCAAATTAGCTGCCATCTTTGTTGGGGTAATTTGCATACTCGTCCTGATTGGTTGGTGGGCGTGGCTTGGCTGGTGGGTGTGGCTTAGGTGTAGCGAAGGTGCGGTCAATTTGCATATTTGTCTATTATTAGATTAGATCCCAGACCACACACTGCAACACACAAAACCACTCCCCTTGCCCGACTGGTGTGGCTCAGTGGTTGAATGTCAACCTATGAACCAGGAGGTCATGGTTCCATTTCCAGTCAGGGCACTTGCCCAGGTTGCGGGCTCCATCCCCAGTGAGGGGCATGCAGGAGGCAGCCAATCAATGATTCTCTCATCGTTGATGTTTCTCTCTCTCTCTGCCACTCCCTTCCTCTCTGAAACCAATAAAAAATAAAAATAAATTTTAAAAAAACAACACTCCCCTAGTCTATTTCCACCTGAATCAGCTCATGACTGACCTCCAGCTGGAAGGCCCTTCAGGACACTTCCTGTCCCCAGCACACCTGGGCCTGGGAACACAAGGCCAGTGACGACATTCCTGGCCACCTTGGAACCAGAAAGACATGCCCACTGGGCACTGAACTCAGGGGGAGGGGCAGCAGGGGCTCGGGGGGCTGAGCAGGCCGGTCACCCCTCACGTCCAGCTCCCCGGGGGAGAGGAGGGAGAGACAGCATGAGGGCCCCAGGGCAGGGTTTTCCTGTTAGTCGCACACACCCCAGGCTCACAGGCCCAACGCGGCTCCCTGGTGGGCTCCCTGCCTGTGGGAAAGGCTCTCGAATTCACCGCAGAGCCTCAGAAGGGGCCTGCACCCCGCTCTCTCCCTTAAAACGCTGCCTCTTGAATGGGAAAAAGAAAAATCAATCGGGAAGGAAATCAAATAAAGGTCATAAAACACAGCCATCAACTTAAACATTAAAATTTAATAACGCACTTTAAATTGAAGATGCGTTAAGTGACATTTCCAAACCTTTAAAAGCAGGCAGCCTCTGGTGGGAGAGGGTGCCCACATGAAGGCTGTTTCCGTAACTGCCCAGGTCGGCCAATGGCCAAACTCTCCACGCGGCCGGAGGAGGTCTGGACCGAACGCTTCCCTGGCAGCCGGCCCTGTCCCGGAGCGGCGGGTTAACATGTAAGGAGGTGGGAGGACAGATGCCACCCAGCCTCCAGCCTGGGCACAGGGCACAGGAGAAGTAAGGCCCCAGGCTGTCCTCACCCACACCCAGCACCACAGCCCAGCCAATGGCAGCCGGAACTCGGTGGTGCTTCCCCAAGGAGGAAGGGCGGGGAGCTCACCAGCCTCACCGGCGGGAAAGAAGTGTCTACTCTTGCTCACAGGATACTCACAGGCGGACTCGTCCCTCCATCTACTCTGATTTCTCTCTCTCGCTAAACAGCAGGAATCAGAAACTAGAGCTGCTGAAACAGGATCCCAGCACAATTTACCTGCTACAGTGTGTGTGTGTGTGTGTGTGTACAGTGTGTGTGTGTGTGTGTGTGTGTGTGTCCTTAAAAAGAAGGCCCGGATTCAGAGGGCCGGATCCGACTCCTCAGTCCATTGCCCCCCACCCCAAACCCAAACCCCCCCCCCACCACGCACACGAATATTATTCAGCCACAAAAAAGAAAGAAACCCTGACACTTGTGACAGCAGGGATGGACCAACCTTGAGGGTATTATACTAAGTGAAATAAGTCAGACAGAGAAAGGCAAAAATTTTATGTTCTCACTTATATGTAGAACCTAAAAGAAGCTAAGCTCACAGAAATAGAGAGTAGAGGTACCTCCCACGACCACTGATCTGTCCTCCATTCCTATGGTTTTCTTTTCCAGAACGTCCCATAAGTGGAATTTTATGGAATGGAATGTTTGAGACCGGCTTCTTTTACTCAGCATAATGCCTTTGAGGAGCATCTAAGCTGCCGTGGATAGCTCACAGAAATTTGTTTGTTTTCACTGCTCAGCAATATTCCATGGTATGGATGTACCACCATTTGCTCATTTATTCGCCTGTTTGGGGCAACTTTGAATAGAGCTGCTGTAAACACTGAATACAGATTTCTGTTGAACATCAGCAGCTCTCACTTCTCCAGAGCTAATACCCAGAGCCCGACTACTGAGTCAAATGCTAAGTGTGTGTTGACTTTAAGAAACTGCCGAGCTGATTCCCAGAGTGGCTGCTGGTTTCTGATTTCCCACCAGTGATGTTCCAGTTGCTCCCATCCTCGCCAGCACGTGGTATCGTCGGTGTTTTTTCTGTCAACCATTCTAATCGATGTTAAAAGCATCTCACCATGATTGAAACTTGCATTTCAAGGAGGACTGGTCATGTTGAATATTTCATGTATTTATGTGCCGTCCTTATATCCTTTTCAATAAAGTATATGTTCAAATATTTTGCCCACTTTTAAATTAGGTTGTTTGTTTCCTTAGTATTGGATTTTGGAGAGAGAGAGAGAGAGAGAGAGAGAGAAAGAGAGAGAGAGAGAGAGAGAGAGAGAGAGCGAGAGAGATTCCAGAATAGACAGGTATTCCTGATAGACAGGTATTCCAGAATCGATGGATCAATCAATTGATCACTTGATAGATTCCGGATACAACTCCTTTCTAGGAGATGTGGTTCATAATTTTTTCCCCAGGGTGTACACTGTGTCTCTGCATTTTCCTTAACAGTGCCTCTTGCAAAGCAGACGGTTTTAATTTAGATGAACTCCACTTATTTTTTTCTTTTATGAATCGAGGTATCATATCTAAGAACAGCTTGCCTAACTTCATGTCCAGAAGAGTTTCTCCTCTGTTTTCTTCTAGAAGTTTAATATACGATCCAGTTAGAGTTAACTTTTGTATAAGGCATTTTTTTCTTTTTTGCATATGGATGCACAATCTTTCCAGCACCATTTGTTGAAAAGACTATCCATTTTCCACTGAATTGCTTTTCACCTCGTCAAAAATCAATGGCCATATTTGTGTGGACCTATTTCTGGACTCTCTATTCTATTGATCCATGTTCTATCCTGAGCAGAGTATAATTTACTCCTTACCTTAGTAAATGTCTCTTCGTGGGAAAAAGAAATAATTCCGTCTGAAGCAAAAGCAAACTAGTAATGCTCTGTATGATACTACGCTTCTTGGAAGGAGGTGTGAGCAGCACTGTCCTAAAGCAGGGAAACGCTGTAATGGCTCCCGGGCAAATGCACCTGTGACGCCTGGACACGTTTAGGGGGAAAGCAGCACATCTCGAAAGAGTTTCCAAACCAAACTCCAACAATTTGACAACAGAATCAAATTCCTTCAGAACTCCCGAAAACCGCTGGATTAAAATTATAACATAAACTATCCTCAGATCAAGAGAGTTGGACTAACACTAACTAAACGATAAATACCTTGAAGGTGCAACTCAACCAAAGGACTTGTATGCATGCATCTAAGCATAACCAGTAGACACAGACACTAGACGGGGGAGGGCATGTGCTGGGGGGTGGGAGTGGCCGGGAGAGGTCAATGGGGGGAAAAGGAGACATATGTAATACTTTAACAATAAAGAATTAAAAAAAAAAAAAAAGTGAGTGAGGGTGGTTTCTCTACTGGGAATGACCCTGATGAGCTATCTGCTCTGCAGGAAAAGCAGACACGCCCTGAAGGGTAGATCCTGAGGGTGACTTCAGAAGCCACGCTGAGAGACGCTAAACTGGACAGCGGGAGGCGGCGCAGGTCTGCCACAGGAAGCCCTCACCCCGATGGCCTCTCAAGTCCATCAACAAGAAAACGCGAATGTTGGGACAAGAACAAAAAAAGGTACTAAACTGGGATGTCCATAAAACGAGCGCACGGTACCAAAAAGGGTCCTAAACAGTACATTGCCTCAAGCGGGATAAACTGCGACTCAAAATACAAGATTCCTAGAAGCACACAGCTCTGTGAGCCACGGCTGCAAAGGCTGGAGCTGCTAACGCCCACACTGATCTTCCCTGGATGGTGACCCCCCAGGTGACCAAGGTCCGGCCGCTCCTTTTAACCAAGGCTGCCCAGAAGAGCTTTGATGCTGACTCTGCAGCACGGGGTGCATCGAACAATACACTTGCCAGCTTCGATTCACTCGCATTTAGATTAAACAAGAGAGCTCGCCCTGACCGGCCAAGAGGAGCGTTTACTACCGTCTTGAAAGAAACACAGAGCCAGAAAGAGCTCATCGTCTATTCCTATTGCAAAATTCAGCCCCCCTGAGTTAGATGGGTTATCTTCCACGTCCTTGCCCTTAGAGTACTAGTAATCAAATTAAAAACAGAAGGAACCTGGAAATTCTACTAACAGATGAGAATAAAATCTGGCAGCATTTATTAGAGAGAAAATAGTCCCACCTTAGGACAGGAATATAGATGCACACCAACACGCACCAACCAACACTATCATTCTGCACCATTTTATGACGGTGAGATGAAGAGAATTTAGCAGACAAACCTGCTGACCACTCTGTGCAAAACCCGTATGGCGTGGCCACATTTTGGTAACAATCATGCCAGAATGTACATATTCAGAGTGTCATCCCGTTCAAAAGGACCACCAGAGAAAATCATACATTCATCCCAATGAGTTCATGGCACAGCACCCCCCATTTCTGGAAATGTTCCTTATGCAACCTTTTCCTTCCTGCTCAAGTGGCCTAAATAAAATTCATAAAATTCTTTGAGCTGGGAAAGACTTCAGCTATCTCCTTATTTAACCATAAATCTTTACAGCTCAGGTCCAAATAACATGGTTCCCAAACCAATGGTATTTTCACAGGTTGTATCTTGTGTCCAATATGACACATCCTCATTGTATAAAGAATTAACTTTGCAAATAGTTGAGAGAGAGAGACAGAACTATTTTTGGTGCAATCAACATCAGGTATGAATACAAAGATTGTGCCTAGCTTTTCACATGTGGTTGATAAACTGGCCAAAGGGATGACAACCTCACAAAATTCAAGAATCTGACCCCTATAAGAGGATGGACTTAAAAATGGAGAAAAGCACCTGGCTGGTGTTGCTCAGTGGTTGAGTGTCGACCTATAAACCAGGAGGTCGTGATTTGATTCCCAGTCAGGGCACATGCCTGGGTTGCCGGCTTGATCCCCAGTTGGGGGCATGCAGGAGGTGGCCGATCAATGATTCTCTCATTGATGTTTCTATCTCTCTCTCCCTCTCCCTTCCTCTCTGAAATCAATTAAAAAAACATTTTTTTTTAATGGAGAAAAGCTTCAGTGTTACAGAAGGGGAAGGACTTGGTCAGCACTGCTCCGGAGTCCTTCTCAGAGCTGGTGCCCAGGGGACCACCTCTGAGCCAGCAGGGGCTCCTCACCTCCCTGGATCCTGGAGGAGGAGGGGGTGAGGGGAAACAGGCCATCTTTCCCTTCCTCCTGCTCAACCTTGTCTGGACAGAGCAATCTTCCAGAAACTCCCCATTCCCAGCCCTCGGCAGTTCCATTCCAGGGGCTCAGGGACCAGAACTGGACCCCGCTTTCTGCCCTGCAGGCAGCCCACCCCTGTTCACCCTCGAGCACCTGAGGAAAGTCAGATCTACAGTCACAACGCCCAGGCAGAACCCAGGGAGCTCGAAGGAAACAGCTCTGGACCTTCTGGATCTGCCAGGACCATCGACCTTCTTCCTTCTTCACTGCGGGTTAATGACACCTTAGTCACCTTAGAATGCCTCCTCGGTGCTTCCAACGGGATCCACAAAGGCAGTCTAAGAATGGCGAGGCTGGAGCTGAACAACTGTGACGGTCAACACCGCAGCATGGGTTCCATGCATTTCATCACGAAAACCAAAATCACAGCGACACGGGCATCTTCCCATAACTGTATAATCTGCAAGCGAACCTCTCACACACGCCGCTGCATCTTTTAACACTGGTTTCATGGTTGTGTGTGGGGGGGGGGGTGTTTTTTTCCTCCACAGAACGACCAGACACCCATTTTTCAGGGCATATAACACTCAAACCATTTTAAAAACAGAACACGATCACTTTGTACAGAAGCTGCCGCATCCCCGTTGATTTGAGCCTTGGACGTAAAGTCAGGCTGGTGACTAAATAAAATTTCCCTTTTCATCTATTTACCTTATAAATTAGATAAAAGCACTAAGCCCATGAAATAGAAACATGAGAAATATCAAGGCAAAAAAATTCAAGTATAAATTCTAGGGCTTAAGAAAACACAACTACAGCCCTAACCGGTTTGGCTCAGTGGATAGAGCGCCGGCCTGCAGACTTAAGGGTCCCAGGTTCGATTCTGGTCAAGGGCATGTACCTTGGTTGTGGGCACATCCCCAGTGGGGGGTGTGCAAGAGGCAGCTGATTGATGTTTCTCTCTCATCAATGTTTCTAGCTCTCTCACCCTCTCCCTTCCTCTCTGTAAAAAATCAATAAAAATATATTTTTTTTAAAAAAGAAAAGAAAACATAACTACAGTACCCTGCATATTCCTCGCCCACCTCCCCCAACACTTAAGGACGTTGAGACGATGAAACCGGGACCTTTGTCAGCAACCCACTCAGTGTTTAATAAGCCCTCCTTGCTGACGGGGCCTTGAGTGGAAGGTCACTAAGTCATTCCACAGGAAGCCTCTACGGTGGATCTACAGCAACGTGGTCAGTGTGAAACTACGTCCCACAAATGGTGAGTCTTCTCGTGCAATACATTTCCACATTTCATTGAAGAACTATGTGCCTGTCTAAAAGTAGAGATGGAAAAATATATTCAAATATAATGTCACAAGACCTATCCTCCTCAGACTATTCCAGAAAATTCAAGAGGAAGGAACACTTCCAAACTCCTTCTATGAAGCCAGCATCACCCTAATTCCAAAATCAGATAAAGACAACACAATGAAAGAGAATTATAGGCCAATATCCCTCATGAACATAGATGCCAAAAATCCTCAACAAAATTCTAGCAAATCGGATCCAGCAGTACATCAGAAAGATCATACACCATGACCAAGTAGGATTTATCCCGGGGATGCAAGGATGGTTCAATATTCGCAAATCAATAAACGAGATACATCACATAAACAAATTGAGAGATAAAAATCACATAGTCATATCAATTGATGCAGAAAAAGCATTTGACAAAATTCAACACCCTGACTTTCCTCAGAGTCTTGATAAAAACTCTCAGCAAGGTGGGAATAGAAGGATCATACCTCAACATAATAAAAGCCATATGTGACAAACCCACAGCCAACATCATACTCAATGGGCAAAAACTAAAACCATTTCCCCTAAGAACAGGAACAAAACAGGGATGCCCACTCTCACCACTCCTGTTCAACATAGTGCTGGAAGTACTAGCTATTGCGATCAGACAAGAAGAAGAAATAAAAGGCATCCAAATTGGAAAGAAGAAGTAAAACTGTCCTTATTTGCAGATGACATGATACTGTACATAGAAAACCCTAAAGACTCCATCAAAAAATTATTAGACTTAATAAATGAATTCGGCAATGTAGCAGGATACAAAATTAATGCCAAGAAATCTATGGCATTTCTATACACCAATAGTGAACTTACAGACAGAGAGACTAAAAAAGGCAATCCCATTTACTATCGCACCAAAAAAATTAAGATACCTAGGAATAAACTTAACTAAGGAGGTAAAAGACCTATCTATACACGGAAAACTACAGAACACTGAAAAAAGAGATAGAGAAAGACATAAACAGATGGAAGAACATACCATGTTCATGGATTGGTAGAATTAACATCATCAAAATGTCCATACTACCCAAAGCAATCTATAAATTCAATGCACTCCCCATTAAAATACCAACAGCATATTTCACAGATCTAGAACGAACTTTCAAAAATTCATCTGGAATAAAAAAAGACCCCGAATAGCTGCAGCAATCCTGAGAAAGAAGAACAAAGTAGGTGGGATCTCAATACCAGATTTCAAGCTGTATTACAAAGCCACTGTTCTCAAAACTGCCTGGTACTGGCACAAGAACAGACATATAGACCAATGGAATAGAATAGAGAACCCAGAAATCTACCCAAAGCACTATGCTCAATTAATATTTGACAAAGGAGGCATGAACATACAATGGAGTCAAGACAGTCTCTTCAATAAATGGTGTTGGGAAAATTGGACAGATACATGCACAAAAAAATGAAACTAGACCACCAACTTACACCATACACAAAAATAAACTCAAAATGGATACAGGACTTAAACATACGACGGCAAACCATAAAAATACTAGAGGAATCCACTGGCAGAGAAATCTCAGACATATGCCGAAGCAATTTCTTCACTGATACTGCTTCTAGGGCAATGGAAACTAAAGAGAAAATAAACAAATGGGACTACATCAAAATAAAAAGCTTTTGCACAGCAAAGGAAACCATCAATAAAACAAGAAAGCCCACTGCATAGGAGAACATATTTGCCAATGATATCAACGATAAGGGTTTAATCTCCAACATTTACAGGGAACTCATACAACTTAACAAAAAGAAGATAACAACCCAATCAAAAAATGGGCAACTGACCTAAATACTTTTCAAAAGAAGACAGAAGGAAGGCCAAGAGACATATGAAAACCTGCTCAGAGTCACTAATCATCTGAGAGATGCAAATCAAAACAACAATGTGGTACCATCTCACACCTGTCAGAATGGCTATCATCAACAAATCAACAAATGACAAGTGCTGGCGAGGATGCGGAGAAAAAGGAACCCTCGTGCACTGTTGGTGGGAATGCAGACTGGTGCAGCCACTGTGGAGAACAGTATGGAGTTTCCTCAGAAAACTAAAAATGGAGCTCCCATTTGACCCAGTGATCCTACTTCTAGGAATATATCCCAAGAAACTAGAAACACGAATCAGAAAGGATATATGCACCCCTATGTTCATAGCAGCACAATTCACCATAGCTAAGATTTGGAAACAGCCTAAGTGCCCACCAGCAGATGAGTGGATTAGAAAACTGTGGTACATATACACAATTGAATACTATGCTGCAGTAAAAGAGGAGTTCTTACCATCTACAACAACATGGATGGAGCTGGAGAGTATTATGCTAAGTGAAATAAGCCAGGCAGAGAAAGATAAATATCACATGATCTCACTCATTTGTGGAATATAATGAACAACATAAACTGATGAACAAAAACAGATCCAGAGACAGAGAAACATCGATCAGAACATCAAACCTCAGGGAAAGTAGGGGACGGTGGGGGTAAGGGGAGAGATCAACCAAAGGACTGTATGCATGCATATAAGCCTAACCAATGGACACAGACAACAGGGGGGTGAGGGCATGAGTGGGGGAGTGGGGGATAATAAGGGAATAAGGACACATATGTAATACCTTAATCAATAAAGAAATTAATATATATATATAGAATATGTCACATTTGAAGTTATATACACAGTGGTCATATAAGAAGAAGAAAAAAACAATCATAGCCATATATTTGGGGTCATTAATAAAATGCTGTTTCTTTCTGTTCTAAATGTGTAACTTCAAATTCTCATATTTCTGTATAACTTACTGAATTGGCAGAAACATTAACAAAATATATTACAAATTTAAGATCTGAAGGAGCATTTGGATGATTTTAGGTTCTATATTTGTGGGTATCCGAATACAAGAAAATGGTTCTATGTATTTTATTACTAACACATGTCTTTCTATATGGCCATAATCAGAGTTCAATGGCAGGTAAGGTTATCATAATCAGAGTTCAATGGCAAATAAGGTTATCGTATTACAACATGCTTATCTTCTAAAAGGAAATCCTGAAAAATTGAAGCCTTGAATACACACACACAACCAAATAATTCTAATCCCATCAATACAAAAACAGATGAATTATGATATGTTCACATGTGGAATACTCTACAACAGTAAATAAACAAATAAACCAGAGCTACTGGTATCAACTGGCTCAGCGCCAATCATATTTCACATTCATTAAGGAAACTCACAAGACAGAATTCATCTATCACAGATGTTTGCTTGAAAAGGGGACTGTTAATCCAGCAATTTAAAAATCATAATTAGCAGCACTGTTAGGAACACAGCTGGAAAAAAAGCAAAACAATGACTGCATGTAATTCAAAAGTTTCTTCATAAGTTCTAACTATTACAATGAAAATTCTAAAGTTTTTCAGCTTTTTTCACCAACTCCTGCTTTGACAAGCTTCAGAATAAATGCTACGGAGAAACAGCTCCAATTAAGTTTTGTGGAATTGAGACAGGCTGAGCCGCTCTGAGCCTTGCAATTGCAGACTACAGCTTTATGACACGTGGAGCTTCAAAGGCATGAGGCCACCTGGTTGGAAGGAATGTGCCCTGGCAATTCAAGTCTGACCTGAGAAACCATTAAAGGTTACCTGCCCTACGCTGGCCAGGTGCTCAGTGGTCTCAGGTTCGATTCCCAGTCAAGGGCACGTACCTAGGTTGCAGGTTCCATCCCAGTGCTCCTGTCGGGGGCTGTGTGGGAGGCAGCCACTCAATGTGTCTCTCTCACCTGTCCTTATTTATTCACCCATTTATTCTATAGATATTTATTCAACTATCACAAATACTTCTCTCTAGGCGATACAAAGGCAAATGAGACAGTTCTCCTTGGGAGAAGATTAAACCCTGGGTGGAAAGAAAAACCTCACTCTGAACTGAACCAACCCAAGGGACTCCACGGAGGTGTGAGTGGCACCACAGAGCCCTCTGAGGGCCTGGTTGGTCACCTCCACCGGCAGGGGTACCAGCTCTTGCCCAGGCCCCTAAATGCAGGCACCATCACCACCAGCATTTGATGAAGATACAAAGGAACCACCCAGGACAAGTCACAAAGTAACAGAGGACATGAGCATTGTGTGCAGACAAACATGCAGACAGCACATACAAGCAAACACGCGTGGTTATTTCTCTGAAGTGACCTGCAGGTTTCCTTGTGGCCTTGCGGTCCAGTGTGCTCTCCCTCCCGGGCTACGCACAGCACTCAGGCAGGAGACACGCGGTGAGCAGGAGGCACACAGGCAAACAGCATCAGCTACACATTCTCACCAGGTATCGACCAATAATCAATGTTTGCCCAAAGTGAGAAGAGCAAAGGTATTTTAAACTGGTTAAATGAATTTGTTTCCTGATATGTTCTTAATACATGAGACAGCATAAAACTAGGCCTATTCATGATTATGTAAGCCTTTAAATGCCCTTGAACTATTTATGTCTCTTTGTATTTTTATACCAAATAAGCCTAAGGTTAGAAGAGTATAAATAAAATTACTGACAACAGCTGGGATGACATTAGGGCAGGACTTACACCCATAAGGTACTGATTGACCCCAATTCCTCCCCTTTCTATATATAAACATAGGGAAGAAACAAGGAGTTAGGACTGATGCAGAGCCACCCCAGGTCCCGTAGGGTGACTGCTCCCTCCCCCACACAACCATCTACAAGGTGCCCTCCCTCCAGGTCCACCCCCAAGGGTCGGCAGAGCTCCTTCACTCACCGAAGCCCCACAATTAATATTCCCCCACTCAGGCCAGGGGGCGTCCTCCTCTGGACACTGTCCCCACCCACAGTCAAGTCCAGGCTCAATGAAGCTGATCTGATGACCAGTCACCCCCGAGGGAAACTCCACTATAACCTTCCAGACAAGGCCCCGTGAATCAAAAGAGTAAAGAGTTTTGCCCTGGCCGGTGTTGCTCAGCAGTTAGGGCATCAGCCGCACACTGAAGGGTCGAGGGTTTGATTCCTGGTCAAGGTCACCTGGGCTGCAAGTTCGATTCCCCGCCCGTGAAGGAGGCAACCAATTGACGTGTCTCTCTCACGTTGTCAATGTTTCTCTCTTTCCTTCTCTCTCTCTCTCTCTTCTCTCTCTCTCTCTCTCTCTCTCTCTCTCCCTCCCTCCTTCCCTCCCTCCCTTACAGTCTCTCTAAAAATCAATGGAAAAAAATCCTCAGGTAAGGATTAACAAAAAAACAAACCGAAAAAAAAAAAAAAGAGTGAAGAGTTTAGTTCTTACATTAAAAAAGTAAAAAAAGGGGGAGACATCAAGGCAGCGTTACTCCAGGAGGTCCATGCCGGCACCAGCCTCTGCCCCCCGTCTTCCCTTCACGCCCCAGGACGGCTGAAGCCAACTGTCCTGCCTTCCCTCAAGACCCCTAAATTGAGAACAAGACCCCAAAACCTGCCCCCTCCCGCCCCCATTCTCCAGGCTGGGAGACCACTCGTGTCCAGCACCCCCAGGCCCACTGGGGTCACACATCCTCCTTGATAAAGCCACTCATTTCTCAAATCCAAAGCAATAAAGGGTACGGGGCTTAAAAGGAAGTCCATGCTACGGCTTGCCTGGGTTTTTCATTCTCTCCAGTGTGAGAATAACAATGTAAGAGTCTTCATTTGATGTCTCCACGTGGCGGCATTGAAGCTGAGCAAATGTCTGATACCATGCCAGGTTGGGCTGTGAATTCACAGTTATTTTAAACCACTGCTGGGAAAATAAAAGCCAGTGAGTATTTGCCTTTCCATCAAAAATAGGGAAAACCCCACTACGGGCCACCCCGGGGCACCTTTCAATGCCATGGAAGTTTCTGCATCAAACGTGGATCCCTCACCTTTGCTTCCCAAACTGAAGAGACCAAGGCCATGTGACACCAGGACCCAGAAATAAAAAAAGCGAAGAAGGAACAAGTCAGCCCTAATGGGCTCCGCAAACCACAAGCTCTCGAGGTTGTGAACTGAGTACCGAGAGCCAGAATCCCTGACTTCTCTCCGTCGGAGGACAGAGTGAATGCCATCTCCCCCTAGTTTGGGGGGGGCGACATCCTCTCATTTCCTCAGAGCCCCAAGAAATGACACTTCACTCACATGGTTAGAATTAGCCAACCAGGCACACGGAATGGGTGAAGGGCTTACTAAGGCCTCCCATTTGAACACAATACCCAGCAAAATCGAAAGTTAAAGGAGTTCAAAGACACATCAACTCATCCAAGTGCAATTCTCTTATTATCTGGCGAGCCACCTCTTCCTACTCATAAGTCAAATTCAAAACTGCAGAATGATTAAGATCAGGGTGAAACTACAGGGAACAGTAACAGGTCAAGAACAGACCAAATCACATCCAGGGCTTTCCAGTAAAGAGAGGAACCGTGCCCCTGCTGGTCAGTCATCACCAACCAACTGCCCAGCGGGCTGTGAATCAGCAGGTCAGGAACTAAAATTGAGCATTCAAGAGCAAAGTGAAATGTGGACCTGATAGGGGTTGCAGGAACCTCCCAAGTCATCTGATCCAGGCCCTCATTTGACAACTGTGAGCCCTAAGTCACTCACCCAAAGTTCAATGTCAACTAAGGGCAAACCAAGGACTCTAACCCAAGTGCCCTGCTCCCCTCACCACCCACCTCCCATCTGTCTTCTCATATCACATGAGTTTACAAATACTAAAGAAAAATAAAAGTCACAAGTTCCAAAACATTAAATGCAAGTGAAAATTGTAATAAATAAATGGCCTAGCGCTGTGGCTCAGTGTTTGAGCATCGACCCATGAACCAAGAGATCACTATTTGGTTCCTGGTCAGGGCACATGCCCAGGCTGCAGGCTCCATCCCCAGTAGGGGGTGTGCAGGAGGCAGCCAATCAATGCTTCTCTCTCATCAGTGATGTTTCTATCTCTCTCTCCCTCTCTTCCTCTCTCTGAAATCAATAAAAGCATATCTTTTTTAAAGAAATGGTAAAGAAAAAAAAATCACCAATAAACCTCTTGGAAACTAACCTAAGTATAGTTTACTGAAAACCCACACTCAAAGCTAATCTTCCAAAAGGACATCAGATGAATTCAGCCTCAACCATTTTTTTTTTTAAATTTTCACTTGTATATATAGAGTGATCTAGTTCCTTTTTCCCTTAGAACACATGAATAATCCAATAAATAATTACCTATTTCATTTCAGGGAAAAGGCTAAGATCATTTTTAAAGTCCCTACCACAAAACACTTGTTATCCATTTCTTCCTGCTGGATAATAAAAGGGGTATTCAGCTTCAAGCATCGACAGTACAGTTCTTGTTAAATAGCATTTATGAGAACAGACAAGAGATCATCAAGAAGCACTTGGTCTGAGCTTTCAGAACCCACAGAACACATGTTTTACAGCAAAGGGGAAAAGATACCAGAAGCTGGGTCACTGGAACATCTGTCTTGGCCTTCACCCAGGAAAAAAGCCAAGAAAATGCCCCGTGTCCACCAAAAACAAGAAAAAGTACTCTTCAGACAAGAGGTTATTTCTAACCATGTCCCTCTTATCACTGTCACCAAACAAATCTGCGAGATAGTTTCCGTATTTTTAGTTTTTCATCCCACTGGAACCGGGCCGAGGCATTCACAGTCACAGAATGGCCTGCCTATCTTTAAAATCCAAATGTGGGACTCTAATAAAAACAAACTTTCATTACTGTAAGTGCTCTAAACTTTTCACAATTTTTCAAGGAGGAAAATCCATACACTTTCTGTCCGTTAATTCTAACCATAAACTTTCATTCATGATCGTGGAGCCCTGAGATTGGGCAGAGGGGCACCCCCGTACACTAACCACACACTCGGCCAAGTTCTCCTCGCCCAGAGATGAGCCTTTCGTTAAGAGTCCATTGTGAGGATGGTTGTTGTCTGGTCTTTGAGATGAAAGGGGGCTGGTGTTTTGAAGCGTGATTAAACATTTTTTCCTGCAAAAGCACTTCATACAGGGACACAGCACCACGATTTGCCTCACCAGCCGTGTCACCCCTGCCCCTCCCGGCTCAGTCGGGGACACGGTGGGAAGTTCCAGGTCACTGCCCATCCTCCGAAACACTTTCTCAGTGGAGGTACTTCCCTAAGACCTGCTGAAGGATGCCACAAGGGTGCCGCCATATGCATTTGGGCGAAGGGGCAGCCAGGAATGGCCACGATCCGGTCTGTGCTCCACTCCCGGGGAGAGAGAGATGTCCTCGGCATGGGGCTACAAAGAGGGCACGGCCTCTTCGCTAACAAAGGGGTGTTTATGGGCTCAGGGCACGCAGGGTGCAGAACTGGAGGCAGGCAGCAGAAACACAAGGGAACTAATTGCACAGTTCAAAGCCTGAATGGGCTTCCTGGGGAAGGGGAAGGAACCATCACTGTATTATTAACAGAAAAGCTGCAGACCCTCCCTCCTCTGCGAATCTCCCACACACACAGCAGAGCCCAGCGGGAACCCCACCCAAGGCGCTCCGATTCCGCTGTTCAGTGGCTGCGTGGCCTTGCTTAAGACACTTCATCTCGTTGGCCTTCCTTTACTCACTTGAAAAATGGCAGCAGTGCTGGTCCCCAGTCTGGCAAGGCGGTGAGATTACATGAAATGACGTGGACGCAGGGAAGGGGGAAGTGCCTAGAGCACCATGAGCATCTTCAGTGCCCGTCCGTGTACCAGCTGGGAGTGAGCCCTTATGGTCGCATGCCAACCTGAGTGTCCACAACTTGCCTCAATGAAACCTGCCTGTCTCAGATGTGCACCCGCCCCAGTTCAGCTCCTAGTAGGAGCTGAACTAGGAAAACCATGTTCTGTGAGGTCAGCGCTGGAGAGGACGGTTTCAGTGCAGAGCAAGAAGTCCAGGGGAGATGGGCCAGAGCGAGCCAGTGCCCACGTGGGAACCGGGGATTGCTGACTGGGGGTGGGGAAGGGCTCGCCAACAGGAGAAAACCTGGAAGGAATCCCCAAATTAGCATCCACTGAGCGTCACATCAGTCAGTCGGCATCCTCGTGGATACTGAAGGTCGATCAGCGATACCAACTCCAAAGCTTTGGTCATCTGACAACTTTGACTCTGGCATTTTGGGTTCTTTAGGGAAACGCAGCTCAGACGAACCTGGGGATGCTGCCTTCAGCCCACACTGCCGGTGGGCTCCACGTGTGAGTAACTGCACACTGACCAGAACATTCCAATCTGATGACATGCACGGGAACGTCAAACATGTGAGAATTTGAGTAGGAATATCATGCTGAGACTTTTTCAGGGATGTCATTTCTGCCAGGCATGTGGTGACATCGAGAGGGTCCAGTGGACAAATCTGGTCTATCTCTCAGTGTGTGTCGGCTGCAACTGAGACAGACCCCCAGGTTCCTCAAAGGTGACAGGTGGACCCGCAGCTGTCCAAAGATGAGGGAAGGCATGAGAAGTGGGAGGAGCTCGGGCCAAGGTTTTCAAAGGTTTCCAGTGTCTGTGTACACACCCAGGGCAGCTGGGCCTATGGAAGCTGTGGACATGAGTCAGGAGATCTGTCAAGCCCGACTGGACTGCGTGTGGATCCTGTACCGCGTGTGGATCCTGTACCGCGTGTGGATCCGGTACCGCGTGTGGATCCGGTACCGCGTGTGGATCCGGTACCGCGTGTGGATCCTGTACCGCGTGTGGATCCTGTACCGCGTGTGGATCCGGTACCGCGTGTGGATCCGGTACCGCGTGTGGATCCTGTACCGCGTGTGGATCCTGTACCGCGTGTGGATCCTGTACCGCGTGTGGATCCTGTACCGTGTGTGGATCCTGTACCGCGTGTGGATCCTGTACCGCGTGTGGATCTCGGACATGTAGCTCAGTGCTGTCCATGAGAATGCTCTGCAGTGGAGGGGACACCCTCCACCTGCAACATCTAAGGACAGCCGGAGCTGTGGGGCTGCTGCTCCTGACCTCTGACCCACCTCCCCCGACCTCTCTGAGGTCGTTTGTCACCTGTAAAAGGGGGTGAATGCAGCAGCCTCCTGTGTCTCCAGGGCTGTGTGAGGATCAAGACACATGGATGAGCCAGTGGTCACAGCAGAAATGTATTGCCTGTGCTGACCTCGGGTCCAGGGTCCCGCCCACCTCCTGCCCCTCCCCTCTGCTACGGGCCAGGCCCAACACTGCCCTCCAGGATACCAGGAAGTCTCATTCCTCTTGACCCAAGGATTCAAAACGATGCAAAGGAGTAACACTGGAAAGGAACAGCAGCCATGAAAAGCTGTAAAAGCCCACGAATTCTGTCCCTGAAGTGCTGCAAGTTTGGTGTCACCTGAGGGGCTGATAGAGCAGAGGCCAAAAGGCATCTGTCCCTGCTCAGCCCCCAGGGGGCAAATGAATGTGTGTGTCCCCCAAACTCATGTGTGGAAGCCTAACCCCCAGTGTGATTGATGGTGTGAGGAGGTGGGTCCTTGGGGGTGATGAGGTCATGAGGTGGAGCCCCCATGATGCAATTAGTCTCCTTATAAAAGAGGCGCCCAGAGCTCCCTCGCCCCTCCTCCATGTGAGGACGCAGCGAGAAGGCGCGGTCGATGAGCCTGGATCCAATGGTGCTGACACCTGACCTCAGACTCCCAGCCTCCAGGGCCTGAGAAAGGGATGTCTGCTGTTTAGGGCCCCGTCGGGGTATTTTGTTACGAAGCCTGAGCTGACAGAGACACCTGGTCGGGCCCCCTGTGCATGGAGGCCGCCTGGCCCCAAGGGCCCCGCCTCACCCAGCCTGCCACAGGACTCCACACCCAGGGCCCTCGCTAAGCACACTTCTCCTGGATTCCCTCCCCGCCTTCTCGGGCTACACTTTCATCAGAACAGGAAGATGATTTCGTAGGTGAGTTCTGGCACAATCTCCAGCCTGCTTCCTTTCCAGCCTCGGAGAAGTGCTGTTAAGGAGAGAAATGGCCTCGGGCCGGGAGATGGCTCGTCAGAGAGGACAGGCTGGTCATGGCCAAGGCAGCACCCTCAGCTCCTTCCACCTGAAAGTGCTTTCACACGGGGACCCCCAGTGAGCGTGACAAATCCTCAGTCAGGTCCGCAGAGTCAATGCCGTTACTGAGAAGCCCGCACCACCGCAGTCCGGCGGCTCTGTAACGAGGCAGGTTCCGGTGGGAGCCAGGTGTGGACTCTCGTCAAAGCCCTTTCTAGAGCAGAGATGGCCGCTAAACTGAGCTAATGTTTTCCCAGGCTCATTCATTAAAAACAAGCTCTCGCCCGGCACGCGTGGTTCAGTGGTTGAGTGTCGACCTATGAACCAGGAGGTCAGGGTCAGGGCATATGCCTGGGTTTCGGGCTCCGTCCCCAATGTGGGGCGTGCAGGAAGAAGCCAACCAATGACTCTCTCTCATCACTGATGTTTCTCTCTCTCTCTCCCTCTCCCTTCCTCTCTGAAACCAATAAAAATATATTTTAAAAAAAAACGAACTCTGTCACTCAGCGAGACTCTCCTGCACTATGAACCACGCATCGGTGGCGGGCTTTGCCAAAATTTCCAACGCATGCACATCAACCAAGGAAACGGCACAGCTCGGGGGCAAGTCGGCCTTCAGGTGTGTCCTGTGCCCCGAATGAGTTTACCAGTTTGGTTTAGCCTTTCAACCGCACGAGTGAGGTGAGTGTTAGACAAACAGCTGGCTTTGTTTTTGGTTTTTGTTTTTTTTTTCCAGCTCATCACCTGCTTTACCCAACTGCGTGGGTTTTAAATGACAACGCTTTGGCCGCTTCATAGGAAACAGCCATGCAAATGTAAACTAGAGTCATTATTACCACTGCAAAGACCCAGCAAATTCCCAGCTAATCAGGCAAACATTGAAAATGAAGCTGCACTAAGGTTTAGAACACTCAACCGTTAGTTTTAAACGACAACCAGGCTTCAAACACCACCATTCCTGCTTTAGATGTTAAAAAAAAAAAAAAAAAAACACACATGAGAAAAACAGGAACTCCCACTTCTAGACTTACAACATTCTTATTTCAAGCCCACCCAGATGAAGCTGGAGGACTAAAGCCACGCTGCCAGACCTGGCGGCGTGAGGGTCCCCACGGGGCGCAGGTGTGGGCGAGGGCGCCTTCCTGGCTGGCACCCGGCTGTTCTCTGGTGGCCGCCGCACAGCACGGAAAAACCTATCTATGCTGCGTAAGGACAGACCTCATTCACAGGACAGACTCCATTGTTGCGGCTGCGGGAAAAGACAGCCACAAAGGAAGAAAGAACACTGTGCCCCAAAGTCTGCCTGCATTGCAGGGTGGGGGGGGGGGGGAGAGGGGGGGCGGCAGAGACTGTGTCACAGGCAGGCGTGAGCAAGCCTGGCGGGGCCTGGTGTGGGGAGGGGGGCGGAGGCGGCCTGGCCAGATGCAGGCCAGAGGCTGACCGAGGGGACAGCCTGTTCTGGGAGGGCCCTGACAGGGGCTGCTTGCTGGCTCTGACGTCAGGGTCTGGGAAAGAGACACGCTGGACCCATTAGCTTACCGAGCGTTTTGCTCCCACTGGTCAGTGGGGAAGCGGCTCGTCACTCCCTCACGAGGCAGAGACGGGAGTTCGGAGGGTCTGTCTGGGCTTGTCCTGGGCGCACAGGGCACTGGGCATCTTATCTGGGTCCTATGGGAAGGCGAGTTCTCTGCGGCGAGCGAAGGGGTGGGGGACTTCTCGGCCATCCTGTCCGGCAGGACACAGGCTCGGGAGAGCTCCCTGGCGTCAGGCGTCAGGTTTGTGTGGTCTGGACACACCCCCACGGGCTCCCAGAGCTGCCCAAGCTTTCAAGGCCTCGTGCCACATGCCGCCTTCTGCAAAAGTTCCCAACAGGGGTCTGCATCTGACACTAACTTCACATCATAAAATCACTCCTGTTTCTGCAACCGCGGCACCACAGCACCCCGAATCCTGCAGCACGGGACCCATTCCCCAGGAACCACTGTTTCTCAGCGGGCCAGAGCCCTGCAGGGAAACACTAGAAGACTCAAGTGAATTCCCTGGAGGGTGGACCGGGGCTCAGGAAAGACAGGTCCCCCAAGGGCCTCAGTGCCGGGCCTCTCCTGCCGGGAGGGGCAGCTGGGCGTGGCGCACCCAGTCACCTGTCCGAGCTCCGTGGACCCACCACACAGGCTGTGCGAGAGGGAACAGTCCTGATGTTTAGAGGCCGTTCGCTCAGCAGCAACCAGCCAAAAAGCTGCCCTCCGCACTACCCCAGAGCAAAGCAAAACCTGCCCAGGAAAGCCTGGCCCCATCAGTTTGCTTGGCAAAATGTCTGTTGGCCACACTTAAGCTGTGACATGTCAAGTAACATGTGAAATCTACATGAACGCTATTTATTACAAAAGTACAGTAAACCGGAAAATAAGAACGTTCAGCAAATTAGGAAATAGTACCGTTCCAAGCAGTAAAGTAGGTGCATTCTGTATCCCAATCCTCAAACATGCGTTCACGCAGATTCGGGACTTCGATCTCTGCTACATTTTGATTTTTTTATTTTAACACACAATGCATAACAGCCTAGCCTCCTGGAGAGATCAGAACACGTCTTTCCAATATGCTATTAACAAGATCAGACTGTGGGACCGAGATGTCGTTTTTGAAAGGCCCAAATAATCCATCCAAAGAAGGTTCATTATTTCTGCCCAATTATCTTTTCCACCACAGTTTAAAGGCCTCTCCTACCAGCCCGCCCATTATAACTTAGGGCACTTGAAAGGCTGATACAACATAACCATTTTTAAAAGACTCAGAGGAAAAGACTACAAATGTTGTATCCATTGCTGCTGTGACACACTGCCAATCTGGTGGCTTCCCACCCCACACATTTATTCTCTTTTCACTCTGGAGCTCAGAAGTCTCCCTGGGCTAAGCTCAGGGTTGAGCAGGGCTGCTTCTTCCTGAGGCTCCTGGGCCCCGCCCCCTGCCCCGCCCTTATCCTTTCCAGCTTCTCAAGGTGCCTGCATCCCTGGCCCTCTGCTCATGTCACCTCTCATTCTCTGACTCTGACCCTCCTCCTCCCCCCTCTCCTCGGACCCTGTGAGGACACTGGGCCACAGAATAATCCCAGGGTCTCCCCTTCCCAAGATCCTTAATTTAGTCACAGCTGCAAAGTCCCTTCTCCCACGTACGGTGACATTTTACAGGTTCTGGGGATCAGGGCATAGACATCTTTGGGGGGCGTTATTCTACTGACAACTAATGCTAAGTAAAAAGTATGTCTATGGTAAATTTCTATTTAAATTCAGAACCCAAATATCACATCACTTGACTACTATACTAATCACTAACAAAACAGTCATGAAAATGTCAAACAATATACTTCAAAAAATCAGCCAACCAGCCCCAGCCTGTTTGACTCAGTGGAGAGAGTGTCGGATTGAAGGGTCCTGGGTTCAATTCCGGTCAAGGGCACATACCTGGGTTGCAGGCTCAATTCCCGGCCCTGGTCAGGGTGTGTGTGGGAGGCAACCAATCGATGTGTGTCTCTCAGATCGATGTTTCTCTCTCTCTGTCTCTCCCCTTCCCTTCCACTCTCTCTAAAAACTAATAGAAAAATATTGTCGGGGAGGATTAACAACAACAACAAAAATCAGCCAATCAATAAGTACTGAGTGCACAACGTATTTCCAGAGCTGTGCGAGCTGTGTGGTGTTCTGAAGAACATGCATGTGCACACACATACATGTACATGCACACACACTGACACATGCGCACATACACAGGTACACAAAGACACAGACACATGCACACAGATATCTGTGTAGAAGCAACACCCGCACGTGGGCACACATGCAAATGCACATCCTCCAAAATTTTAAATCAAATATAAAGAGCTTTCAACGTTAATACTCTAAAGCTTCACATACAAACAGCAACTTTATCATATAAAATCTTATCACTTGGGGTTTCTTTTTCTTTTTACAGTAACTATTCATAAAAAAAACTATTTCCCCATAATTACAGAGATGAATTTCCTTCACATTTTTCTCAATTCTATTGTCCCATATAAACAAAAGCAGTGTATTAAAAAAAAAAAAAAGGCAAGAACTATGACTTGGCCAAGCATGATTTACTCCTGGCCAGTTAGGGACCAGCAATACCAAAATTTGGGGGGAAGAAAAACATAAATTTGCACTTATGACCAGGCCATATACTCTGAGTTTTCTCAATCAAATTGTTGGCTTGCTACTTTCCCTACACATTCTCAATACCAGTGTCTTACAGAAGCAAGAGTTCAAAGATGCTGATCAGGGTGTTTTGGATCATCAGTATCTAAAAGAACTACAAAGCCCAGGTAAGTCAGAAGCCACAGACCACTGCACACTGAGGCGTCTAGAAACGGGGAGAACTGAGGACACCTGGCGTGTGTGTACGTGTGCATGTGTGTGTGTGTATACGTGTGTGTGTATATGTGTGTGTATGTGTGTGTGTATACGTGTGTGTGTGTGTATATACGTGTGTGTGTGTGTGTGTGTGTGTGTGTGTGTGTGTGTGTGGAGGGGGTCAGTTCTCTCTTCTCACAGGGGCCCCTCCCAGCGCTGATGTTACCTGAGAACCACAACCTCCTCTCTTTGGTGCAGAGGGTGAGAACTGATGTCATCCGTCATCAGGACTTAAACATGGGCATCTTACATCCAAGCCAAGTTTTCCTCTTAAAATGGAAAACTGGGGCAGCACAATTGTTTTTCTAAACTATCTCTACTACTGGCTTTGGGGGGAGTCTGAGAAAAATCATGAGACTCCAAATCTAATCTCACCAGATCCCAGAATTTCCATTCTTTCAGTTTGCTACTCAGGAATTTCCTGGCAAATCTCCTAAAGTCCAAATTCCTCACCAAAAATCACAGAACATCCACACAGATAACAAGATCAATTGATGCTCTGCCTTTAGCATTGGTCTCAATACATAAAGTGTTATTTATACAAGACTGCCCCTTTTACAAGCCCCCTTTTATAAGCCCCCCATGAAAAGTTAATCACTCCGCTTCCCGTTCCCACAACTCTCCTCAGTGTCCCCATCTCTGTCGTGTTAGACAGGACCACCTTCCCGCAGGGGACCCCGGAGCCTGCTGCAGTGTTTGGCGACGGGAAGCATCAATAAACGTCAGTGAATATATATAAACCGACATCGAAGCTGTCCCTCAGAATGAGTTCTGTGTAAGGAAGGAAGGAAGTGTGGTCAGACCCTCCTATTGCAGATCAGCTGGAGGAAGACTATCAGCCAACAAAGAGCCGTTGATCAGCTGGCGAGGTCCATCACTCAGCAGGGCCCTGAGACCAGCAGGCTCTGCCCGGGCCCCGGGGTGGACTGGCTGCCACCAGCCTTAGGCAGGGATCGCTCCACGGCCTGCCATGCTTCTCCTCTGGGATTTTAAGTTCTCATTCATTCAGACCAGTGTCCCACCAATCAGGGACTCCTTGCTATCCTCCACCCCAAAATAACAAAGCCCCAAAACTGCTCTCGAACAGTGTTTCTGTAATCTCAGAAGCCGGACCCGCCCTAATACAGGGGAGACGTGGAATCATTAGGTTTGCCTCCATCTGGGTGCATAAAGCTGAGAGCTGTATCACAGTGAATCAGACTGGAGACCCAAGAGGTTTTTCAAGCAGTTATTTGACAGGCCACCAGAACACATTAAAAGAAAAGAAAAAAAAAAAAAAAACACCCTGCCTGGTGGGTGTGGCTCAGTGGTTGAACATCGATCCATAAACCAGGAGATCACAGTTTGATTCCTGGTCAGGGCACATGCCAGGGTTCTGGGCTCGATCCCCAGTAGGGGGTATGCAGGAGGCAGCCAACCAATGATCCCCTCTTATTGATGTTTCTATCTCTCTATCCCTCTCCCTTCCTCTATCTCTAAAAATCAATAAAAACATACTTCAAAAAAGTTTTTTTAAAGAAACACTACCACATACCTATGTTCTCAACCAGCCAGAACTACTACCCTACTCTCCCCCACACAAGAGCTGCACCGAGAGGTAACAATTTAAGACAGATTTGTTTTATGAGACTGTCACCAGGCTTGGGGAAGGCTGACCGAGCACAGAGCAGGCCACACAACAGCCCATTTACTCTACCTGGGCCCTTCTGTTAGAGGGAAGAGGCGCTCAGGTCTGTCCTTGCGGTTTATGAAGCTCCAGAACGTCCTCATCTCTGTTCCTTCCTGGAGGCCTTGAAGGCAGCATAGTCAGGATCGTCCTGCACAACTCAATCCTGGGAAGGTTTCTCCCCTAACCGGCTGGGCCTGCAGAAAGTGCCCAATAATTCACTGAGCTACGAGAAAGACATAGGTGGGACTACTGCCAGACACATGGAAGAGTCAGCAGTGCGGGCGAGTGTCCCGGGAGCTGACCACACCAAGCCCCAGGCAGGGTCCCGTTCAGAGGTGAAGATGACCCTTCACAATCGCATACCCCTCTGATACCCTGTAACAACGTCCCCGCTTTCATGAATAACACCATGGCCACTGTCTTTATCAACAGAGACTCCGGGACCTCCTCTCCGACAAGCATCACAACTTATAATCCACAAAACGCATAAGGAAAAACCTAAATCTAAGATCCTTAGCATTCTACAGGTCTGACAAAGCCAAAATGGTTTTTTTTTGGCCATTCTCACTACGATATGCGACTCTACGGTGGTGATAATGATTCTCACTACAGTCCCATAGGGTGAGTCCGGAGAAGGATGCTGGCCTCACAGCTGACGGACACTGTGGCGATGAACCCCAAGTCCTCAGGGTATGACCAGAATATACACACATGCTCATCAGCAAATGTGATGTAAGCCTCCTCCGTCTCCTTCCCATGACCTGAAAAAGGAGCCACCACATACACACGCCTCAAAAATATATTAGTGCTTTCAATTCTGGGTGTCAGAACAGACTTTCTGGAAATAAACACACTGCATATCTATAATAATAAAAGCATAATATGCTAATTAGACCGGACATCCTTCCTGTCCTTCTCAAAGAAGCTGGGGCTGCAAGGAAAGCCCGGGTCCCGGGTGCTAGAGGGAAGCCGGTGCTGGCAGCTGGGTGAAGGAAGGCCTACTCTTGCACGAATTTCGTGCATCGGGCCTCTAGTTCTTATATAACAACACAAATAGGTCCAACATACGTACGATCTTGTATAAAAACATAATAGTTTCATATGGTTATCATTACAGTGACACAATTAACATGCAGCGCTATATTTGCTAAAAGTATGATTAACGTCTTCCCCTAAAAACCTTAACACATTCAAAATCGAAAACTAACCTCATATCATGAACATAATTCCTCCATCATCTCTCTTTGCTGTTAGACTCATATAAACAAAAGTAAGGTTGCTTCAAAAAGGGAACAGTAAGGACACATTGAGCTGTTCTGACTCACTGCTCTAAATTTAGTAGAAAACGGCTAAAAATACCATGAGACAAACACGATTAGAACATATTTAGCATTTTCCACCTAAATGAAAGTCACTACTCAAGCACCGTGTCCTTTTCTCTCCTTACATGAACTTTCCAAAAGTAAACGCCAGAATTAGCAAGAGGACAACGTTTTCTGGTGATGGAATCAGGAGGAAGTCGGTGGGAGGTTGTTCCCTCAGCCGTGGGAACTTTTACAAAGCAACACAGATGGGGGAGGATCCAGTCATCTTTACATTCACTTGCGCTCCAGCAAGCAACAGTGAAGCTGACGGTGAGTACTGGGCAACACACTGCATCAAGGCCCATTTTCTAAATCAAGACAAAAAGACGTTGTAGCACCCACTGTGTCTTTTCAAAACTTCACCGGTGTAATAATTAACTCAATTCAGAAAAATGTCATCCTTTTTATCTTTAAAATAAGTTAAATTTTCCCTAAAATAGCTTTTCTTTCTTTCAAATGATTTCGTTAAATTTTCATTTACGGTTGACAGTACTTAACAGGATACTCTCTCTGTTCCTTGACTTTTAGAAAATAAAACATACTACCTCTGAAATATAAGAAATGCTGATAATCCCATAGGACATAGACGGGTTTAAGAGCATAATAAGAGTAGAAATCCAACTGCAGATTTGGGTCTCACCTGAAGCCCTGTGCAATTCTCACCTAAACTGCCACCTGGTCGAATCCTGCTGGTGCACGAATTACAGACAGAAACCAGACTGGTCGTCCGGCAGCGGCTCCCTCGGCATCCCTACAAGTGCAACTCTCTAGAGAGAAACCCGGCATTCCCTAGTGGGGGGAAGAAGGGGGGTCTAGCTTGAGCTAAGATTAAAGTGGCTAACACTTCCCGAACAGAAAACCGATAGAACCAGCTGACATGCAGGTACTGGTGAGACAAAGGTCCCGGGACTGGCAACGCTTTTCTTCTGTCCAACCAACATCAAGTCACCAGGGTTCACCCATTGTGAGAAGCCTTTTGCCAGACTTCCCAAGGCTGTTCCATCTACTTTCCCTCCTCAGGCAAACAGGGTCTGTCTGTCTTGCTCACCTCAGACAACTGTTCCCAAAGAAGCCCTGCGCGTCTGCACCCGCCCTGCCAAGCCCTCTCTCTCACCAGCAGTTCCTAATATTTCCCTCCATGAAGCCTGTTTAGATTTAGCAATAGAGAAGCTGGACACTTCCTTTCACCTCACTTTTTCTGAACAAGAAAACATTTTATGCTTCCTGTTTATGTTAAAAAACAACAACAACGGGGAAAGAAGTAAGCCCAATACGGGCAAGACTATTCCTTTGTTTGTGGTGTGTGTTTTTTTTCTTCAATTTATTGGGGTGACATGGGTAAGTAATAGGTTTCAAGTGTACCATTCTATAGTGCATCATCTGTATATATTACATTGTGTGCTCACCACCTATTCTCTAGTCTCCTTCCATCACCATGTATTTGACCTCCTTTACCCTCTGTATCCTTCCCCCACTTCCTTTCCCTCTGGTAACCACCATCCTGTTGTCTGTGTCTATGAGTTTTTCTGTGTATTTGTTTTCTTTGTGTATTTGTTGCTTTCAGTTTTGTATTCCACACTAGAGGCCCGGTGCATGGGATTCATGCACTGGTGGGGGGCATGACCTGCAGGGATTGGCCCGCTGTGGGAGTGCACTGACCACCAGGGGGCAGCTCCTGCATTGAGCCTTTTCCCCCTGGTGGTCAGTGCGCATCATAGCGACTGGTCAACCGGTCGTTCTGGTCATTCCAATGTTTGATCACTGGGCTTTTATTAGATAGGATGAGTGAAATCATATGCTTCTTGTCCTTTTCTGACTTATTTCACTTAACATGATATTCTCAAGATCCACCCATGCTGTCACAAGTGGCAATTATTTCAGCCTTCTTATGACTGTAGTATTCCATTGTATTCATGTACCACATCTTTTTTTTAAACATATTTTTTATTGATTTCAGAAAGGAAGGGAGAGAGAGAGAGAGAGAGATAGAAACATCAATGATGAGAGAGAATCACTGATCAGCTGCCTCCTGCACGCCCCACATTGGAGATCGAGCCCACAACCCAGGCATGTGCTCTGACCGGGAATCTAACAGTGACCTCCTGTTTCATAGGTCAATGCTCAACCACTGAGCCACGATGGCTGGGCTGTACCACATCTTTATCCAGTCATCCATCAAAGAGCTGTTTCTTATTCACAACGGATCCCCATCTCCTGGAACAGGCGTGGCCACTGGCACTCAGCAAGGGTTGAATTAATACTATTAATATTATGTCCTGAGGTGGAACTACAGACTTCTCTATGACTTCCCAAGCACCCCGGATCCACATGACTGGAATTTGTACTGGGGTCATTTTAAATTGGCATCCAAATGATCCTTTTAATTTCAGGACTTTTCAGCAGCTTTTTCTTTGAAGGTGGAGGGAAAAGAATGTTATTATTTTGTAATTTAAGGAATCTATTATATCAGTTACAACCAAGAATAAATCAATTCACCCAATTAATTTTTTACAAGTAAATTGTCAAATATATCAGTTCAAAGCAGATGAAAAATAAAATGGAAAGGTATTTTTAAATCCAATGCATTGGGCTTAGCTATATCTTTAAATGAAGATATAAAGATGGGAAGTCCTCCAAGGATTTGCGGGGAGGGGGGGGGGCCTTCAGTAATAAGATAATCTTAAAAACCTTAAGTAAAGCCAAATATGAGGAAAGACCTCAAGGCAAAACTTTCTCTTACACTTTTGATTGCAAAAAAGAGACCTAAAATATGAACTCTCCCACTCATACCCTATATGCTCTATGTCCCGTGAAAAACCTTGAAACAATGACATCTTTCTATGCCTTATTTATTCACATCAGTGACCCTATAGAGAGAGATCTCCACCCCCTCCATCCCGTCCCCAATAGAAAGGATCGCAATTTATTTATTTATTTTAAATATATTTTTATTGATTTCAGAGAGGAAGGAAGAGGGAGAGAGAGAAACATCAATGATGAGAGAATCACTGATCGGCTGCCTCCTGCAGGCTCCTTACTGGAGACCGAGCCCACAACCCAGGCACGTGCCCTTGACAGGAATCGAACTCCTGGACCCTTCAGTCCACAGGCTGGCGCTCTGTCCACTGAGCCAAACCAGCTAGGGCGAAAAGGATCACAATTTAGATATATCCGCTCCTCGCTTTGGGCACAGGCGAAACCAGAAATGAAAAGAATGATGTCCCACAAGCAAAGTGCACGCTACTTCCAAGTCAGAAAGAGTCAGGTCTTACACGAGACACACAATTCAGTTACTGAAAGTACTTGTTTACTTGCTGGTTTAAAACTTTAAATTCAAAATTTCAAACAACTGCCTGACCCTTCCCAGGAGATGTGCACATTTAGTGGGCAGCAGTAGTGATGTTTTAGCCACATGTTCTCCCCTGGTCTTGTTTGAGGGAAACACACCTGTGTAATGGGACAAAGGGCAGGCGTGTCGGGCTTAGGAAGGTGAAAATGAGTTGTGCGCTGTCTCATCTATGAAAGAATAAGAGCTCTTGCTTTACACAGAAATGGGTGTAAAAAAATATGACAAATGAGCTTCAAACGTTCGCAAGAGTCCTACATCCATTCCATAGGAACTTTTAAAGAACAGGTGTACAGAAAACTAAGCACACCTGCTCCTGGCAAGTGGTGAGAGACGGGTCTGGGCAGGGCTGAGGAAGGAGGGCGGGGCATCGGCTGGTTAAATTAGCAGCCGCTCAGGCCCCTCCCACACCCAGGAACCTAGAACCTTTGGGGGTGGGCCCACAGGGGCTTATCAACCCCAGTACAGTTTAGGCCTACAAGCATGGGGTCTATGGAGTCCCAGAAGCTAACTAAGAGAAAACATACATTCCCATTCCTGCTCCTACTTAGCCAGGAATGCACCCCCAATTCTGTAACGCCCTATTCCTGAGCAGGGCAGATCTCAGTGGGGCCTGCTGAAAAAAACATCCAGAAATTTCATCTCACCTACCAAGTACGCTTATGAAATGACTCCTGGAAAGGATGCTGGTGGTCCCCCAGATCACCCATGCCTCCAGTGCTGGCACCCGCCTCAAGTAAAAGAAACCACGTCAGGCAAAAGCATCAGTGGTGTGGGCGAAAAGGGGGCCACATACTACACCTGACGAGCTCAGGGGAGGCCTGCATGGTGGGCCTTACACACTCAGAGGTTAAAAGTAAGCACACAGGATGGTGTGACCATAAATCCCTCATAACAGTGGGTCATGGCAGGTAGTCACATCCTAGGCCTGGAGCTTCCCTGGCAAAGGTCAACCTTTACCTTAAGGGGCCTGTCTACTGCCCTTTTGCACCTAAGATAACATACCTTTAAAATGTCAGAGCCCTGGCCACTGTGGCTCAGTTGGTTGGGCATCATCCCCTGCACTAACAGGTTTCCAGTGCGATTCCCGGGCAGGGCACACGCCCGGGTTGTGGGCCTGATCCCCGGTAGGGAGCGTGCAGGGGGCAGCCGATCGACGTTTCACTCTCACATTGCTGTTCCTCTATCCCTAACCCTTGCTCTCTCTCTAAAAATCAATAAAATGTTTCTTTTAAAATTTTTTTAATTTTTAAAATGTCAGAATAATCTTCTTTTCCAGACCCCTCAAAGGCACAACCACCACACCAGAATATGCTATCTTGTTCCCCGAATACCATCTCTGAGTGCTTAAATATTCATTATTATCTATCTTGTACCTACCAATGTAAAAGACACTGAGTGGCCAGATCATTATGATCTCTGAACACATAATAATCTGGCCACTCAGTATACACACACACACACACACACACACACACACACACACACACACATGTATATAAATATATATATATTAGAGGCCCGGTGCATGAATTCGTGCATGAGTGGGGTCTGGCCAGCCTGGCCAGGGGAATGGGGCCATGGGTGGTTGGCGGGCCTGCCTGCTGGTCGAACTCCTGGTCGAGGGGACAATTTGCATATTAGGCTTTTATTATATAGGATATACACTGAGTGGCCAGATTATTATGCGTTCAGAGATCATAATAATCTGGCCACTCAGTGTATACTTCTCTCTGTATTACTTTTTACCTCCTATCAGAGGCTTTGCTTTCTCCCACCTCCCTAAACTACCACCAGCGGATTCATATAACCTTCCTTTTATTTCCTCCTTTGGAAATATAATGTATAAAATAAGCTGCAAAGCTATCATACTCCAGAGCATTTTCTCAGGCCAGTTAAATCTTGCTTCCTGGAAACTGCCATCCGTTTAGCCCAAATAAACTCATAAAAAGTCTCTATAGGTCGGGCATATCTTGCATCAACAGTGGGAATATGTAAGCTCCTTATTCACCTCTTCTCCTGGCAAAGCCCCGGGTCAGCCCGGCAGGAGCTGTGGCCTCGTCCCGCTGACTCGGCCATCTACATCTGTGCATGCCTCTCCTAGGGAAGTTATTTACCACCAAGATGAGGTTAAAAAGAACTGAAAGGTGTAACTTCCCCCAGCCTCAGTGTCCACACCAAAACACCAGAACAAACAGATGAAATAAAGTGGTGTTACTCCTATAAATAACCAGCCCGCCCTGGCATCCGGGTTGAGTGTGAACGGCTGGAATGCGCCCGCCAGGCCCGGGAGGGGCTGGCACAGCTGCGGACGCCAGCCGGCTGGGAGGCAAGGCTGGGAGGCAAGGCAAGCACGAAAACTGGTTCCACTGGCTTCAGATTCTTGGCAAGGATGGACCAAGCAAACAACTGCGTCAGTTCCCACCCCTGGCTAGCTCTGTCCTTCCAGCTTTTAATAATCATCACTGTTTCAAGCACGTAATTGAAATGGGAACTTCACAGCAGGTAATTAGAGCAATTGCACCATTTGCTCCTGAGTTACAATGGCACACATTCCTAGTAAGCGTGGACTTCACACCAGGAACTGTTCCCTGGAAATGGGACCAACAGGCTCCTCCTGGTAACCACCCCTTTGGGCCCCAGTGTTTTCCCAGGGGAGAGGCCCGGGCACTGGCCCAGTGAGGCCTTTGCACCTGACCTTCACCCATCCCAAACCAAACACATTACCCACACTATCCCCCGACCCCGCCTTCCTCTGGCCTAAGCTATGCAGAGACCCTCCTCCCCCGCCCCCCATGTAAATGGCCTGAAAGCCTGGGTTATAACCAAAACCAGCGAGTGCATTCCCAGTCGCTGGCACTCCAGCATTACGGAGGACCAGGAAAGCTAGCTCAGCAATGGTCCCAGGATCTCCCATCTCACAACGCTCAACATAGGAATTCAACTCAGCGCTGCGCCATCACTGTGAACAGAGACCTGGGCTGGGCTGTGTCCTGTAAGCTGGACGGAGGAAGACCATCTGCTCTGCAAGCAGCAAGGAGCCCACAGGCCCAGAGGGAGGCTGGCAGTGCCCACCAGGTCCAAGGACACAGCACGCGCGTGTGCACACACACACACACACACACACACACAGCACAGAGCCAAGGCCACCGGAGCAGAGCTTCCACAGGTGAGCACCTCGCAGGCCACTGAAACCATCTACAACTTGCATATTGTACTTTATTTATAGCCACAAGGACTCCACGCTGACCTTCAGTTGGACAGACAGAAGGAGAGGGTGACGGGAAGAGTGGATATCAGCTGGGGGCTGCCTTCCGCAGAGGAGAGCGAGGGCTGAAGAGACACCGGCAGCTCATTGTCCCAGGGTCACGCTGACTGGAAAGTCTCCTCAGACAACAGGCTCTGCAGCCTCCAGGGCTGAGCTCCATGCAGAGGCCAGCGCCCCAGGACTGCCCGAGAGACCCCGTGAGCCCTGGCTGCGGGCACTTCTGTCGCTCCTGCATCCCACAGCGCTGGGAAGAGCTATGGGACATCTGCCCCCGTGCTGTCCGCCGCCACCACCACAGCCCACAGGAACTTCAGGAGGAACGCCCAGGCATGCCACATGGCTGATACTGTTCAGCGGCTTTCCGTCACGAGAAGCCACCAGAAATGGCAGGAAGAGAAACCCTGTGTGTTCTGACCCTGTTCTGAGAGAGGAACCTGGAGCTCTCGTGTCCCCAATGCAGGGTGTCTCCTTGGACAACCAGGATCATCCCTGATGCCCACTGAGCTGCTGCAGGAGGAAGCACCACGGCTACGTTGAGCCACTGAGGGCACAGGCTGAAGATGCTGAAACTGGGTATGAAAACCAAGATTTGAAAACTTTGCAAGTGAGGAGAAAGATGGAGAATCGGAAGACCGATTACACTATGAACGTGGAGACCATGGATGCTCCTTGAGAATAAAGCAGGCTGCACTTCACTCCAGCTTCTTCTGGAAGAGAAGGGTGCTGAGAAAGACAAACTGCAGGCCAGGTGTCCACTAAAAACGCTGCTGCGTAAGACAGCAGAGACGGATTTGCAGACAGACCTGGGTGTACCGACAGGTACCGAAAGTATCCCGAGTAGGCACGAACACCTGAAAAGCTGGGGGTCTTTTCATGTGGATTAAATGAAGAGCCACAGGCTCCTCCCACAGGACTTTGGCCCTCAAAAACGATCAGCACACTTCAGGTAGGTTGACCATGAGATCCTGAAACTGCCCACTGAAATCATATCACCTCAAAACAGAAAGCCTGTGCTATTTAGGACAATGACACTAAAACTGTCTTCACAGCCGCAGGCATTTACTTCTGGTCCACCTGTCCTGAGTTCCCAGGGACCTGACACTGACCGTCTGAAGAGGTACAGGTGAGGGTCCTTAGGTGTGTGTAAGGAATTGTTCCCCAGAAATACCCTTAAAACACGTTACCTCACATGGATGCCGGCGATGCCACCAGTGTGCCAGAACGTGTGGCACGTGCCCTACAGTGTAAGTTGTGAGACCGGCATTTTTCTGGACTATAAGTTGGGAGAGGTTTCATTTTATAACTTGAATAACAGGTCATATTTGTTCTGATTCACGCATATGTTTACAGAAAACTTATGCCTTATTTCCCTATTGGACCTTCTTCAAGATCTCTTACTACCAGTACCGTCAGACATGAACAATGAACTCCTCAGAGGATGATTTTGTGTGTGGTAATTTTTTCCCTTGTCATTGGAAGGAATACTTGTAACAAAGATTCTGATTAAAAAACAAACAACAACAACAAAAACAGTGACAACACATTCTTTTTGTTGTACAAACAATAGAGATGACTATTTAGGTTCTGCCCTTGGCCAGGAATCAAAGCTGAGTCCCACTGGTGTGTCATCAACCCATGAACCAGGAGGTCGCCCTGTCGCAGGCTCAATCTCCAATAGGGGGCGTGCAAGAGGCAGCCCATCAATGATTCTTTCTCATCATTGATGTTTCTATCTCTGTCTCCCTCTCTCTTACTCTCTGAAATTAATAAAAACATATATATATATATATATATGTATGTATATAAAAAGTTGATAGAGCTTTGGCCTGCAGACTGAAGAGTCCTGGGTTCGATCCCTGTCAAGGGCACATATCTCAGTTTCAGGCTCCTCCCTGGTCAGAGCACATGCAGGAGGCAACCAATCAATGTGTTTCTCTCACATCAATATTCTCTCTGTCTTTCCCTCTCTCTTCCACTCTCTCTGAAAATCAATGGGAAAATATCCTTGAGAGAGGATTAACCAAAAAAAAAAAGTTGAGTCCCACCTGTGTTCACAATTCGAGCTCAGTACAACAAGGACCTGCCCTTTCAACAGTGGGGCCAGGGTTCCCTGCCAACACAGAACTGGAGACTCGCAGAGACTGGCCTGGTCAGGGAAGCACAGGAGCTGCCTGGGTCCCCCACCTGGCCCGCACGTCGCCCTGATATCAACATGCGGGCCCAACACCAAGAAAGCACTTGGGGGCAGCAGGAAACCATCTCAACCTGCACGTGCCTTCTGGTGCCAGGTGCAGACCCAGGCAGCAGAGCTACAGACACCACCATGTCCGGGCCTTTTCACAGCCAACAATGAGCGGAGGGTGCCCCACTTGGCTCCTCTGCCCCTCGAGAACTTCCCGAGATGGGCACGTCCCACTTCTGCCCTCTCCAAACAGAAGCCAATGGTCCCCTGGGGCTGCCAAGGACCTGAACGATGGCTAGTGTGACTGAAGGACTAAACTTTTCATTAATAAACTTATTTTTCAAATTATAGTTGACCCTTGAATAATGTGGCAATTAGGGGCCCCAAACCCGCTGTGCAGTTGGAAATCTGCCTATAACTTTGACTCCCCAAAAACGTAACTACTAATAGCCTACTGCTTAACCACATATTTTGTCTATTCTTACAACAAAGTAAGATAGAGAAAATAAAATGTAATTAAGAAAATCATAAGGAAAAATACATTTAGAGTATTACTTGAAAAAAATCCACATATAAGTGGACCCATGCAGTTCACACCCATGTTGTTCAAGGGCGACTGTATTTAATTCATGTAATTAAATTTTAATTTCAATTGAATTTAAAATAGCCATGACTACAGGCTACACAGTGGACATCACAGCTCGAGAGACTAAATATGGGAAGACGCGAAGCTCAGAAGCTCTTCTGTTCTTCAAAGTAAGTCAGCACATGATCACAGAGAAAGTTACCTCAGTGCCACGCGACAGGGGCCAGGGAAGAGCCCAGTCAGACCTAGCTTTGTGTCCAGCCCTAATGCGTGTGACCGCCGGTGGCTCCGTGTCCCAGCAGAGAGTGGCGAGAACACCCACCTGGGCAGGTAGCAGGACAGGGATGACAGAACCAAGACATGGGGTGCATGCCTGGCCCACAGACAACCAGCTGTCACCCTCTGCAAAACAGGCAGGGAACGCTGTTCCAGGCTCTCACAGAGGAACAATTAAGGAGATGATTTTTACGACATCTCGTGCTTCTCCGTGAACTATAAATAGGAGTTTCTCAGTGACATAGTGCAGGATTTGAGCAGCTCCTAGGTGGGCTTCTACATGCCCCTGCCCCTGCCAATATTCAAGTGACAAAAAGAGGAATCTACACTGAGTGGCCAGATTATTATGATCTCTGAATGCATAATAATCTGGCCACTCAGTGTGTGTGTGTGTGTGTGTGTACATATGAGGCCCGGTGCATGAATTCGTGCATGGGTGGGATCCATAATCTGGCCACTCAGAGTGTGTGTGTGTGTGTGTGTGTGTGTGTGTGTGTGTGTGTACATAAGAGGCCCGGTGCATGAATTCGTGCATGGGTGGGGTCCAGCCAGCCTGGCCAGGGGAAAGGGACATGGGCAGTTGGCCGGCCTGCCTGCTGGTCGAACTCCTGGTCCGGGGGACAATTTGCATAGTAGCCTTTTATTATATAGGATATACACTGAGTGGCCAGATTATGCGTTCAGAGATCATAATAATCTGGCCACTCAGTGTATGTGCGCCATTTGCCTTCTTCTTCCAGGAGAAATCATTTGCATGGTGTTAAAAAGACGTTATCAAGTGGTTTATGCCTTCAATCTAATCGCCTCGTACCACCGTGGCTACTTCTGCAAAACCTGAAACTTGGCAGATACTGTCGTAGAGGCCACGCTGTATACAACAGAGAAACGGGTGACTGTGCTAAGAGTGTTGTCTCCTCAGAAACATTTAATTCATCCAACTTACCCCAGAGGCATCTTACCACAATTACGGGGGAGCGGGAACACTGCAGTACCACAGGAAGTTCTGCGGGACACCCCCATCAAATTCATAAACGTTTATAAAATGTCAGTGTACTTGGGATGCTAGGCCAGGCAGAGCCAAGAACAGGGCCTCCTTAGTCCTTTCTTCAACAGAACTTTTGATTCGGTTAGAAAAATGTCACCAACGGATTTTACCAATGGAGGAAACATTCAGGCACAGCACACTATCCACACTGAAGAGTTCCGAGCATTGGTGTCAAAAATTCTCATCTTACACATCAGGTTCCAGCACCCTCCATGCAAGAACCATGACTCACATCCTGTTATCCAAGAGGGCTCTTGGAAGGAATGCTACCTGGGGGCCAAAGGCCACCGCTGCTTTATTTCTGAGTTCATTGCTTTTTGCCTGCAGGTAGGCTGCACTGAGTCCACTTAGTCATGTTCTGTGGCCACATGAGAGCTCAGGGGGCAGGGAAAGAAGCTCACGGTGGGATTCTTCCACATTCAGCACCCCTTTCTGTCCGTGTTCTCCCGAACACGGCTGAGAAACAGCACAGGGACTTCTCCTATTCCCGTACAATACCTGGGCTTGTGACCCCCCACCAACCAGCTGACCCCTAAGGTTACAGACACTTCGGGGTGGGGGATTCAGTTCTCTCTACTTTAGGCTCCAAAACAAGTACCAATTTCATCAATTAAATTATCAAGCAGTAGTTTGTAATCTGGACCACAATCTGATGCAAACTTCACAGATAATTTGGGTTGCTGTTTACATTACAGATGAACACAGATGAAAACTTCAGCTGAACTGTATATATTGTTCACGGGACCCATTTCCTAAACAAACCGACTATCCAAGCAATGAGTGTCTTCAGTCAAATGCAAATTAATTTCCTTCCCTTACAAAAGATTTTTTTTTCTTTTCTAGTATTAATTTTTAAATCTATGGTCTTAGCAGGGAAAATCTCATAAATCTGTATTTCTCCTGAGTACGCCTGTCTCTCTACCCTCTTGCTGTTGGCAAGCACAGGGAGACTCCCCTAAGTGTACCACTGTGGGGGTCCACCGGGCAGAAAAAGCAGCACAGCAGACCACACACTGGACCAGCGATGGGCCTGCAATCAAACCTGCTCTCCCCACTAATGCGGGGGCTCCTCACTGTCACTGTCAGACTGACGGATCCTGCCAGTAAGGGTATAGCGCTGTGTCTGCCACAGAGTCCACATTCTACAAATGGGGATCCCCACCTGTGACGTGGCTCATCACTCATCATCGGTCATAATCACTTTCCTGCATTCTTTGGAACACGTAGGCCCAGGCATAGAGATGCTGTGGGGCTGCCGAGGCATCTGCATTTCACTGTGATTCTATGGATATGAAAGTGGGATCTCACCTACACTAAGTGACAAAGTGCTGAAGGCCGGGGTGGCGGCCTGAGGGCCCCAGAGTCCTCAGACCCTTGGCACCTCTCTCCTGGCCTCAAGAGAACCATCTCAGGAGGACAGGTGCCCTGTGGGCCCCAGGGAACTGGCAAGACCCACTGCCTCCCGGAGGAAGAGAAAGAAAAACACCTCTGCCCAGGGGGAGGGGCCGGAAATGTCTCCTGCCAATGATACCAGGTGGAGGCTGGCTGCCATGAGAAATTGGCCAAATCACCAAAAAGCCACACTTCACCCTACACCCTAGGGCAGAGGGTGAGCCAGGACAGGTGGGACAGCCTCTCCTCCCCCCATGACCACTAGCAAGAAGCACCCAATAGCAAACAACTGGGGGGGCATCTACTGGGGGGCTGGGTGGGTGGGGGCCATGGAGAGACAATGAGTTACCTGTAACTCCATTTCTCCCCTGAATGACTTCTGTCGTATACTAACCACCAACGAGCCATCTTTGCCGAGAAAGCCCTGGTTCCTCAACCTCAGCACGTCCACAAAAGAGCACACCCATCATCCCTCCCTCCTTGCTCTTGTTCCCTCTTGTCCAAACCAAATATCTGTATTTTGTCCTAGACTCCCTGACTGTCCTCATTTCTCTCTCTATGTTGCCATCAAGTGTGGTCCATTTGCCTTCCTAATGCCTCATCCGTGTTTTGTTTCATGCATCCTCACTACTCCTGACTCTTCCAGTTACTGCCTGTTCTCTGACGTGCATAAGGACCCTCCTCACTATTTGTCCACGCCCAGACTGAGTAACTACCAACAGCGGGTCAGGCCATGGGCTCCGGGATCATCACCTCATCTGAGATACCAGTTCTATCACTAACCAGCTGCGTGGCCTGAAAGACCTGCTGTAAACTCTCCTCGGGTGGGTTTCTCAAATGTGACATGGGGACAACAATTGAGCCTACCTCAGAGGGTTTGGGGAAGACAGAATGAGATCAGGTGCAGCCCTAGCGCACGCTGAAACTCAAGTGCAAACCTGCCACTTCTCTGATGGAAATCCTCCCGCTGACTCCTGAACACCATCAAAATACAATCCGAACCACGAGGTCTACAGGACAATGTTCTCCATGATCCACGCCTTCTACACAGACCCACCACCACCACCTGCCACAACGCCCCCCCCCCATCCTACTCCCAACAGCCCACACACTGACCCACGGCCGCTCGGTGGTCAGCTCCGTGGACTACGCTCTGTCACCCTCTGCTCTGGTGCATAAAGCACGCTCCCTTCCCCTGCGGGACACTCTGCAACTCGGGTCTCCCGAAGGAAACAGCCTTTCCCAGAAGCCCTCCCTTCCCGAGGAGGCTTGCCTGCTCATCCTACGGCACTAATCCCACTTTTTTAAAGACTTTATTTTTTTAGAGCAGTTTAGTTTTGTAAGAAACCCCAAACCATCTTCCAAAGTGGCTGTCCCATTTTGGACGAGAGTTCCTATTGCTACACATCCTCGTCAGCATTTGGTGGTGTCAGTGTTTTGGATTTTAGCCTTTCTAGTGGGTGTGCAGTGGTAGTAACCCCACTTTGCTTTCAAGCACATTCCCTTTGCTTTCAAGCACAGCGCTCCTTATAGTGTAAGAGCAGCGGGTCCTCGCTTGCCAGCTTCGGGACCAGGGACTGCGCCTCCCTTCCCGGCACTCATCCAGGCCCAGCACCACGTCTCATCAGGGAGTCTAAGTGTTTTCAAAAATCCAAAATACTTGACTTTAAAATGCTGTTGACATTTACTTTGTTCATAAATGCTAAAAAAAAATAATCATCATCAATAAAACAAATGCCCTCAACTATTTAATCTCAATGTATAAATTACAAATTTGCCAAATAGTCAAGTGTTTTATGTCTTTTTTTTTTTAATTAGTAACATTTTCTTATATACACTGAGTGGCCAGATTATTATGGTCTCTGAACACATAATGGCCACTTAGTGTAAATCCTATATAATAAAAGGCTACTATGCAAATTGTCCCCTCGACCAGGAGTTCAACCAGCAGGCAGGCCGGCCAACTGCCCATGTCCCCTCCCCCTGGACAAGTTGGCCGGACCCCACCCATGCACAAATTCATGCACCGGGCCTCTACTACTACACACACACACACACACACACACTGAGTGGCCAGATTATTATGCATTCAGAGATCATAATAATCTGGCCACTCAGTGTATATTCTGAGTATTCGAATGTTTCATTTCTATAAATTACAAGGACCCTTTAAGAAATGAGTTTTCTCTGGCCCAAGACGAGGAAAGGAGGACCTCTGAGCTGAGCTCTGGCTGACGTGTGGGTTCGTGAAGTCAGATGGTACATGTGCTGAGCCAACTCCTTGCCACTGGCGTGGCTTCATCCCAGGCCCCTCGCCTAGGCACGTCGGCCGGCTGGGTAGCTGACTACCCACATTTCTCAGATGCCCTGTGCACAGCTGCTGCTCCCATTTCAAACAGACCCTGGGATGTGCGACTCCCACCCAACATTAAAAATACCGTCAGCCAGCACTCTGTGTCACAGGCCACATGGGTTTAAGCTACAATGCAGCTGATTCTACAGCCATAGCCATAAATTATATGTATTTATAGCCATGACTACCGAATAATAATTTTTAAACCATCATTACAGGTTCTATTTATTTGGGGGTTTTCCCAGCTAAGTTAAAAGACTACCACTTTGTTACAGGATACTAGTTTTACCACTGGAACAACTCATGGAATAACTCATGACTCAGGAACAGAACAGTTTGGAGAACTACCAGCCCCTAGAGCACACAGCCCAACAGTTTCCCTGAGTACAAAACACACTCCATCTGTGCCCATCCGGAGACACACCCCGGACGTCTTTCCTGGGCACACGGCCTGCAGGTGGGCACACCCACAGAAGCCGCACTCTGCCCAGGAGCCCGGGCCATCACGTATCACATCCAAGGGCACTCGGTAGACACGCCTCTGTCTGACAGCGGCACTCAGGATGGCCTCCATCTCTACAGGCAACACAACCCGACACTGCACAGCAGAGCCCTTACGAGGGCCCCTCACACTGACACATCCCGGGAGACTCTCGTCATGGGAAGGACACTGCGTGTGTGGCCCAGCAGCGAGGGCCACGTCAGAGCTGACGGGGGAAGGACAGCCAGCAGGTGACAGCAGCGGCAGTCTGTGGGTCCGACGCTCACCAGGTTCCTGGAGAAGACCAAAAGGTCTTCCCTGGGGCAGCCAGTGCCTGTGCCCCGGCCCCACGAGACAAGGAGGCTGGGGATCCTCCATGACTTTCAGGAATCCCTCAACCTGGCCTGCACCCTCTCACAATCCGGGACCCCTTGGGAGATGTCCGACTGCCGGTTTAGGCCCGATCCCTCTCACAATCAGGGACCTCTGGCTCCTAACTGCTCACCTGCCTGCCAGCCTGATCACCTCTAACTGCCCCCCCTGCCGGCCTGGTCGCCCCCAACTGCCCCCCCTGCCAGCCTGGTCGCTCCTTAGTGCCCCCCCTGCCCACCTGGTCGCCCCCAACTGCCCCCCCCGCTGGCCTGGTCGCCCCTCACTGCTCCCCTCTGCCGGCCTGGTTGCCCCTCATTGCCCCCCCCTGCTGGCCTGTTCAGTCATTTGGCCGCCCCTCACTAACCCCCCTGCCAGCCTGGTGCCCCACACAGCCTGCTGTTCAGTTGTTACTGTGAGGGCATCGTGACCAATTTGCATATTACCCTTTTGTTAGTATAGATTCCATACACCTCTTCTTATCCAATCATCAATATCGTACATCTTCACCAAGACTTTTTGTTTGTTGATTTATTGATGATAGCCATTTTAACAGGTGTTAGGTGATATCTCATTGTGGTTTTTATTTGCATTTCTCTGATGATTACTGATGTTGAGCATATTTTTCATTTATCTATTGGCCATCTACTAGTATATGTCCTCTTTGGAGAAGTGTCTATTCAGGTCTTCTGGCCATTTTTTAACTGGACTGTTTTTTTTGGTGTTGACTTGTATGAGTTCTCTACAAATTTTGGATATTAACCCCTTTCAGATATTTCATTGGAGATTATGTTCTCCCATCATGTTATGTCTTTCCATTTTGTTGATGGTTTCCTTTGTTGTGCAAAAATGTTTTAGTCTGATGCAGTCCATTATATCAGCATTCTTATTACCAGGGTCACGTGTGGCTAAGAGTTATTTACATAGGAATTCTAAGTCGACCTGGACTTTGGACCGAATGTATTCTCCACAGTATATTTTTATAACACCAAACATTTTATTTGTGTCTTATTAAGTTTGTTTAGCTTTTTTCTACTACCTACTTTTTGGGAGCATTTTTTACTTTTAAACTATAATGATATTTTTACTATAAGCATGCATTTATAAAATTAGTTTGTAAGTGCATTTCATCATTAAATACTTCACAAGAAAGCAGTAAAAAAAGCACTTAAAGAAGAGGCCCATTTTCTCCTATACCAAAACTATATTAAACTTTTTTAAAAACCATACAGAATGTCTCAATTTCCAAAAGCCTGTGTACAAAGGTCCTATTGGGTGGACCACAGTATATAGAGAAAGGAGCACTGGGTCTACAGCATCCTTTCACTTTAAGAAAAGACCATGTTAGGTAAATTTGGGCCCAGACTTAACGATGAACTGAACCATTAAAAGAAAAACCACTAACCAGTTTCTCCAAAATAAGTAACTGGAAGTGATGAGCAGAATATGAAAAGGAAAAAAAGAATGTGAACATACGGAGGGGAAAACAATTACCTATTACATTTTACTCTTATGATGGGTCTCAAATCATAGAACCAAATTTAGAGGTTTCACTATTTTTGACTGGGAGTGACCTCAACCCTGATTTTTAAGCAAAAAGAGTAGAAAGTGTCAGTTAGGTCCAAGTTTAGCAATAAAATACTGCAACTCTCAAAACAATTCTAGTTTGTTTGAATTTGGAAATGAATGTGTTTTGTGTTGATTTGTATTCTCGGGCTTATCTAGTAATTTGCTGACTGGTTATGTAATGGCTAATTCTTCAGTCATGTTGGCAAACTGTTCCAGTTTTTGTTTTTGTTTTTTCCCCACTTGGGACACATGTGAACATTCCTGTAATTGCAGGTAACTGTATATTCCTGTATATTGGTGTTCAGTCCTGAGGAGCTGAGGCCAAGGAGATGAAGAATCAGGTTCGGGTAGATGGGCACACACAGGCCTGAGGGCCATCGATGGATCCAATGCCAGAGAGCAACCACCCTGACGACACATCCTCTGTGAACAGTTTATGAAACGGGGCACACATGCACACACATCAGTGCACATCCCCGCACCCATGCCCATGCGCACACCAGCCTGTACACATGCACATACACACACATGCTCACACACATGCACCTGCGCACACACATGCACACACACCCCAGGATACCCCTCACGCCGTGCACAGTAGCAAATGGGAAAAGGATGGGCTAGTAAATCAGACATGGGGTTGGCATCAGTCCCATGCAGGTCCCAGCTCCACGCTCCCACAGGGCGAGTCAGGTCCACTTGGGCAGATTATCTATGCTCCATTGGCCTCAATTTTCTTTGCGTAAAATGTGAATAATGATGAAACTAGCTTCACAGCATTGTTAGACGCTTCACTGAAGCTCCGCACAAGCTGCTCGGCAAAGAGCACCTGTGACCTTACACACAGTAACAGGCTGACCGCGCTCCAGAAAGGAAGTCATTAGCCTAAAACAGGACTTAGGATCCTGGTCAGAAAGTGCAGGTCTCAGAACAAACAAAATGTGTGGGGTTTAAAAAAAAAAATACCATCTTCTGGTTGCTTTTAAAAATTATCTACCTCCTTAGCATTAATTTAGTATGTGTTTTTTTCTTTTGATCCAAAAAGTCCAATGAATATACAAAATCAAAGAACTTCATAAGTGCCAATATCCCGTTTCAGTTCATGCTCTTTAAGAAGACACAGTTTTAGGGTTTCTGTCCGCGATGCCTTCCTGAGACACCTGTCCGTCCGGACAGGGAAAGCAGCTGCACTTCTAGCTTTCGGATGAGCCTACAGAGCACGGACTCCTGGAGTGTCTCACCCTACTTCTCCTACCATCACCCACCCCTCTTCCTCATTCCTCACCCTGCAAGAGAAAAAAAAATGCCTTCCCACCAGCCAAAAAGTGCAATGCTGCTCTCACTGCTCCACCAGCAGCTCTGCATTTGAGGTCCATCTGATGAAATAGCCAATATTGACTTGGAATTACAATGCCTTACTGTATCAAGACAAAACTCGAGTCCTAAGAGTAGTTCGTTGGGTGACTGGCCTTCGGCTGGGGAGGCCTAATAGCGGACCCACACACCTTAACCTTACACAGTGCTATATGTCAAAGGAAGTGCAGCGGCTTCCATTCCATTTCCGTTTTCTTACACATCAGGGGTGGTGGGTAATGTCAAACTATACCTGCTGGGATACTCTGAGGCTGGAGATAAGAGACAGGAGAGAGATGGCTGCATACACTGGAGAGAGGATGCCAGACACACAGGGCAGCAGAGGTCCTGCCCCCCGACCCTCCCTCTACACCACAAACAGCTTCAAGAGAAGAAAGTTCAAGTACACAACGCTGATGGGCCCAGACTGTGCTTCCAGGGTGTGTTTTAAATTAATAGATCAGAAAATCATTTAAAAAAATTCTCCCTGTTGCCCTAACCGGTTTGGCTCAGTGGATAGAGCGTCGGCCTGCGGACTGAAAGGTCCCAGGTTCGATTCCGGTCAAGGGCATGTACCTTGGTTGCGGGCACATCCCCAGTGGGGAGTGTGCAGGAGGCAGCTGATGGATGTTTCTCTCTCATTGATGTTTCTAACTCTCTATCCCTCTCCCTTCCTCTCTGTAAAAATCAACAAAATATATATTAAAAAAAAAATTCTCCCTGTGCTTTCATTTTTGTTTACTATTGCACAATATCCAAGGAAAAAATCTAGAAGACCAAGCCAAAACAGTGCTCAAACCCCCACTCTGCCACCCGACTCGCTGCTCGTGTAACGTTGCACACATGGCCCTGCATGGGTAAGGAAGACGTCACACACCCATCCCCTCCCAGGGTTCTCCAGCTCCCAGGTGAGGCCGGTGCTGCATCAGGATGTGAACTGCCTGTAAGTCACAATGTAACAAATAGATGGAATTATCTGTATCAGCGCGAATCCGGGCCTCAGAATCATATCTGAAGCTCTCGCTTCCTCCCTGTCACAGATCACCGAACGCTATAAACTAAGTGGGTGATGAGACCAACGACAAGACAGCTCTGCTTCCTGCACAGCAGCCAGAGTCCTGGACCTGCAGCCCCTGTGAGTCAGTGCCCAGCAGTTTAAGCCACATGTCAAACCCAGGTGCCTCAGAAGCTGCAGATGGGCAGACAGGGAGAGGCTGTGGCTGGGAACCTGGAATCCGGGAGCCACCCTCAAGGCAATTCAAAAGGGTTTTTTCCAGCTTTATGGAGACATTTATTGAGACACAATTGACGTATTATTGAGATAATTATTGAGACATAATTGACATATAAGACTGTGTACTGTTAAGGTTATGATGTGTTGATTTTATACACTAACTAGAGGCCCGGTGCATGAAATTCATGCACGGGGGCGGGGGTGTGTATCCCTCAGCCCAGCCTGCAACCTCTCCAATCTGGGACCCCTCAAGGGATGTCCAACTGCCTTGTTTAGGCCCAATCCCAGTGGAATTGGGCCTAAACAGGCAGTCGAACATCCCTCTCACAATCCAGGACTGCTGGCTCCCAACTGCTCACCTGCCTGCCTGCCTGATTGCCCCTAACCGCTTCTGCCTGCCAGCCTAATCACTCCCTAACCATTCCCCTGCCAGGCTGATCGATGCCTAACTGCTCCCCTGCTGGCCCGATTGCCCCTAACTTCCCTCCCCTGCAGGCCTGGTCACCCCTAACTGCCCTCCCCTGCCGGCCTGGTCACCCCTAACTGCCCTCCCCTGCCGGCCTGGTCACCCCTAACTGCCCTCCCCTGCCGGCCTGGTCACCTCTAACTGCCCTCCCCTGCAGGCCTGGTCGGCCCTAACTGTCCTCCCCTGTAGGCCTGGTCGCCCCCAACTGCCCTACTCTGTTGGCCCAGTCACCCCTAACTTCCTTCCCTTGCCAGCCTGGTCACCCCTAACTGCCCTCCCCTGCCAGCCCGATTGCCCCTAACTGCCCTCCCCTGCCAGCCTGGTTGCCCCTAATTGTCCTCCCCTGCAGGCCTGGTCGCCCCCAACTGCCCTCCCCTGCTGGCCATCTTGTGGCGACCATCTTGTGTCCACATGGGGGTGGCCATCTTGTGTGTTGGAGTGACAGTCAATTTGCATATTACTCTTTTATTAGATAGGATATAGGATACATCATAGAATAATTACCACGTTAGGGTTAGTTTACACCTCCATCCCCTCACACACTTAACTTCTTTGTTTTTTGTGGGTTTTTTTTGTTTTTTGCAGTGAGGACATTTAAGTTCTACTCTCTTAGCAAATGTCAATTACACGATACAGTATTAATCATGGTCACCATACTGTACATTAGACCCCCATAACTTCTCTCTGCTTCCCTGCATTTGGCTTTTTTTACATCCACATATAAGTCTTCCTCTGACTGACTTATCTCACTTAGCATTCTGTCCTCAGGTTCTCTCAAGTTGTCACAATAGCAAGATTTCCTGCTTTTTATGGCTGAGTAATATTCCATCATAGAAACATAACACATCTTCTTTATCCACTCACTTACCAGTGGACACCTGGGTGGTTTCCACAGCGTGGCTTTTGTGAGTAGTGCTGCAATGAACATGGGGGTGCAGCTATCTCTTCATGGTACTGATTGCATTTCCTTTAGATATAAATTCAGAAGTGGTATTGCTAGAGCATATGGTAGCTCTATTTTAATTTTTTTGAGCAACCTCCATACTATTTTCCATAGTGACTGCACCATTTTACATTCCCACCAACAGCGCACTAGGGTTCCCTTTTCTCCACATCCTCACCAACACTTGCTGTTTGTTGATTTATTGATGATAGCCATTCTGACAGGTGTGAGGTGATAATTAATTGTGGCTTTAATTTGCATTTCTCTTATGATTAGTGACTTTTGAGCATCTTTTCATCTGTCTATTGGCCATCTGCATGTTTTCTTTGAAGTGTTCTACCCATTTTTTAATTGGACTGTTTGTTTGATACTGAGTTGTATGAGCTCCTTATATATTCAGAGACTTTTAAATCCTTTGCTGATCCCACAGAAGCCAGGACTAACTCCAGGTGTGAAGCCCAGGATTCATATTTGGCTGCCAAGCTGAATGAGTAAAAAGACGCAACCATTGCCCTAACTGGTTTGGCTCAGTGGACAGAGCATCGGCCTGTGGACTGAAGGGTCCCAGGTTCGATTCCGGTCAAGGGCATGTACCTTGGTTGCAGGCACATCCCCAGTAGGAAGTGTGCAGGAGGCAGCTGATAGATGTTTCTCTCTCATCGATATTTCTAACTCTATCCCTTTCCCTTCCTCTCTGTGAAAAATCAATAAAATATATTTAAAAAGAAGAAAAAAAAGACGCAGTCACTCCATAAAAGGGCAAATCTCTCACATCACCGGCTGACATCACATTTAATCCCAAAACGTTTGGTGAAGTAGCTCCTGACAAGGAAATAGCTCAAGCTTACACATTCCTTTTTAAGTATTAAACCCTTAAATAATCCACTCATTAAATTATTTTAATCCAAAACTCTACCATAGTGCCTGCTACCTAGCAAGCAGCAATTAAATCATGGGTTGCTTGGATGGATGGATGGATGGATGGATGGATGGATGGATCTGGACCTAAAGCCCCTACATCCTCTTGCTGAACATCTGGCCTTGCTGCTTTGTATAATTCTCCACCTACCTGGATTTATGCCCTACCTTTCCAACTTTCCCAGCCACATGGCTAATGCAGATACAGCAAGGTTCCTACCACCTCTGACCCCATTCTCAGGTGGGTCTGAACCTGACTGGCCTATCCCACAACAGTGGTTCTCAAATGTTACCCTGCATCAGAGCCCCCTAGAAACACAGGTTTCTAGGGTTCCCTTCCAGTTTCTGAGTCTGTAGGGCTGGGTGGGGCCCAATCACCTGCTCTTCTGACAAGTTCCCAGGTGAGGGTTCAGGGACCTGCAGCAAGAACAGCCACCCCGAGTGAGCGGTCCCTCCTTGGCGCCACTACATCAAGGAACGACCGAGATTTTAACTCAACCACTTCCTACTCTTCCTCGTGTCTTCCCAACTCTGCACAGGTTGCACCGGCTGTGATGAGGACTTCCCGTTACTTTCAACAACAGCAGCTCCACCTGCCTCATGTGAAATAGATGCTCTCCTAACTCAGAGATTTGTTACTTAGTATATAGCCATTAAAAATGACATTTGGGCCGAGACCGGTTTGGCTCAGTGGATAGAGCGTCGGCCTGCGGACTGAAGGGTCCCAGGTTCGATTCCGGTCAAGGGCATGTACCTTGGTTGCGGGCACGTCCCCGGTAGGGGGTGTGCAGGAGGCAGCTGATCGATGTTTCTCTCTCATCGATGTTTCTGACTCTCTATCCCTCTCTCTTCCTCTCTGTAAAAAATCAATAAAATATATTTTTTAAAAATGACATTTGGTAAGAACATTTATTAACATGGAAATTCTGGATGGTATACTACTGGCTAGAAAAGTAGCAAGTAATGAAGCTATGTGTCATCACACAGTGGTACGGGTTAAAAGCATAGATGGGTGGATGGGAAGAGGAGTGGGTGGGTAGGATAGTAGGTGGATGAATGCATGGATGGATACTGAAGAACCCGGGAGAAATATACATCTCTCTATATAAAAGTCTAATATGCAAATTGTCCCCACTAGCATTCAACTGGGAGACCGATCACTCGCTATGACATGCAGTGACCACCAGGGGGCGGCGCGGAATGAAGGGAGGCCCTGGCCTGCAGCCAGAAGGCCCCAATCAGCCCTGATCACCAGCCGGGCCTAGGGACCCTACCCGTGCACGAATCTCGTGCATGGGGCCTCTAGTTATGTAATATTAACAGAGGTTATTGCTGGATTTTGCCAAATAATTTTCAATTAACACTACCTGGCAATAGGAAAAAATAAGTTGCTTTTAATTTATGTGAAAATGTCTTGGGGAAAGTATGCTTTCTTAAAGCTTCTTGATAAAATTGATTGTATTGGTTATGGTCATTCTCACTTATCCCAGCGTCACTGTGATGCAGCAGGTTCTTCTGAGCCCAAGACCCTAGTTGTGCCTGCACATCTGCAAAGTGGAGAAAGCGCCTGCCCATTTCCTCCAAAGGGGCGTGCGGAGAGATGAGATCCTCAGCGCGAAGGAGCTCCTGAGAGCCTCAGAGCTCTAACACGAGGCAGAAATGGAGGGATCGATGGGGCTACTCAGCTCCATTTGAAAACGGCTCTTTCCACTTAGTGGGCACAAAGAGCGCTGTATTAAATTTTAACATGATTGCATTTTTACAGCGCACGGAGGCACAAGGCGAGCATCCCTGAGTGAGGTGGAATCCACTCCGGCTGAAGCCCGTCCTGCCAGCAGAAGATCCTCCCAGCACATCCTCCCCACTCTGCGCACAAGTGTTATAGGGCCTCCAGCGTTCACCGTAGCCCATTTATATATATATATATATATATATATATATATATATATATATATGTATATATATATGTATACATATATATATATATAGCCCATTTACAAATACTTTAAACATAAAGATACGTAACTAACTTATTCAAAAAGGATTTACTGACCAAACCCTTAGCAAGCATCCCCTTCAGTGGGCACCAAGGAGAAAGACAGACAATGCTAACAGAGCTGAGATGGAGGTGCACGTGGGTTGCCATGACAATACAGAGCCAGAAACAACATTATTTGGGCAGGAGCGCTGGGTCCCCATCCTATATTATAAAAGGCCTATGGCCGTGATGCCCTAACGGCGTCACGGCCAAACAACCGGTCAGAGCCGTGCGGCTCGGAGGCAGGGCCTGCGGCTCCACGCAGCGTGGCCTGGGGTCCCGCGGCTCCGCGCAGCGAGGCGTGGGGTCCCACCGGCGCGGCGGGTCTGGGTCTCATGCGATTTCACACTCTGGGCCTCTAGTGAGCAAATAAAACCCCAAGGCCCCGCCAGCATCCTGGAAATTTCTCTGAAGTGCACCCGGCAGACCTGCCTCCCCGCGGCCTGGCCAGCAACCCACCTTTGCCCACTCGAGGTTTCCAGGAGCACAACCAACGGCAGTAAAACTCCAGCTCCACCTCCAGGCACACACCCAGGGAGGGCGGCCGCAGGTGGCACTATTGCTCGGTATGTCTCCTGCATTTAAGATCCAGGTTCCTGATGCCAACTATGAAAATAAAAACATGTCCATCTAAATTACAGCCGCTTCTTAGCTGGTCACTATTTACACTAACAATTACAAAACAATGTGAACTCCACTGTAGCCGGCAGACAACAAACCCTCCTTTGTCCACAGGCCAAGCAGCCGGTGGAATTGCTTGGCAAGGACTCAGGACGGCATTCCCACATCTGCCAGTTCCAGTCAAATTGACAGTAAGTCCCATGACGATGACTAAGAACCGCAGCCACACACTAGCTTCGGCGCAGAGGAAAAAGTATGTCGAAATTTAAATACATCCTAAAAACGGGCACTTGGTAGTAGCCGATTCCTAGATTAAACATTGCTCAGAGGGCTTTCTTAGCTGGCCTGGCTCTCATGGGGGGTTCACGCTCACCGCTCCGCTGGGAAGGCAATTTTGAGGCGGGGCTCTGCCTGGACCTGTGGGCTAAGCTGCGTGAGCCTGTTGTGTGGCCTCAGCTGCCAGCACCAGATAAGACAGCCTAGCATTGTCAAACATTTTTGGCACAGTTTCCAAATGCTGGGAAAGGACAGAGGAGGAATGAACAAGGATGAGAAGGCTTGGGGAAGAACAGGAAAAAAATTACTCCTAAACCTGCAAAAGATTTTAAGCCAGGCAAGGCCTCATGCACCCCTGCCATGCACACTGCTATTTCCAACAGGGTGCTCGCAATCACAAGCTCTTAAGAGGTCCGAGTAAATACAAGCAATATCTATAAAACTGTATTGAATCTCTTTAATTACCTATAAATGGTAAACAGCTCCCTAAAATCTTTTAAAAAGGAAATTAACCTGACATTGTATGTAATAATAAAAATTTTAATGACAAACTTTCAACTTGAAAGAATTAACTATTGAAGGATACTGCATTACACAGTAATAAAATAAAACAGTGACGATTACCCCTGAAGTTCTTTGAAAAGGGTCAATTAAAGACATGTCAAAAGAGATGTTCATAAACTGGAAAACTGGAAGAAACGCATCTAACAAAATATATTTCAAAACAAAACATTACTTAAAAATTATTTTCAAAAAGACTAATAAACTGTGGATAAGTGAAATAATAAAACAAATTAGGAACTACAAATTTCCATTCTGTTAACCAAGCATGTCAAACTCGTGGCCCGTTTGACATGCTTGCTATCAACCCTCAGTCACGTCCACTAAACATTCATAACTGCTAACACTTTCTGAATGCCCGTGGTGTGCTAATAAGCACTGTTTGAAGTAACCTGTGACCTTCATAACCACCTTGTGACTGACATACTGACTAGGATCCCCATTTTGCAGATGAGAACACTGAGGCAGGGAAAGGCCAAGGAACCCCCCAAGGCCACAGAGCTGGTGAAGAGCAGCTGGTGCCAGAATCCCGCCAGGACCTACGGCTGGACCATCAGTCCAGGGCCCCGGGAGTCACCTGGAACCGCCCCTCCTGATGGAACTCTTTTTAAGTCCACCTGCAGCAGGTGCCACCCGCAGAATGGGGTCAGCGCAGGAGAGGGGCACCCATCCCGTTCGGCAGCACCTGGAGGAGCGGTTACTGCTCATCTTCCTCTCGCTCCTCATCTCAGCTTCGTCCTTGGGTTCCGTTTTCCTCCCCGCACATTTGATTTTCCCTTGCCCTTTTACCTGGAGCCCATCACACGTGGCTCCACCAGCTTCACGAGGCTCAGCACCGCACCCAAAGTCTCAGTGCTGTGCCCTGGCCTGTTCAGGACGGGATACAAGAGATGGAGCAAGTGCCACAGCAAACAGGAGCGCTCAGAAAGGCTAGTGGAGCCAGACTGGGGGAGGCTGGACCCCCACAAAGGACAGGGCAGCCCAAGGTCACACAGACAGTGAGTCGGGATCAAAGCCCCCATTTCAGTTCTTTCACTAGAACTCTCATTTGGGGCCATTCCTAACGAATCCGTTAATTACCAGGGCCCATTCGTGCTCCTTCTGTAGTTACAGATACCATTCACCTCTGAGGTATGCAGAGGAAATAAGATCAATATCAAACTCACGTCCTTCCTCTGGCTTTGTCCTCCTGTCGTGAAGGCAGACCTAATTACGCCTCTCGTTGTCCCAGGAGTTCTCCAAGCCACTCGCAATTTTCTCTCACAGCTGGGAGATGTCCTCAGACATGGCCCCGTGCCCCCAGCCCTGGCATCAAGATTGCTGCAGCTGGAACCGCGGAGCCACAGGCGGACGAGGCGGACCCATGGAACGTGGGCTCGGAGGGCTGTGAACGGCTTAAGGAGAAATCTGTTTTCTGTGTCTGTGGGTGCTGGGGCTCTCCTTGGGGGGCCTGGCGGGACACCCACCAGGCAGCACAGATTAGATACGAGGCTGACGAGACGCACCAGATGCTCATCGCTGGAAGGGGACACAGGGGTCTGGCATGTGGGGCAGTAGGAAGACGGGGAAGAAATGGGCTGTAGGAGACCCGCGGGGCCAAGGCCCTCCGGTCCGCTGCATGCTGGGTGCTCTCCCAGCGGTCCGCTGAAGCAGAATTCTTACAATGGCCCTACGAGGCGGCTGTGACTGTCCCCTTCTCCACGGGCGGAAGCAAAGCCTAGGTCCCTTCCGGGATCAGAGCCTCCAGACGCAGAACCACCCTCAGGGCTGCAAGAATGGAGAGTGTAGCCCAAGACAGGGGCACTGAGAGCAGCCTCCTCGCCCTTAAGCTCGGGGGGGGGGGGGGCTGCCCTGCACAGAAACCTGCAGAACAGGCCCCGCTGGAACCTGTGCTTGAAGGATGAAGCCTGACCATGGAAAACAGGCTCCCATTTCTGCGACATCAGCCCCACTGCACGGGCACCACACTGCCCTTCAGGCTTAACCTCGCCCCTGGCTTACAGCCTGAAGGTTACATGAGTCACCAGGGCTCCTGTTTAAGACCCACAGGAAGGGGACTGACTACTGGCCAAGAGCCATTTGCGAAGACAGAATACTTTACAGAAAGCTAACCACCTCTCTGTTCTCCGATGCTATTTCCAGGCTAGTCCACTTGAACTAGATTTGGACTAAATTCTTCCCAATTTACAGTGTAACAGGAGAGAGCTGAGCAGAGAGGAGGAGACTGCCCCTGTGCCAGCTGAGCTACCCTCTGGAGCTGATCCCTGGCACGTACGCTCCTCACAGCAACCCCAGGGGGCCTTGCGAATGCCCATCTGCCTTCTCATCCACAAAACAACGCTGGACGGATGGAACCATCGCTGCACTCCAGGAACGTGTGTTACAAAATCAAAGATGCCCACAGACGCCGACCACGTCGCTAACCCAGAGGTAAAACGTGAGGCCGACGCAGCTGCACAACTCTCACCAATCAGAGCATTACTGGCCACTTTGCTCTTCTGCCTTGTTTGCCTTTCTTGTTAAAATAATAAAGATACTTGCAGACAAGAAAAAAATCTCACTATGGGCCTGCTGCGGGGAGGGGGGACCATTTTCTTTCTAATTAAAGATTTTTAAATCCTTCCATATGCTTTTTTTAATAGTTGTAATTATAGCCCTACTTAATGTTAAGTACTTCGACTCAATAAAAGGTTAATTATACAGACTCTGGTAATTACAAAAAGTAAAATAACATGTAAAATGTCATAATGAATAATTAATAAGACCTCTTTGATCTGCTTCAGACCCAGAATGCAGTGCTGACAGGCTATTTCTCCATCGGATGGGCATGATCTTACTGGGAAAAAAATGTAATATCTGATATCAAAAGCAGAAGTTCAAAATAAGCATTTAACCCTGCCTTAAAAATAAGGTGAGATGGTCCCGTTAGTTTCATGCTTAACCATATACCCAAAAAGGGAGGCACGGTGGGCCATCGACCTTGGAGCTCAGGGTGGAGATGATGGTTTTGTGGCAAAGGTTTCAGATGTCCCACCTCCTGCGGGACTGTGCTGTGGGGTCATGGCAGCCCAGGGAAACCTTCGGGAAAAGGCGCCGCGGAGAATGCAGAAGCACCAGGAGGGGCTCCTGCCCTCAGAGAATGTTCAGTCTTCTTAGGGGGGCAACAGAATTCATTCAAAGAATTCAGATCGACAATTAAATTTACTTGACATAGTGCTAATTAAAATGAATTACTTCGACTCACATAATTAAATCTCAAGTATGACAAAATTAATCAAAATAATTAAAATTAATGCAAATAAATTATTTACGTTATTTTAATTAATGTATTAAAATAACAAATACTTTCTTAAAGTGCCGTATCTTGGATACTTTCTATTTACTGCTTTTCCCCTCTTTTTTTTTTTTTAATATGTTTTTATTGATTTCAGAGAGGAAGAAAGAGGGAGAGAGAGAAACATCAGTGATGAGAGAGTGTCATTGATTGGCTGCCTCCTGCACGTCCCACTCTGGGGATTGAGCCCGAAACCCTGTCATGTGCCCTGACCGGGAATCGAAGGATGACCTCCTGGTTCATAAGTTGACAGTCAACCACTGAGCCACGCCGGCCGGGCATGCTTTTCCCCTTTTTGAGAGGGAGAATAGAGAGTATGCTGGGCTTGTATTTTCCCAGGCTTTTATCTGTCTTTTGGGGTGTTTATAGTTTCATAGCAATCTCCATGTTAATTAGATCTACATAAGAATATATCATCTGTAGGGACTCAATTTTGCTTCAAAAAGAGTGAAACTTGAGCCCTGGCTGGTGTGCCCAGTGGTTAGAGAATCGGGGCCCACGCACCAAAGGGTCGTGGGTTCAATTCCCGGTCAAGGGCACGTACCTGGGTTGCAGATTCACTCCCCACCAGCTGATGTGTCTCTCTCACATCCAAGTTTCTCTTTCTCTCTCTCCCACTCCCTCCTTCCCGCTCTTTGAAAAGCAATGGGGAAAAACATCCTCTGTGAGGATTAACAAAACAAAACAAGAAAGGAGTGGCACTTGAGGTCACATGTGACACACAGTTATTAATACTGCCTAAATGTGTCACGTCGTAACAACTAATAACTGCAGCAGGAGCAGGACAGTTAGCACTTAGCACCTCCAGGTGTCAAAGCGCTTAAGACATTTTTACAAGAGTGCTGGTTAACAAGTGGGCCTTTACAGGGACTCTGAAGACTCTTTAAAGCTAATTTTACATTGAGAGAAATCTTCATCAAACATTCACGCCACACAAAGCCCACTCTCCAGCCCACCCCTTAAGACAGTGGTCGGCAAACTCATTAGTCGACAGAGCGGCAAACCACGGCTCGCGAGCCGCAGTTTGCCGACCACTGCCTTAAGAGATACCTAAAACTTAGGGAAGGAGTTACGCTTTCAAATGTGTTCTTCCTATGTAGTGTCCACAAAGGAGCTTGGGGCTTCTACACTTCCTTTTCCTTTTTAAATTTTACTTTTACTTACGGTTTACATTCAATATCATTTTGTATTCGTTTCAGGTGTACAGCCTAGTAATTAGATAATCATATAGAGACATGTTAATTTTTACATGGATCCATATAAAATCAAAGCACCATTTCCACTTCAATGTTCTATTTAAAATGTAGTTTTCCAGTAAGTAAACCACCAATACTCAGTAACCAATAACCCAATACTTTTGAAACCTTTAGAAACTGTTATGTATGATCAAAGATTATTGGTAAGTTTTGAGTTGGGAAGGACCTGCATCATGGAACGGAACAGAGAGTGAGGTATATGAAAGCACAGGATTTCAAGAGTAACAACAACTCATTAAAGAGACAAAGTCATGCTGTAAAGCAGCACAGAAACCGTTTTCAGGAAAGGCGGGGTAGGTAATAAAAAACACGTGGCAGCCGAAACTGGTTTGGCTCAGTGGATAGAGCGTCGCCGGTCAAGGGCATGTACATTGGTTGCGGGCACATCCCCCGGTGGGGGGTGTGCGGGAGGCAGCTGGTCGATGTCTCTCTCTCATCGATGTTTCTGGCTCTCTATCCCTCTCCCTTCCTCTCTGTGGAAAATCAATAAAATATATTTAAAAATAAAAAAACACGTGGCAGTGGAACGCTTCTGCCGGGGCTGACACGCGATGACGATGCAAATGGAGAACGGGCAATGGATGGGGTGAGTTATACTTCTCGCCTTCTGAGCAGGGTGGTGCGCCCAGCACTGGGACTTGGGAACATGTCAGGGCAGCGTCGGAACCCGTGTTCCGGACGATGTCCAGCCCGTGTTTCTCTCTCAGCACCCGCCTGACCTTCGCACACAGACCTGGGATCCCACGGTTCCGCTGAACGTGAACTGCCTTCCAGGGGACACGCACCCACTCTGTTTCTACGTGAGCTACGTTACAGATGGTTCCGTTTCTCGGGGCACTTTAAATGCCGGACTTCATTCTAAAATCCCCGGGACCACACTTGCCTCCGAGTTCATTCTCTCTCAAGTGCAGTGGAATTAAAGGAGATGAGTCCTGGCCGACAGCCCAGCCCACTGTAACCCCGGGAGCCCCAGGACTCAGGTTCCCACGTCCCCTCGCACGCACGGCGGGCCCTTCATCACCGGTGCCGAGTCCTTCCTCCCCAGCACAGCTAAGCTCCTGAGCACGTTTCCGCCCTGTGATCCAGACTGGCTCGCTCCTGACCTGCCTGAAAGGCACCTGTGTCCTTGCTGGCTCCTCGGAACCCAGGGAGTGGCACCTCCCACACACGGCTGGAGGAGGAGGGAGGGAAATCGGCCCCTGGCCACTTCCCCACAAAAGCTCTCACCTTCCTGCGGTGGTTGTGAGAGGACGTGTGTTTGTCTATTAAAGGAATTTGACTAATACTTCCCAACCCAGAAGCCCAAGGGTGGAACAAATGCCATTCCTCATGCCGCACAACCGCCGTCCCCAACGCTGCCACCACAAGCCCCGAGAAGTTAAGATGACAATCCCGGGGGCCTGCGAGCTGCCCAGGGTCTGGTACTGGCAGCTGAGGGAACAGCAGGAACCCTCTGAGTTTTACTAAAATGCCTGGTTACAGGCTTCCCCACCCGCTGCCCGGAAGAACATCCCGTCTGGAGCGGCCACAGCTGCCCACCCTGAGCCAGCACAGAACGGACCCCGCTGACCCGGGCCACACCACGTGCGGCCAGGGCTGACCTCCCTCCGGCTGGGACCTGGGGGCTCGCCAGGTGCTCCGCGCTTTTCCATCTGCTTCAGCGCTGCGCTCCTTCCAGCGAGGCCAGGACAGCCTTTCCTCCCTTCTCTCCGCCCACGGAGAGTCTTTCTACGAAGAACTGGACAGGACACGAGCCCCAGGGGCCACGTTCCACAAGATCTCGTTCGCCGCAGCATCACGACAATCGCCAAGACACGGAAGCAACCTGAGAGCCCACCGGTAGGCATCGTGGGTAAAGAAGAGGTGGTACCTATAAGCAATGAAATACTACGCGGCCATCAGAAAAGCATGAAATCTTACCACTTGTAACAACATGAGCGGACCGAGAGGGTACTGTGCTAAGTGAAATAAGTCAGAGAGGGGGAGAAAAGAGCCATACGACTTCCCTTATCCGTGGGCTCTGACACACGAAGTGCAGCATAGGGAGTATAGTCGGTATGTAGTAGTAAGGATGTACGGTGTCAGGTGAGTGCTGGACTTACAGGAGTGATCACTTAGAAAGCATATACCTGTCTAATCACTATGCTGCACACCTGGAACTAATGTAATACTGTATGTCAACTATAATTGAAAAAAAAAATTTTTTTTAATTTAATCTTTTAAAAAAACAAACAAGCTCTTACCGGCCTCGCTCTGTGCTCCCTGGGCATGTGCAGATGAACCGGGCCCGGCACGAGCCCCTCTGTCCCAAGGAGCTGCGCTCCAAACCCTCTTTCTTCCTACGTCTCCCATTCGTGAGGCTATCAAGCAAGGCGCCTGCCACTCCTTGCCGGCAGTGGGCCCCCTTTTCCCAAACTGAACCCCCAGGGGTGCTTGCAGCTGGTGCACCTGGTGCTCCTCCCACCTGGCTCACGCCCGGCCTCCTGGAGGAGACGAGCCTCGGGCCAACCACCTGCCCAAAGCCTGTCCGGCCCCGGGGCCCCGCAGACCCATCTCGGGAGCGGGCGCAGGGGACACGGTGCTCCCCACACAGCACGCACAGGCTCCTTCAGGAACTCCCGAACGCGGGCACTGACCATGGACATGGGGTGGACTGAGCAAACTGACCTCCCAGCACTACGAGGAAGAACCGGCTATCCCCACGGGGCCTGGCGCAGCGCGGTGGCCCTGCGGGTGGCCGGGGGGCTGGCACTCAGTCCGCGACAAAGAATGTCTCTCGGTCGGTGTGGGGAAACGCTTTCAAGGCCTAAAGCAGAGGCAGAAGCAGCGCTTGCCCTCACATTTCTTTTTAAATTAAAGGTGCTCTCTTCTGGCTTCATCTACTGAGTGAGTGGATGACCGTACAGGCCCAGAGGTCAGGCCTCCTTCCAGGGAGCCTCCTAGAAAGTCTTCCCACCGCGGGTCCCTCGTGGCCACAGCTTGGCTGCGGACGGGCACTTACAGGCGAACCCCGGTGCTCAAGAGAGCAGGAGGCCTCCGACCTGGGCGGCCTTGTTGCTGGCGGCCACAGGAGTGGCGTTTTATTAGGGGAAATGCTACTGAAAAGATCAGGATCTACTATCTGTCTTTCAGATAGTCCCTCTCCACACGGATAGCAAATAACGAGAAGCGCCTCCTCTCCCGCTTCCCTGCGCCTCGCCTGACATGGTATCAGCCTGAGATTTACGCCGGTGTGTTATTTTTAGCCCGCCTTATGCAATAGCCGCACTGTGCCGCGTGCCCTGGCGGGCTCTGCGTACAGAGAGAGCAGCTTGAGAAAGTTCAAAGTGACACTGGAGATAAGGTTTTCGGTGGAAACGCTCCCCCTCCTCGTTTCCTGCGACGCCGGGTCGGCTTCGGCAGCCGTGAGGACGCCGGGACCAAGCGAACGTCGGTTCACGTGCAGACCACGGTTTGGCGGTCGTGAAGACAGGACAAAGCGCTAGACTTCCTTAATAAGAGATTCTCAGGACACCTCCACCTGCCAATTCTTCTGGAGGGCAGCGTAAGAGCATTGCTCACAATGTCAACAAATTCTATCCAACTTCCGTCCTCGGCAACCCACCCACTGAAATCTCCGTGTCAAACTGGCACCCACTTCCTGAGGATGGAGACAGACGGAGGCCGTTTTCCAGGAACAGCCGGCGCACACGTGACGGAGGCCCCGGGCGGTGTCTCCGAGGCTGCCCAGGAATTCACTCTGGTAACAGTGCTGACACACACCCTACAGACCGTACAGACCGTGGCAGGCACCAACCTTCCAGCCTCAGCTACGCGGGGCCAATCACAGCGCGCCACTGTCACTGACGCTGAAGGAACAGACATTGGCTGACACCGCCTGGTTTAAGGTAATAAAAAGAGGTTAGCCAAAAAAAAAAAAAAGAGTGTATGCACACATCTGGAATACAGAGGACCCGACCTCCCAGCTGTCTCCACAGGCCGTTAAAGCAAAGGAATCCCAGCCGTCAGACCTGTTTTCTGTAGGTCCAGGAAGCTCATCTCAGTGTACCGACCACCCAGGTTGCTACACGCACTCTGCTCTTCCCTGACAGACAGAAACCACCGGACAGCGTCAAGGACGGTCAGACAGATGTCCATGTAGGACAACGAACAGAGAGCAGGGCCCACGCAGAGGCTGAGGGGCTGGGGGTCCCCCCCCCCCCCCCCCCCAGACAAAACGAGCCGGAGCCAAGCTGCCCGTCCTCGGAGATGAATCGCAAAGCTGGTCAGGCCAGTCTCCGGGGGGCTCGTGGCACCCAGAAACTGAGCGAGCACGGAGGTGTCCGTCCTGTGCATCTTCTGTCCTCCCACCGAGGTGGGAGATGAGCCCACAACACGGGCCTGCCGCCGTCAGGAGAACGGCAGCGACGTGTCAGGAGCTGGACGGACCAGCCTCAGCCTCGCAGGAGTCCGCAGTCAAGGCCAGCGTGGGTGCTGCCCAAACCGAGAGTCCCTGCAGGGCACAGTCCTCACAGGGGCCAGAGCAGGGCAGCGACCAGACGGTCTTTCAGTCACGGCCCAGGGCACAGGCAGGGGACACCCCCGTGTCCAGCACTCCAGCTGGGTGAGCAGGCGACCCCAACGCTGACCAGCCTTGAGGAACATACAGTCTGGCGGGGGACGTGGGGCGCAGATGCCACCGGATGCGGTTAAAGGAAGGCGTTCTAAGGAAGAACAGCAAGGGCCCGCATCGGTCCCGGGGCGGCGAGGGGAGGGAGGGCACTCAGCAGCTCAGAGAGTGGCCAGCGACACCGGCCCTCAACCCCAGCTCTCAGTGTCTGCGCCCCGGGGCCTGTTATTACAGAAACACAACAGGCAGGTTTACCTTGAGTTTTTGTAACACTGGAACCCAGTGTCCACTTTTGTAAGGCAGTCCACCGCTGATATTTTTTGTATGGCCTACACTCTTAACCAAGCATAAAGTAACAACTTGATTAGAAGGAAAACTGTGTGGGAGACCCCAGGGGATAAAACCCTGACAATGTACCAAAAAAATGTCATGAACACCTCAACTCTGCCTTAATCCAAAAAAAAGTGCAGACTGATATTAAATTCTTTTAATGCCCCCCTTTTTATCATGAAAATATTCAAACATACTAACAAGGGGAAGCAATGCTACAATGAAAGTACGCAAACTCTCTCTGCATAGATCTACAACGGTTAACCTTTAGTCATCTTTACTTCCTCCGTCAATCATCTACTCCCCCCACCCCCACCACCAGTCTCCCACCCCTCTCTGAGGATGCCACGCTCCCCGAAGCTCCTCGTGTGCACCAACCGAAGCTCTCTACACCCCCTCGGTTAGGTTTCTATGGAGGCTGCATCACACAGGCAGGATTGATGAAAGCCATTAGCCACTGGCAACTGATTCAACCTCCAGCCCACCCCTCTCCCTGGGCCTGCTCATAAATCACCTCATTCACATAACAACAACACCTTTGCCACTCTTAACACTTAGGAAATTCCAAGAGTTCTGGGACTCGTGAGCCAGAATTGTGGGAATTGTGGATGAAGAGCAAATATACACGTGAGTGGCCAGATTATTATGATCTCTGAACGCATAATAATCTGGCCACTCAGTGTGTATCCTATATAATAAAAGACTAATATGCAAATTGTCCCCTCAACCAGGAGTTCGACCAGCAGGCAGGCCGGCCAACCGCCCATGTCCCCTCCCCCCGGTCAGGCTGGCTGGACCCCACCCATGCACGAATTCATGCTTCGGGCCACAGATAGATATATATATATATATATATATATATATATATATATATATATATATATATATATATGTATATGTATATGTGTATATATATATGTATATATGTGTGTATATATATGTATATATATATATATATGTATATATATGTATATATATATGTATACACACACACACTGAGTGGCCAGATTATTATGCGTTCAGAGATCATAATAATCTGGCCACTCAGTGTATATTTCCTATAAATCACAGTATCACAGGAAAGCATGCAGATCCCTCCTGGGTGCTTGAGGCAATAAGACTTGGTAAGAAAAGGTCAGCACTGGTCCAAAAGGCCATCATTTCACCAAAGACAGGCTGCCCGTGCTTCTAAGAGGACCCGGAGTCCATGGAAGAAAGAGGCCCTAGACAGGTAAGCCCTGTTCCCCCAAGGGCAACGGCCACACCCACCACCTTGACCACCACGAGACTTGCTGGGGGTCCCTGTTCAGACAGCCCACTAGAAATGCCTGGGTTCTCGTGCTTTCACTGCTCAGAAGGACAGAATCGCTGTCCCACTCATTTTCTCTCTCTGTTCCAAAGCTGAACAAGGGAGCTTTAACTAAAAGAGGAAACTGATCTAATGGGAGACAACCCACTCTTGCCCAAGGAGGACTCCCTCCACAAGGGAAACGTGAAAAGGCAGACAGCGCGTGACCGTCCCTTCGCTCTGTGCACTGTGGGGACACAGCCCTGCGTCCAGCGGGCAGAACTGCTGTGCATCCGCCACCGGCCTGACCTCACCTGTGTGCCAAGGCTGAGGACCCAAGATAAAAGAAAAAACATAGCTGATGTGTAAATGCATCGTGGGTAATTACCCCTAAGCCAAATTCCAAATGCATTCTCATTTCAGAGCCAACAGAAGAAAACTCTTTAAAAATATATGTGAACAGTGAGTGACCAGGGAACCAGGACAGAAGCATTCAATCCATGCTGGATGAACAAATGAATTTCAAAAATGTATGAGGGAGCGTGCGCCACGTAGGAGAATGCTGTATAATTTGACATCCTAACTATACAGCGGCTTCTTCATACCGACAGCGGTGAGCCCGAGAGAAGGGAAATAAATAATCCTAATGGGAAACCAAAAGGCTTTACAACGAGTAACATTATAGTGCCAATTCACTCGTGCACCACAATTTGGCCTAAATATTTAAAATGCAAAGCACAACACTTGCAAAACAAGACATCACGGGAATAAATAGATCACCTGAAGCAAAACATTCAAGACTCCCTTCTCCTAGGAGGGATGGCACGTTGATTGCAAGTCACAAGAAAGGGTCATTCCAGGTGGAGGAATTATTTCCTCTCTCCCCTTACATGCCATTTTGGTAATAAAATGTACACAGTGAGATCAGAGTTTCGGGTGTAAGGGCATTTGGGTGTTTCCAGCACTCATTCACCCAGGTAACCAGGAAGCTGGAGGTCTCCAGGGTACACACATTTAATGTCAACTGAGCACTCGGGTGGGAAGTGCTGCCAACCACGTGCTCAGTTGACATTAAATATGTGTACCCTTACAGCGCAGATTCTGACTCAACCTTGAGGTTATTCTGCAAAATGTCCCCAGTGCAGACCCGGCCACCGGAAGGGAACAGAGACGTCCAGTGCTCTCCTGGCCTCTCGGGCTGTCTCGAAGTTACACTGTGATGCCCACGTCTTATTCTGAGCTCTCCTCCCTGAGTTCGGGGAAACGCCTAAGTGAGAAGGCTCCCATGTCCCAAAAAATATGAAGTGGAAGACACAGCACCCATCTCATTTCTGCTGTAAAATAAACAGTTCTTCTCGCCCCGGCCGGTGTGGCTCAGTTGGTTGGAGCATCGTCCGTACACTGAATGTTGGCAGGTTCAATTCCCGGTCAGGGCACACACCCAGGTTTTACATTCGATTCCTGTCTGGGCGGGTGTGGGAGGCAACCAATCAGTCTCTCTCTCCTCCTCCGCCACCTCTCTCCCCCTCCCTCTCTCTAAAATCAATGGAAGTATGTCCTTGGGGGTAAGGGGGAGAGATCAACCAAAGGACTTATATGCATGCATATAAGCCTAATCAATGGACACAGACAACAGGGGGTGGGGGCATGAATGGGAGGTGGAGGGTAATGGGGGAATAAGGACACATATGTAATACCTTAATAAATAAAAATAAAATAAAATAAATAAAAATAAAATAAATAAATAAGCAAGCAAGCAATTCTTCTCATGCCACTCAAGTCACAACGGGATCTAACATGGTTTGGCTTCCACTGTAGAAATGCTCTTGCTTCCTCAAGCTTCACTCTGCTGGGAAACCGTGACAACAGAGAGATGCCACAGGCAATCGCATGCTGGGCTGTGGCTACTGCTGCTATCTATTGCAACACAGTATGAGAAATTTAGCCTAACCTCATTCCTATTTTTCCAAGTCATAATTATGTTGCAAGTCCAACGTGTACCCAGGACCATAACAAACACAATGGAATTTGACCGAACAGCAAAAATGCCCCCAGGATGTTAAGAGCACAGGAGTGGTCACTATGGAAACCAGGGCATGAAGTGGCAGGAAGGCTTCCTGGCAGGTCTATGTCACTCACTCCACTGTCACCCGCCTCGGGGGTTCGCTCCTAAATGACAGCTGGCCGTCATCACAGCACTAAACAGCTGGCCGCATGCTTTCTCGTCCAATGTCTCTTCCAAATAGCCACATTGTGCCTCTTTTACGGAGTAGGTCGAGGCCTAGTAAGTTCAGACACTTGTCCAAGGTCGCATGCAAATAAGCGGCATCGCAGGAATTCATCTGGGGCAATGGCAGCAAGCTGTCCCAGGCCGACATTGAGGTGTGCACAGGGAACACTGCCCTGCCTGGCTTGGGCACATGGCTCCGGCAGCCTCGCCTCCCCCAAGCCGTCAGGGGCACCCAGGAAACGCGGCGCACTTGCTTGGTGAAGAGACACCCAGGGTGCAGTCTTGCCCCGAAGCCTCTGAGACCCACCCCACCACATCTCAGCACACGAGCTCCCAGCGAGAGAACACCTTGACACTGAAATCCCAGCACCTTTAAACCAGGCCGCCATGCACATGGAACCCCACAGCGACAGAGAGGGGAGAACAAGTAACGACGAAGATAAGCAGGTCGACTACCAAGATCAACTCGGACGCTGCCCCAGCAGCCACAGGGCGGCACGGACCTCAGAGGCATTCCCAACCCTGAAGGGCCCACCAGGGCAACGGGGAGCGTGTACCCACCACGTGCCCTGACTTACTGTGCCAACACAGGTGGGCACGTGTGAATGTGTATATTCCAACTGAAATGCAGCATCACAGAATCATATAACACGGTTCTCATGGCTGCCTCCCTCCCACCAGCACAGCGAGACTAGTTAACGATGTGGTATTCTCCCTTCTTTCCTATCAAAAAAGGGGGAAATGGCTCCAAGGTCATTCCTGATCAATGATTGGGAGAAGTGGGAAAACCTCTCCTAACCTGAAAGGATCTCAAGGTCATTCCTCCTTCGTCCGGTCACAGTGGAGAGACTACATCCACTGCCTCCCTGGCTCCGTGAAACCACACAGAGTCCTGTTAAGGGCAGTTAGCGGGACAAGCAACCCGAGGCTCATCCGTACTCAGGGCTGGGCTGTTCCCGGGGCTGGGTCGTTGTGACCTGTCCCCAAACTCAGGCGGACGGAACACGGAACCAGCGGCCCGTGCAGCCAAGTCCACAAGACGATGTGCTCTATACGAAGAGACTGCCGGTGGGGACCTTGCTTGCACTCTGGGCTTTTGTTAAGTTCCCAGATACCGAATGGATTGTACCCCCTCCTACCAGCACGTCCAGAAGAAAACCCATGATGCTGTTCTCTCTCGCTGCTGAGAGAGAGAGAGACACTCAGGGTAAAACAGAGCTACATTCTGACTTGGTTTTCTACTAGTCAGCGGCCGCCAGCGGCACTGCGCTGTCCTGTTAGGTTCCCTGTGCAAACAACCTGCACTTAAGCTGACTGCGGTGAGGGGTTTATACCCCTGCTCCAATGCCCACCCACAAGAAATCAGGAGTCCCTTTCATTCCTAACAGCACCCACACTTTGAAGTCTTCCTGAATCTGATGAAGGAGGTCATGTTCCTCACCGTGCCCATCTATTTTTTTTAAATATATTTTATTGATTTTTTACAGAGAGGAAGGGAGAGGGAGAGAGTTAGAAACATCGATGAGAGAGAAACATCAATCAGCTGCCTCCTGCACACCTCCTACTGGGGATGTGCCCGCAACCAAGGTACATGCCCTTGACCGGAACCCGGGACCCTTGAGTCCGCAGGCCGACGCTCTATCCACTGAGCCAAACCGGTTAGGGCAGTGGTCAGCAAACTCATTAGTCAACAGAGCCAAATATCAACAGTACAACGATTGAAATTTCTTTTGAGAGCCAAATTTTTTAAACTTAAACTTCTTCTAACGCCACTTCTTCAAAATAGACTCGCCCAGGCCATGGTATTTTGTGGAAGAGCCACACTCAAGGGGGCCAAAGAGCCGCATGTGGCTCGCGAGCCGCGGTTTGCCGACCACGGGGTTAGGGCATCACCGTGCCCACCTTAAGAGAAGACTTCTGTTCTTCTGCGGCACAGTGTAGTTACCAACTACTTCAGACCCTGGCCTCCAGGTGGGAGAGTCAGCAAGCGCAGCTCCCGGGAGCCAGGGCACCAGCAGATCTGGAACCTGAGCCTCATGAGACCCCCCTGGAGGCGGTGAAAGGCTCACAGGCCAAGGCGGGGAAGGAAGGGGGAAGGAGTTTTCACTTCTGACGAGAACCCTGAACCATGGAGTAGACGAGGCACATCCACAGGGCAAGCTCCAAACACCATGACCATCAAGTGCCAATTTAAACACAAAAATAACTCAGCAGGTTTCACGGAATAGATTTATGTTCCCGGTGACAGGCTGGCCAACACCGTCAGCTGTAATAACGTTCTTACTTTGGACCTTCCGCTGGCTCTAACTTCATCCGGAAGAATGGCTTCACGTGTCACAGCGCCAGGCCCCTCACAGACCCCACACCCACCAATGGGGTGTGCATGCCTACACCACGTCACGCAGAAAGCATCCGTGCTCTTACCCTGAGACATGACCCTCAAGCCAGGCCTCACTCTTCGGTAAGCTCAAGGGCGGCTAATTTAGAAAAGGAACACGGCACAAATATGTGTGAGCTCCGCTCTCTCCATCCCCTCGTGGTTCTCGGTGGGAGGAGAGATTTAAAGAGGATTTAAAGAGGATTTCACAGCTCCGTGTAGGAGCCTCCGGGATAAACACGGCCCCGCCCCACACGCTACCCTGCATGTCACACAGCAACGTGCGGACGTGGGCGATCTTCACCCTAAATTACCAAAACCATTTCAAGGTTTGCCTTGTTCGTTAGCCTTCCATTAAGCCTATTTCATCCCATAAACATGCATGAGGCAGTGAGGGTGCCCGGGCAGCCCGGCCAGCCCCCACTGCTATCCACTTAGTACATCAGGTGGGGACTGAATTCGGGCTGGTTTGTCAGGTCACACGTGTCAATGCCTCCCCTGTTAAAAGAACTTTCCCTGGGTGCGTGTGCTTTATTAAACCGCAGTGCACGCTTCTAAAGGAGGGGGGACATACGCAGGAGAAGGTTCCCCTGGAGCTGGAACGAGGTCACAGAACTGGGGAGAGGGAGAGGCAGCCCCGCGGTGCCCTCGCGGGGAAGCAGCAGGGAGAGACGGACCATGGGAATGGCCACGCCTGCCTCCTCGCTGCCGTGGCTCCACCCCATGGTCCCCGCTCCACTCACGGCAAACAAGGGCAGCAACTCACACCGTGCAGAGGCACGACGGCTCAGCTGGGGAAGCTGTGTCTGAGAGGACAAAGCCGCTTACCTTCTACGCTTCCTCGTTATTTAAGGAGAAAGGAGGCGGGCTCGGAGAAGCCTCGGTGCACCGCAGCAGACAGAGGACGAGCCACACTCGACGGGGACAGGGACGAGGCCGGCACTGGGGGAATGCAGCAGGCGCGGGGGGGGGGAGGCTGCAAGAGGTTTCCTAGGGGGGTCATCCCATCCGCTCTCCCCAGAAATTCCCAACAACTGGACACTGACAGCAATTCTGTTTTAACAAGTTCATGTGTCCTGGTCTCCAAAGACAGTGACACTTGCCGGAGGAAAAACCCCACACCCTCTGGGGAGCCATCCAGATGTGTTCTGAAGAAGGACACAACCCTCATTACAATCCCCCCACCTGCCCAAGGCGGGGCACACGCCTCCTGTGCTGGGGAGCTGGGGACACAGCTCCCGGCTTCATCAACCCGCCTTGAGGAGCCCCAGAATTTCCGCCCGACACCCACCCCCACTTCAGAGAGCCGGGATGGGGGTCACTTCAAACTGCATCTGGTTGGCAGCCTGATATGAGCTCCCCCACTTCCCAAAAATTCTTATGGAAACACACGGAGAGTTAAACACTGCCCCGAAAGCCTCAGACACGCAGGCAAGCTGCGAACACGCCACAGCACACAACCTGGTGCCCACGTAACGACAGCAGAATGTGCGCGGAGAGGCCCGTCTACAACGCAAATTAACGGGGCGCTTAAAATGGGATAGAGAAGAACAAGAACGGGGGGGGGGGGGGGGGGATGGCCCGAATGAGCATGTGGGCAGGGCCATAATTCCAGATAAAACAATGAGACAGGACCACATCAAGATGAGCCAAACACACCTTTCATTAGGAAGATAACAGGGAGGAAATCCTAAACACGTTCGGGAGGAAGATACACGTTTCCTCCCATGAAACAAAAGTCTAGCCGGCCTCTGGTGTCTCCTCCCCACACCGAATTCCAAGAGGCGCTGAAGCGGCCCGTGTGGTGTTCGGAAGGAAACCCTGGCTCCTGGTCCTATGTGAGAGCAGCGGAAAGACAGCCTGGGTGCCTGGGGGCTGGAACCTCCCCGGTTCACACTCTAATCAGAGCTGAGGGCTGCCTGAGGGAGGCGTGGGCAGTGATTTCCCCCGGGGAGGGGGAGGCGGGGTCGGGGGGACCCCAGACTCAGGATCAGCTCAGAGGACTGCGGTCCAGCACCGCGTGGCTTCCCTGCAAGCCCTGCTCCTCTGTCTCTCCATCCCCAACACCAAGAAATGATGTCCTCACCATTTGTAAAATGTGTATTTTAAGTACATAAGACCAAGAAATTTTATAAAACGTATGAGTGACCTGGTGGGGTTATGAGACGTTTTTAAACAAAAAAGCGGTCTCAGCTTTCCTCAATGGGCATACTCCTTTTAACAGTGGAAGTGCCCTTCCAGGCCGGTCAGCAGCTACATGTCTGTGATCCGATCGTCACACAGTGAAAACCGAGCAGTGAAAACACCAACAGGAAGGGCGTCTGCATATCGATCGGGGTTCTCTCGCAATGAGGGGAGTTGAGAACTGTCTTCCCCTCTATTTTCCTGTTTCACAAACATTTTGTTTTTGACATGCGAAAACAAACGCCATAGTTTAGGAAACACTGCCAGTCACTAGCACATAAGCCCATGCGTCACTCTGATTTTATTTTTTCAATCAACTGGGTTTTTTCCTAGAACGTAGCACACGGTATAATGACGTTTCGAATTGAAGTGAATTAACATTCATGCTCACTCAGATACACCGTGGAAGGGGACATGTAAAGTTTTAAGTAATATCCACTTCCTTCTCCAGGAAACGTGTGCCGTGTGTGCGTTCGATGCTCTTCAGGAGAAACCAGCTACCACCACCTCCCATCCTCCCCCAGTCCCAGCTGGAACCCGGGAATAGCGCTGAGGACACCCCAGAGTCACTGCAACCAGCCACTCCCACTCACTTCCTTGCATCTCTTAGTAAGTGTGAGGACATCAGATCTCCTCCCACCTGTCTCTGTGCCCAAGTAGGGAGTGGGACCTCCATGACTCTACCACAGCCCAGAACACAATGCCACCCAAGGCCCAGCGGGAAGGGTGGAGAATCTACCTCAAATACCGGCAGATGTTCTAAGAAAAGGCAAGCCTTGTTATAAAAGAAATATGTGCAATTTTATCTTTACTTGGCTGTTAATTTTGTGATACGTGGTTAAAACACATTAATTTTTATAGCAATCTATATACATAAAAGCCTAAGCGACCGAACGACCGAACAACTGAACAACAGGTTGACCGGTTGCTATGATGCGCACCGACCACCAGGGGGCAGGTGCCCAATGCAGGAGCTGCCCCCTGGTGGTCAGTGTGCTCCTACAGCCAACCTCCTGCGGCCTGTCCCTCCCCCCAGCTGGCCGGCCCCCATCGGCCTCGACTGGGACTGGGCAAGACAGCCCCAATCAGCCCCGATTGCCGGCCAGGCTGAGGGACCCCACCTGTGCACGAATTTGTGCACCAGGCCTCTAGTTACTAAAATAATTCATGATGCATTTATGATAAGCCAAGCAGCTGACAAATACAAAACACATAAGCAGAATTTTATAGGGTTGTAAGAGTTTGTTAAACTGTCAAATTATTTTAAATTGGAAATTAAGCTAATTAAATCCTATTCTCAAAGCGGGGGAATTCAGAGAAGGGGGAGTTTAAAATACTTTTTCTTCCAAACTTTGCACAGACCCACTCAGTTGAGAATTTCCATTGCTGAAATGACATCCTATACCTTAGGTTGAAAACCACTGTATTGAAAGTTTATGAATGATAATATTTATTTTTTCATAAGCAAACTTGAACATGAACGATGGTGGCGGGGGTGGGGAAGGATAGAGGAGAAAGAAAATATTGAACATGGTAACTTAATGCTTGTTCGTTAAAATAGATGCATCTCCAGGTATGTCACTTTTATTTTTATTAAGTTTCAGATAAGTTTATATCTGATAAGGAAACAGTTTTTCTTATTAAAAAAGGAAAAAAATTAAATAAATGTAAAATGATGCAACTCCCTTAAAGAAAAACAGAACCCACGTTCCCTTTTCCCACGTGACCCAGAAATTCTCAGATTTAGAGTTTGTCATGTTTTAGCAATTGCCCTAAATTAGAAGGAAATCAGAGTCAGAACACAGCACGCTGTTATTCGACTTCTCAATGAATAACTCACTCCGATATCACGCTCACGGTGCTATAAGAGGAAGTTAATGTATTTTTAGTTTAAACCAAAATCCCAAGTCACTTGCCAAACAATCCTCTACTTGCGTTAAATACAGGATAGGCTCTTCCTGGCAGAATGGCGTTCAACTTGCCATCTGATGTAAGATGACACGCCACACACGCGCTCACGGCGCCCTTGCAGGTGACCGTCCAGAGTCACCGACATGCACGTGTTTCATTGCTTTAACACACTACCAACGCCTCAAGAGGGAGACGGAAATCCAGACGGAAATTACTGTCCCAAGTTCCCATCAACTCCAGCCTTCCTAATCAGGGAGTGCACTTCCAGGGGGGAAGCAGGAAGAGGAGAGGGAAGGGCCGGGCCTCCAGGTGCTGCTCAGAGACCCTCTCCTTTGGTGCCACACCCCCTGCCCCCAGGAGAGAAGTGCTCTCAGAACAACCCACAGAGCCTGGAGGCCACACTGTGCCCGCCTTCTTTCAGGGGTGGCAGGAGCCTGGCTGACAAGACAGCGCCTACAGTGGCTTCAGGGGCTGGGCTGGGTCCGCACTTACAGAACAAGAGACAATGCACAGTTGCAGCACTGGGCACGGCTGTCCCCGCAGCCAGTTCTGGGCGTGCCTCCCAGGGCGGGAACCTGACTCAAGGAGGCTCCTGAGAGGCCCTTCCCTGGAAATGTGCTTGGAGCCATGCAGAGACTCGCTGGAGCTGGCCCACCAGCAGACCGGAGTCGCCTCAGTCACAGTTCAGGTTCCCAGGTGCTCCCACCTGCTCATGCAAGACCCATGCAAACCCCCAACCCTCTGGGCCCACTCGGGGTCAAACCTGAGGTCAGACGTGTCATCCCAGTTTACCTGCAGAGGACACCGGGCTGCTCTAGGCTCTGTCTCTCTGCCCTGGGGGTGGAGGCACAAGCCCCCTGGCTCAGGATCAGCTGGAGGGAAGGCCTCTCCCAGGCTAGCCCCCGCCTCCCCACACCTCCTCTTCCTGCCCCACCTGCCCAGTCAACTCACCCTTTCCTCACCCGCCATTTGTCCAGGGTCCGCCCTCCGCCCGGCCAGGTTCTGAGCCTCAGCCCCGCACATACCGCCAGCCCCTCTCACCACCAGCAACGTGTCATTACTCACGAGTCAGCCTCTCCCACCAGACAGGGACTGTGTCTGTCTCTCATTTCTTCTCTGTGCCCCAGCATCTCGGCCCAGAATCTGGGCCTGAGGCACGGACCCATTCTGAAGGGACCAAATGACAGACGGAATAAGTGAAAATGTAAAAGATTCCACAGAATGTCTGGGAAGCAGGTAAAACGATACAATAGTAACTATCGATGTGAAAGCTATTAGGCAAAAAAAAAGTTTTTCTGTAACTTTGTTTCAATGCTTTTCTAATCAAATATGTTTTTAACAAATATTTCCTCAGAAAAGTATACCTTTTAAACTCTAAGAACATAAGCCACTGGGGGGGAAAAAAAAAGTTAAACATTTATTTAAACAAAATCGCGGCCTTAAAACTTGCCTTATCCTAAAATCTGGGGGTTTTCAAATACCATCCTTGGCACAGAAAGAGAGCCTCTCCGGAGAAGCAGCCCTGGGCACGCAGCGCCAGACGAGCGAGACGCCACCCCTACCCCGGCGATTGGTCCCCACGGCGAGAGAGAATGAGTGCAGACTAACACGTAGGAAGAAAACGGCCTACAGGAAGCAACCTTTAGGACCCTTGGGGTGTGGAATAAAAGAGAGCAATACGTTCTTGAGGAATACGATATAAGCAGTACTGAAATACGCAGTTAACACTCACGCCAATCTGGGAATTCTAAGAGCTGGCACACTAAGTAAAACAAACAAAATTCAAAACCTGGATCGGTGTGGACGTCAAGAGTTAGTAAACATCCGCACGGTGAAGACCTCAGCTGGGCAGCTGGCTGCTGGTCCAAACCCACTTCCTTCTCCATCCGGGACCACACAGCCCGCCGCCTCCTCCTGGGCACAGCTGAGCTCCAGGCAGGGCCCTGTGAGCCGCGCCCCGTGGGCCTGGCCCTCGACCCTCCCGATGCACCTGCCTCCTCAGCTGAGGTCACTGCTGGAGATGGCTGGGCTGCCACGCCGGACTGCCACACCAGGGTGGTGCAGGATGCAGACATGGGGAGCCTCAGCCACTCCCAGCCCAAGACCCAGGACCCCCGAATTCTTTGTGATCAAGAAACAAACCGTTGTCGTTGGAAACCATTACATGTTTGCATCTACTTGTCACCACAGCCAGGCCGACCTACTGCTCAAATTGAACTTTATCATTTACTTTGAAAAATAAACTCATGGCCCTAGCCGACTTGGCTCAGTGGATAGAGCATCAGCCTGCCGACTGAAGGGTCCCAGGTTCGATTCCTGCCAAGGGCACATGCCTGGGTTGCGGGCTCCATCCCCAGGAGGGGGCGTGCAGGAGGCAGCCAATCAATGATTCTCTCTCATCACTGATGTTTCTATCTCTCTCTCCCTCTCCCTTCCTCACTGAAATCAATAAAGAAATATATTTTTATTTTTATTAAAACAGGAAAAGAAAAAGAAAAATGAACTCATGAAAAAGTAACACATGCGCACCCCTTCCCACCCACTCCCAACTCCACCCCACTCCCCGGTGTGAACACCACGGGATCTCTGCATTCCCGTGCATCCTGTCTCTACTCACACAAGCACAGGACCCTCACCAAGTTCACCTCTTTCTTTTATTTTTAACAAAAATGGTACCAAAAGGATGTGATCCTTTTTTGTGTGCGTCCTGTTTCTTTACTTTCTTGGGCCCTTTTCTGCTATGCAAACATAGATCCTGCTCTTTCTTTCTTATCAGCCCCACCGTGGTCCCATTGCACGCTACACCGTGACGTCTGCACACGATTCTCTAGGTGCCTCACATCCTTGACGAGGTAACGGAGGTGGTGGTGGCCGCCGTGTGGGGCGACTGCCCATGCTCAGTGCCCTGCAGGACGAGAGCCGGGGGAGCCCCTGTGACAAGCCATGGCAGCCCAGCCTCCCTCAGCCACGCCGGGCAACCCTGACGCCCATCGTGCCCTGTATGCCCGAGCAGGGGGAGCGGTCGTGTGGGGCACTCTGCTGGTCTTCCCTTAGAAGGGAGGGAAAAAAAGGCAGATATTCCATGTCCTATTAACAACTTTCATGGCAAGGATGAAACCTCGAGGGAACCAGAACGTGCCCTGTTGGATAGCAGTCACCTTTCCTAACAAGTCAAGACGGCCCATCCCCCTGGGAGACGCTTGCCCAGATCAAAGTTGCCCCAGGCCTCCAGCTTCCCGGCCTCCACCTCCTCTGCCTGAGACAGTGCCTTGGTGGACAGCAGGCAGCGTGGAGCCCTGAGGGGGAGCTCAGTGTCTGCTATGCTGGCCTGGGGTTGTGAAAAAAAATCTACTCCCCCACCACAGCCGGTAAAATCCACAAAAAGCCGGATATAGGGACCCATCAAAACCCTGGGTGGGGGCTTTGCCAGCGGCACTGACAATCCATCACGTACATGTGGCCGCCGTGCAGTTCTTCCCTCCTGATACAAATGATGAGCCGTACCCTCCTGCGAGGGGGTGAGCTGACTTTCCAACACCCTGCCCTCGAACCTTCCGTTCCAGCCGCAGGGGTGTCCCCCAGGGGGGGCAGGGACACCGCCTGGGCATCTCCCTTCGAAACTAAACATTTCCAGATCCGTGATGTGAGTACTTGGTTGCACATCCCTAAGAACCATCATTCATGTTACCTCCTATTGAGACCACTCATTTATGGTTAGAAGACATCTGGATGTCTAGAGACTAACATTTCCCAACAAAAATGTGAAGATCCAAAATGCCGACGCCCGCTGTCTACTAGGCAGGGTGCACACCCCTGTCACTTTGTGAAGGAGCCGCTGAACCGACACCGCGTGTAAGTGTCCCGTGAAGCAGTTCTCCAGTTGTGATTCAGATGGCTCGGCCAGGACGGCGCTGGCCCCTTAAGGGCATCTGTCTCCTGATGGCTGGGAGGCCAGGACACTAAAGATGAGACTGACATGAGGACAGAGTGCTGCCAGGCAGGGCGGGGGCGCCCTGTGTCGATGCAAATCAGAGCCCAAGTTCCCCTCCAACTCGGAGAGGACACAGAATCCGGAGCCGCTGCGCCTCTGGACCTCCTTTTATTAAACAAAGAACAAGAGATGCAAAGGCCCTTGCTCACCAGCCCATCCCTCATCCCTCTTCCCACGTCCAATGGGAGGCCCAAGGTCACCCAGCTCTGGGAGCTCCGGGGACTGTCCCTCCACTCTGGATGCAGCCCTGACTGCCCCCCAGCCACGCGGCAGCTGCGCTCGCGGCCACGGTCCAGACGCTCACCCTGGGAGCCCTTGGAATGCGGGTGCCTTTCCCCACAAAACCAACGTCTCAGAGAGCGGTCTGGCTGAGCAGGGACCTGGCAGAGCCGCGAGGGGGAAGGCGGAGCGGATGAGGAAGCAGACAGCAGGTGGTATTTGTGCCGAAGGACCACTGCCCTCAGCCGTACACAGGGTGCTGACGGGGCCACCAGCTTTCCGGCAGTAATCACACCCTACAAAGCCCTAATGGAGAAAAAAAATCCCCCATGTACTTGGCAAATACGTAATCCCTTTAAAGCAGTGGTTCTCAACCTTTCTAATGCCGCGACCCTTTAATACAGTTCCTCAGGTCGTGGTGACCCCCAACCATAAAACTATTTTCGTTGCTACTTCATAACTGTAATTTTGCTACTGTTAATGAATCGTAATGTAAATATCTGTGTTTTCTGATGGTCTTAGGCTCTACAGCGACCCACAGGTTGAGAACTGCTAGCAGGGTCGACTAAGACCATCGGAAAACACAGATACTTACATTATGATTCATAACAGTAGCCAAATTACAGTTATGAAGTAGCAACGAAAATAGTTTTATGGTTGGGGGTCACCACAACCTGAGGAACTGTATTAAAGGGTCGCGGCATTAGAAAGGTTGAGAACCACTGCTTTGAAGGTTCATTAATAAACCTCGAGGTCCTAAGAGCAGCTGGCCCAGGCCCAGCCGCCCTCTGCACCAAGGACTGTGTTTCCACAACGCTGAGAGCTGCTCCTAGGAAAACAGGCTTTTTCAAATGCACTATTTTGGCTCTAAAGTTTTGCAATAATAAGCTTGAGAATCACGTTATCCGACCCTCTTGAGCCTTATGCATGAGTCTCCCTACTAACTAGTCAAGGAAGTCCTGAGCCAATAGAAACGCCAGGTGACGAGTAAAATGTGTAAGTGCCAGCTAATCAAAGTGAGAGGAAGGAAACTGCATAAAACATTTTATGGCGGCAGGGGGGGCGGGGAGGGCAGACCAATTTGGGGATGCTGAGCTCTTAACTGAGGAACATCCCTGAAGCCTGAGACCTCTGAGAAATTCCAAGTACCCGGCCACTCCCTCCCCGGATTCCTTCGTCATTCCAGCCCCTGCAGAAAGCAGCAGTGGGCTTCCCACAAAGACAGCTGCCCTGGGACAGGAGGAAGAGTCGTCCTCAGAACCCTACAGAAATCCCAAAGTCAGCAAGCGTATTCTGAGTGCCCACAACTGCCAGGGACACAAGGCAGGATGCAACAGGAAGAGGTAAATTCCTGACTTCTGGGGGTTCCACATCTTCGTGCATCAAGATCTAAACTGCGTAATGACAATTAGAGCGTGGGGATCCAAGAGGACTTCCTGAGCCAGGTGGGCCTTTAATGGACAAGTGAGGTTTAAGGCAAAGTATGTCCATTCCCCAGTCCTTTGGAACCATGCAAGGGGCTAACCACCTTACGTCCTTACAACCAATCTGACTGGAGTCTGCCAGAGTAATCATCTGTTACAAACTAAAATAAGAGCCCTGGCTGGTGTTGCTCAATGGTTGGGGTGTCAACCCGCAATCTGAAGGGTCATGGGTTCGATTCCCAGTCAAGGGCATGTACCTCGGTTGCAGGTTCCCTCCCTGCCCACGGTTGGGGCTTGTGTAGGAGGCAATCAATCGATGTGTCTCTCTCACATCAATGTTTCTCTCTCTCTCTCTCTCTCTCTCTCTCTCTCTCTCTTCCTCTCCCTCCCTCCCTTCCACTCTCTCTCTCTCTCTTTCTGAAGATCAATGGAAAAATTGTCCTCTGGTGAGGATTAACAAAAAATAAGTCATGATTCTATGACTAAAATTTCCCAATTCAGAAATGCACTGTGCTATACTATACAGCACTGTACTACACTGCACACTAGCTATTATACACAGCGCTGGCTGTACCATGCTATCATAGTCTCTTATATACTGCTAGTGGCCCGGTGCATGAAATTCATGCACGGGGGGGGGGGGGGGGGAGGCGGGGGCGGGCGGGGAGGGTTGTCCCTCAGCCCGGCCTGCACCCTCTCCAATCTGGGACTTCTCGGGAGATGTCCGACTGCCAGTTACCAGCAGTCGGACATCCCTCTCGCAATCCGGGACTGCTGACTCCTAACTGCTCACCTGCCTGCCTGCTTTATCACCCCTTACCACTACGCCTACCAACCTGCTTGCCCCAAACTGCCCTCCCCCGCCGGTCTGCTCGCCCCCAACTGCCCCCCCCCGCCAGCCTGATCACCCCCAACTGCCCTCCCCTCCTGGCCTGATCGCCCCTAACCGCCTCTGCTTCGGCCCCGCCACCATGGCTTTATCTGGAAGGTCTCCCGGAAGGTCTCCCAGTTTAATTAGCATGTTACCCTTTTATTAGTATAGATGTGCTCTATTCTATACTGTACTGTTATCTGCCCTGCTCTACTATAATACACTGGAGTATGGCCAGTTATATTTTCACTAGAAGCCCGATGCACGAAGATTCGTGCTAGAATGGGCTTTCCTTTGCCTGGCTGCCGGCACCGCCTTTCCACTCTGGCCGAGCCCATTTCCGCTCAGGCCCCAGAGCCGCCTCTTTCCGCTCCAGCCCTGCCTTCCCACGCTGCCCAGAGGCCCTGACAGACCGGGGGTGGGGCAGAACGCCTGCGTCATCACCATGGCGACAGCGCAAGCATCCCACCGTCACTGGGCACCTGTGTATGCAAATTAACCACCATCTTTGTTGTGTTAATTTGCATATCACTCCTGATTGGCTGGTGTTGTAGCGGAGGTACAGTCAATTTACATGTTTGTCTATTATTAGGTAAGATAGTACCTGAGTTGTTTTTAAGTACAATACTCCAATGTGACTCTTATCTTTTAAGAAATAACGTTTATTACAATGTAAATTCACACATCACTATGATCTGTACCATTACCTATCTCATCTAAGTAACCATTTCTTACAGCCAGGCTTCTCTGGACTGTTCACAAGGCGTTTGGAGGGTCTGGTTCTCAGTGAGGAAAGGGATGAGGCCGCGTTAGTAGCCTAGAAAAGCAGCATCAGCACAGCATCGTCGCCTCGCATCCAGGACCCGCATGCCCACCCTGTTGAGGGCGTAACAGGAGGATAACCAGACTCTTGCCAGTGGACACCAGGCATTAGCACACAGCGACTCAACAGCAAGGCAAGCCAGAGCTCGACTGCCTCACAGAGACCAAGGGAGAGCAGCGGAGGTGCTACTGACCTGCTGACCACCGCTGCTCTGAGAAGGGAGAGGCCAGGCTATCACGCAGGCCGGGTAAGTGATGCAAACGCTCTGGGTGTACACAGAGAAAAGTAAAATGGATCTGAGAGCCCCGCCCCAGCGCTGGCCACGTCAATAGGAGAATGAAGAAGAAATCAAAACCTGGAGTCATTAGCCTGGCAGTGTGAGTGCTACATGGAGCCCCCGGAAAGTTCACACCGTGTTTTGTTACCAAAACACTAATCATTAACTGTCCCGCCAAACAAACATCACCATGAACCACCTGCATGGTAAGCAGCAGCATCTATCACGTGTCCAGGAATCATTCACAAAGCTTATAACAAGGGGGCAATGGTGTCACTTTTACTAAGATGTCTGTGACGCATCTACGCCCACTTAAAACATTAACTCCCACGATGCAGGCAGATGTATGTTATACCTTCGGGCGCTTCTACCCCACGGTGGGCCGTTGACAATTCCCTCCCCGAGAGAAAGACTGGCAGATTCGGGCAGAGGCTGTTCAGCGACGTGCCTTCCACCGAGGACTTCACAAACGTAATGCACACTTGCACACACAGTCACACACATGTACCCAGAAACACACACACACACACATACGCACATCCACAGACATATGCACACACTCACGCAGGCACACACACTCAGAGAAGCCCAATCATGCAATTCTATAAAAAGGGACACATCTCCCCCCCCCCCCCCCAAATGAACCTTCTTGAAATCAGTGAGCCCACTTTGCTGGGCTCATCTCTCAATTTCAAATAATGAGGCCTCATCCAGACCCTCTTACCCCAAATTCTTCAACTAATTCTGCTCATTACAGTCCATGTCACCACAGATGTGTGTTTCGAACTCGAACTGAATGCTCTCATTCTCCTCGTTACCCCAGTAACAACAATCATGCAAAAGGGGGCTGGGTGACATGGGGCCACTTATTCAGTGTAACTTCCTGGGGTCCGAGAATGTTTTCCCCGTCTGACTAAAATCATGAGATAATCCTTCCCTTCCTGCTTGTTCTTTCCATGCCCTTTCACTGCCCTTTCATCGTCCCAGAAACTAAACCACAGTTGTTCAAAACTGAAGGAAAAGAAAGAGCCCTCAGAAGTAATCCCACTGCAGAGTGAACCAGAGGGGCCGAGTGTTCCGTGGGGGGACGCACAGAACTGAACGCCAAGAGGTCCCTCTCAAGCCAGAAACACACCGACGTCAGGCACATCAGTGAGCCGGCCCATCCTCCGTGTCCAAAACGAAGACTGTGCTTCCTTCGTCTCTGTTTCACGAAGTTGCTGTGAAGGGAAATGAAAGACACAGCGTCGTAAACAAGAGAAAGAAAGGACAACGTTTTTACACGTGTGTCCGCTTTGCAAAGGACATGAGGGCATGAACACTCATGAGAGAGCCATAAGGATGCTAAGCCACCTTCAGACTTTCAGGAAATGCACACCTTACAGCCTCACAAGCCAGGTGTTCCACACACACCAGGAACAGCCACAGGGCCAGGTGTCACTCGCAGGTGCTCAGTCGTCACCTGTGCAGCGAGACCAGGAGGTCCCACCACTAACTTCTAGGAAAATCTAATTGCAACATCCTCACAGCTAACCTATCACAGAACACAAGGTTGCAAATGCGCAGACCACGCGCTCAGAAACACCTGACCAGAAGCAGAAAACATCACCGGGATCAGAACACACGAGCCATAGCCCCGAAGTTCTTCCCAGCCTTTCTCTTTCCTTTCTTCAGCTCCATTCACCCCCGACTCCCGTACCACGATGACGGTGACAATGATCTAGGCATAATAATTCAATGATTTCACGACGATTCCAAGATTTCGTTTTCCATGAGGACGTACCACTGTTCGTTTGTAAAAATTCTACATTTCTCTCCCTTAGCCCAGCCACCCAGCAAGGGCTTGCCCGCAACCCCAGGGGTCAAGCGCCTCATCCAGGGCGGCTCTCCCTCCCCTCCCTGGATCACCTTCTCTCTTTTTCACCTGGAGCACTGAGCGTGAGGTGAAGCCTGCTTTGTAGGTGTGACCGCTCACATATCTGTTATCTATTAGCAGAGATGAAAGGACACATGCAGAACTGAAGAAAGGCAGGAGCTAAATGCAGACACAACGCGGACGCAAGGGGCATGTCGCTCCCCGCTGGATGCTGCTGGCTCAGGTCCGCAGGCGTAAATCACCATTCCCCCACGGCGTGAGGCAACTCGGGAACCACACTCCGAACTGAACTCAGAATCTCAGCTGCAGGTGCTCCTTCCCAGCGCTGGGCAGGGGGGAGACACCGTGGGGACCCTGACGCCGGCGGGCTGCTCTGCAGACGTCCACAGGAGACACGCTAAGAGTCAGTCATCCATAATAAGCCAGAGTCAAAGCACACGGCGTTCTGAAACGCACAAGGCGCATTCCAGCTTTAAGGGCCCTTCAGAACGTTCCTTTGTTCTGAATGATCTTAGAATAACAGCAATTCATGGATACGACGGGCAAGTGCATCCGAGGGGACCTGGCTCCGCTGGTGCCCACTCTTCTATGTATTCCGGCCTCTCCCTCCACCAGCTCTGTCCTGGTCTGCAGGAATGCTCACCTCCGCCACACACACACACACACACACACACACACACACACACTTCCTTCTCTTTCCCTCTCCCACCTGCGCTCGGACATTCACCATCCACAGGTGCCTCACTGGGGAACAGCCCTCCTGGACCCCCCCCACCCCCACCCCCCAGCATACTATTCCTCAGAAGCACAGCCCGGATCAGCTCACGATCCCCTCCAAAAACTCTCATGGCTCCCCAACAACCTGACGGTTGAAGACATCCAAGTCCAGGCCTCAGTTATGTTCACACATATGTTACCACCCACAGAGCTTGTAAGTGACATACCTGCATTCTTTCTAGGACCCCAGTTCCTCCTACAGGAGCTGTATGGAATATCCATATACTTTTAAATTAAGTGAATGTACATTCTTTAAAACAAACTTTCCTGATAATCGTGGCATTGCCACAAAACTAAACTGAAAAACGAGAGCTCATGAGAGTGCAGCGTCCATAGGATGGGCGAACACCTCCCCCAAGCAGTGTCTAGCCCCTCCCTGCAGGCTCAGCGCTGCCGCAGCCACTGAATTCTCCCGCGCACGCTCTGGGCCGCTGCTCTGTCTCAGCAGCCGAGCCCCATCTGATCAGGAAACAGGTGTGTTTGCTCCGAAACCTGTTTGTGCCAGGTGTACCTGTAACAAACTATTGAAGCCAATTAAATGTGACTCCAAAAAGAGTCACTGATTCCATGAAAACAAAGTGGGATGTTTTGCAGCGAGTTGATATAGGAAAAAAATTAATTTTTTAATTAAACGTAATTTTGCTTTCAAATTAGCTGTGGGCAAAACAATGAAAATAGCATGGGAGATAATAATACACGTTTCAAATCTAAGACTCTAAACTCAGGTGACAGTGTCCGTCACCCTTCACTCCAATAGACAGAGAACAAAAGAGTATGAAAATAGCTCCCTAAGGAAAAGGGTTTTTTGAGGGGTGGGGAGGTCACAAGAGTCTTTATAAAGGGACTTCAGAGTCTCCTTCCCTGGAGTATTCTTCATGGGACATAGCCCCGCACCCCCGCAGCAGGCCAGAGGGCCCTTGGACACGCAGCCTGCAGATGCCTTGTAGCCCGCGTGCCGCACAGCTATGCACACACTTCAGGGAGTGTGCATCCAAAGGGTTTCATGTCTGTAAAACCAAGGTTGCACAAATTTCCGCCTGGACACGTTGAATGCAGATGCCCAGAGGAGAGCTGCTCACCCAAACATCGACCCTCAGCCATGTTTCAATCACACGACTAGATCTGCAAAAATTAGCAACAGCTATTCATCAGGTGATGCCAACCTGCACGTCCCACTGTGCCATAGAAGGCAGCAGCTCTCCGCCAGGGGCAATTCTGAGGGAGTGAGGACACCAATGGCACCTAACAGGTGGAAGCACGATGCCACTCAAGGTCCTAGGATGCATAGGACGGGCCCTCCCGCCCCCCTGCTCCCCCCTCCACTCCCACACACACACAAAGGGTCCCGGAGCCTGAGTCTGAGAAACCAGACCTAAAGGACTAAGTGGCTTTTCCCCCAGCTTCATTGAGGTGTGACGGAGAAATATAATCCTAATACATAAAAAGCCAGGGGCCGTCATGCCCGAAACAACCAGACGGACAACCGAACAGCAGGCTGCGTGGGGCGACTAGGCCTGCGGGGGGGGGGGGGGGGAGGGCAGTGAGGGACGACCAAATGACTGAACAGCAGGCTGCGTGGGGCGACCAGGCCTGCGGGGGGCGGGCAGTGAAGGGAGATCAGGCCGGTGGTGGGGGCAGTGAGGGGTGATCAGGCTGGCAGGCAGGTGAGCAGTTAGGAGCCAGCAGTCCAGGATTGTGAGAGAGATGTCCCCTGAGGGGTCCCGGATTGGAGAGGGTGCAGGCTGGGCTGAGGGGACCCCCCGCCCCCGCACAAATTTTGTGCACCGGGCCTCTAGTTGTATATGTTTACATTGCATACCCTGATGATTCTTTTTATTGTGAAATGATCCCCAAGATCAAGATAAATATGTGGGACAATGGGACATGTTAATTAACTCCCTGTGTTGAGAATGCCTAATATTTACTCTGAGTAACTTTAAGTGCGTATAATACTGAATTAGAACTGTAGTTGCCACACTGTACATCCCCAGCAGCTACCATCTTATTACTGCAAGCCTGTGCCCTTTGACCAACATCTCCCCCTCCCCCAGCCGCTGGTGGCCACCAGGTTGGATGCTGACCTTGGAAAAAAACACAGAGCTTCGAAGATGCAGGTTTCCCGGACACAAGAGAAATAAACACAACATTTCTGAACCACTAGTTCCTCTCAATTTTTATTTTTATCTCCTTTATCACTCTGGATGACTTATAAAGTATACATACATATTTTAACCGTATAAATGTTATATATTTGTGCCTTGGTTTCATTTCTAGCTTCATTCTATAAATAAAGCGTACCTTTTTTAACCAAAAGAAGAAAGGGAAGGGGTAAATAAATAACAATGCAATCTAAAGCAAGATTTGTAAATGTACAAGTCCAATAATGATACCTTCTAGTTAGGAAAATATTTTTACCAATTCCAGACTTCATATAGAAACACGAAATAAACTCTAATATATGAGTTAGCTTTTCAAAAGAAAACACCACACACGCAGTTGCTGGGGAGGTTCCGAGTCCCCACTGGCAGAAGTCCTGGAGAGAGCGTCCTCACCGCACGGGAAACGCTGCCGGGTCGGCACCACGGCCCGAGCAGGGGCCTGGCGTGCTTCCCTCCACTGCAGCTTTCAGCAAACCACCGGTCACGGGAACCAGGCAACAGGTAGGCAACTGAATCACAAACAAGAGCTGAGCTTCCCTCTTGCAGGACCCAATGCCAGGAACACGCCATAGATCTTACCAGTACATGCGACTCACACAACCCTGAGCACCATCTGCGGCCACAGGTAAACCACCAGGTGGGGGTCGCTCACAGGGACCTTTTCCGCCCTCCTCAGAGGACCCACGTCTTCACTGAGCACCTGTGCGGTGCTTGAGCTCCCAAGGACTCGCCGCCACTACGGGAGGCGGACCGCGGGAAAGGGGACCGTGACTGCAGTGCGCACTGCCCGGCTGGGATGGAGCCGGTCGGCTCCGGGCACCCCCGCTCCGCTGCGGTGATGGGTGGGCAGGGAAGGGATGTATTTGAAATAACAGGAGTTCACATAACGTAATTCTGATTTTCAGCTTTCTTCAAACTGGCCTTCCAGGAACAATCATTCCTTTAGCACCTACTGGGAAAGCTGAAAGTAAAGCACGGGACACCGTTACCTACCCCCAAATGCCGGTACCAGCCAAGCGCATGGAGCCAGTGAGTCAGGGCTAACCCAGAATTCCCTGCCTCCTACTGCTCTTCCACCAGCACCAGAAATGAATGATTAACTTCAAAGGAGTGGGAGGAGCCGCTGGCTCCCAAAGGCTGGCCCGCAGCGCTGGAATCGCTGGAATCGCCCAGGGACATCCCCTGCCCCCACGGCAGGCTGTGATTCCGAAGGCGGCCTTGGGGACAGAGAATCCTTCCAGGCGATTGCAGTACACGGCCACGGTTCTCCGCGACAGGAGGTAAAACAGAGCTAAGGTCAGTGTGGTGGCCTGAGTACCTGCCCACACCTGTTGGAAGTTTCAAGAGCAATGTCAGTGACGACTGACCTGGCCTTCTGCAGGCGGCCTGGGGTCGCCGAGCCTCAGTGCCCCACCGCTGGGTCCGCACAGGGGACTAGGCCAGGGGACGGGGCCAGGGGACCGTGCTTTCATTAAGGTGCGCAGTCAGAGCCATCTTGCTCCCCAAGCCAACAAAGAGAGGGGAACCCCCCTCCCCCCAACCATCACGGGCGCCCCGCAGACACAGAGCCCTGAGGAGCACTGCACCCCCACACTGGGAGCAGACAGAGAGCTCGGCCCCCAGGGAAGAGCCCGGGAGAAAAAAACCACGTGGGAAGGAGCACAGACTGCCTTCCCCGGGCATGGGAAGAGAACAAGAAAACATTTCAGTATGAATAAAAATAATTTGTTTGTAATGGCCAATTATTGTCTTGGTGTGCACTGCCAACATTCTCACTATTATTTCAGAGGATTGTATGCCGTCGATCATAATTTTCATTCTACCGGAATGCCAAAGCTCTCTGTTTAAAAACACACGTGGAAATGTGTCCAGGGAAAGGGAGGGTGCCCTCCGCGCTCCGCTCTCCGGGAGGACTCCGCAAAGGCTCGGTCTGCCCTGCACGCACAGCCGACCTTCTGCTGACAGACGTGGGATTGCAGTGCACGGCGTTCTGTAATACGCAGGTTTCTCACAAAGAACGCTGTCCCATTCTCAGAGTTATACGTGTGACACAAGGAGTCTCTGCGGTGGGAGGCCGGTGACTGATATTTGCGCGTTTACTAATCTCGGCTGATAAATCCCAGGCATTCGGGAAGGCAGGCCGGGCACGGAGCGGCGGCGTTCTCGGGAGGTGAGCCCCCGCGTGGGCCGGGCTGCGGCAGAGCAGGGGCTGCAGGCAGGGGCCCAGGAAAGGCGGGAGAGGCAGGAGGGGGCTGTGAGCACGGTCACGGTTCAGTGGTGCTCGGAGGACCGGCCTAAGCCACTTACTGCCCTTTTTCAGTTTACAGACTTAAAAACATCTATCAAACATGACGACGCTAAATGCCTCACCTTCAGGCCCGCACGCGCCCTGCCGGCGGCTGGGCACTCACTCTCACAGGGGACCCCTCGGCCTTCTCACCTGAAAAGCAGGCACCCACTCTGCCAACAACACAGCAAGGCCACAGCACGCCACGAGGAAGACTCGTTCTCTCCTGGGAAAGGGGAAACTCAAAACGTACCGCCTGCTCATCCTCGCTGGAAGGCAGGCAGACAGAGGTGCTCTCTGACCTCAAAAAACGGGGCTTTCTTTCACAGCCTGGATAACGGAAGGTTTCCGCCTTCTCGGGGTCACAGCACATGCTGCCACCCCAGGGTCACAGTGGCTGAGGAGTGAGGAGGGGGAGGTGGGGAGGGGGTGCTGGGGAGGGAGACTGGCCCCCTGGGGGGCCCCCTGGCACCTTCCTCAGAGGGAGCCTGGAGGATGAGCAGCCCTGAGGCCAGACGACCAGCTCTCTGCACCATGTGACCATCACTGGTCAGTGAGGGGTGACAGGCATGCAGCCTGAGGAGGTTTAAACGCCCCGCTGAGCCCGGAAGAGGAAGAAGGGTCCTCAGCAAGAAGAGGAAGCTGGGAGGGAAGGTAAACGCAAGCTCCATAGGCATCTGGAGAGGAGGGGCCACAGGGGGCGGAGGGGGGATAGTTGGGGGGGGAAGGGGGGTCAGAGCTCAGGGCAGGAGCCTCGCAGGGTGCATGTCACCCCAACTCAGCCAACACCCCCACACCGCCGCTCCCTGACCTGAACCGCACAGGACAGGACACGGGCACTGTGCACGCCCTCATACCACACACAACTTGCACACATACAGCACACACAACACGCACGTAATACACACAACACGCATGCAGCACACACACTGAAAACCTGGGGAGCAGACGCTGTGTGTCAATGACCCCCCCGCTGCCCACCTTGTAGCGCCTGCAAGCAAGCCAAGTCTTGCTGGGAGAGGACCTGCAGCGAGAAGAGACTGTTCCCCGGCTCTGCCACTGACAGGTGACCTCTGACTGGTGACCTTTGGCAAGTCCCTGCACCTCCCGCTTCTATAAGCTTGCTCAGAAGTGAAGAGGTTCAATAAGGTCATCTCCAAGGTTACAGCCTCATATTCAGGGCTTAACTTCCCACTCAAAATCATAGCGTCGAAGTTTATTGTCAACAGTCGCTCCATTGGATGGGATGGACATAGAGGTGAAAACAAAGAAAAGCCCCAACCACGCGTGCCTCTGAAAACTAGGAAAGGCCCAGATGCCATCGTCCCGTTCAACTCGGTGCCCGAGACCCCAGGCCCCAAGCCTCAGCCCAAAGCCAGCCAGCCAGCCAGGCAGACGAGGGTCAGAACTCTCACCCAGAACACAAGAGGCACGGACAGCACTGCCGGGCCTCACTGAGTGACAGGCCACACCCAGCACAGCTGGCCTCTGCCCCTCTGCACAGGCCCCAGGCCCGTCTCCCAGCCCCCCAGGCCCAGAGCCCTGCGGCCTCCCAAGCACACGGAGGGCCTCCGTCACCCAGCCGCTCCTCCTTCTAAACGCGGAGCTCTCCGAGCTGAGGTCACGCATCTGGCATCCAGTTCCACATGGCGTTGTGGCGAGTCCTCGCCGTACGTTGTCTCTTCCATCTGTGCTGAATTCCCCACGGCGGCGTATGTCCTATCTTCTCCTGATGACAGAAGCGACGGTCACCACTCCCACAGCGTGGACCACGGAACCTCACTCAAACACTGCGCGTGAAGTAAGTGCTTAAGGAAAGACCGTTCGAAAGCTCTCAGAGGGCAAAGCAACCTCTGCCTCACAGGGTGGGCCATTCAGCCATGTACACATCAACTCTACTTAATATTAACAGTAAACAACAAACTATATGGCAAACTTACTCATTTTAAATCTCCAGGGAGCATTTTTTATTGCTAACGTAGTTCACCCCCTTCAGATCAGCAAATACCTCCCTTTAGGAGCGGAAGAGAGTCTACGTATACAACAGACAACAGGGCAAGCACAGCTTTCAAGGTATGACAAGAGCACCCCGCTCTGTCGAAAGGTCACCCACCTCCAAACCTGATGTGTTTGTTCTCGGGTCGGCTGCTGTTCAGATGGAAGCATCTTGGTCACCTGCTCCGTGAGTTACAATCATACTCGAATCGGTATCCCATGTTATACCACTTCAACGGAGGCATTCCCAAAGGCCAGGATCCTCAGGGTCACCCACAGCAACAAAACACAACCCGCACTCAAATGCCGGGGAAGGGTGCGTATGCGGCGATGTGTGACTTATCGAACCCTCCACGTGATGTAGCAGGCGCTCAGAGCATGGGCACACACGGGCGGGTGGAGTCCTGAGGAGGGAAGGCAAGGTCAGCCAGAACCCCACCGAAAAGGGGTTAAAACTGTCCACAGACCATCCACAAAACAGGGGATACTCGGGCAACTGAAATGTGTTTGGGGCTGTCTTGCTCAAAAGAAAAAGTCCTTTCCACGGTTAGGAAAGATTCACAGCAATCAGGACCCACCACACACCACAGGCTGAGGGCCTCTGGGTCTGAAAGAAAACGAAATAACAGAAAGGGTGGAGAGATCAGAAGAACATGGGAGAAACGGTGACCCAAGAAGGACCCACGTGAGAAATGGAAATTAAATTCACCATTACTGTTATCAGCTCATAACAATCAAGAGTCAGTCTAAGTTACAAGTAACCGTGTTAATGCTTTCCTCTGGAACACTCTATATTATGAGGATACATCCAAAAATAAAACTAATTCACGACGCAGTGTAATGACCCAGCCATGGATAACCAAATTCATACGATCCACGGAAAGTCAAATTGTATCTTCCTTTAAAATCGGGTTATGATGCAGACAAGGGGCAGCCTGCGAATTAAAATACTTAAACCGGCCAATGATCTTGTTTCCATGGATTGGGACGACCACGGCCCTGGCGAGGCCAAGAGGGAGTGGCTCTCGCCGCTTACAGAACAGGTGCAATCGCAAATATGCAAAACGACCCGGTTACAGAATTGAAGCTCCGTGTTTTCTGTTCAAGCGGGTCACGTGGTTTCCAGGATGTAGGTAGGGAAGCTCTGGCTCCACTTTTGCAACCAAGTTCGTGGTAAATGCAGAGTACACAAAACCAGCTTTGTTCTGGGATCTATTTACTTGGTATAACAGGAAAAGTCCGCAGGTTCCTGATGCCGGAACATCTGTCTTTATTGGGAGGAGCGACATGCTTTCTGGATGAGCACATGGGAAACTGTACTGTCCAAAAACAATATTCAAAAGGCCCCCGTTGTAGGAAAAGACGTCACACGCGCACGTGTGTAACTACCATCTTGGATACGTGGGTTAAAAAATCGGGTGCAAACATGAATAATCAGGGAATAGGGAGGGTACACACTTGTGAAGGTGGATGTTCTAGAATATTCTAGAGACACTATCCCAGGATGGCCACATGTCACACAAAAATCTTTATCTGTTTTAAAAACAAGTTATTCCTGCTAACACTGACCTGGATTGAGATATTTTTATTTACTTAAAGGAAAGAAAGCTATCCAATGAGATTTATCCAATGAGATTCTCTAATCACTAGATTATCTTCACAATTCTGAATAATCACGAAATTGCTTCCTCTCGAGGATCTAAAAATAAAAAAAACAGGATGACAAAAGACAGCCACAATCCCAACCACTTTATTAAGCAGATTATGGTTATAAAAATAGAGGATCTCTTCTGAGACTACAGGTTCCCAAAATGTCCTTCGCAGAATTTTGTAAGCAGACCTTGGAGCCATCGCGGGTCCAGTTTCAGACCACCGCGATAAAGCGAGTGTCGCGATAAAGTGAGTCACCTTTTTGCTGGTGGAGGGTGTTGCCTTCAATTTGCAAAAAAATGCAGCACCTATGAAGGGCGATAGAACAAGGACTGCTTGTGCCAGTCATGGCTCATAATCACGGGAACTGTTCTATCAGGTGGGAAACTCTATCGTTTAGGGGATATGGAAGTAAATACACACACACACAAAAATCACGGACACCATGAAACTTGCCATCCTATATAATAAAGAGGTAATATGCAAATTGACCGTCATGCCCTCACAAGATGGCTGCCTACAACCAGGCGGGCAGGGGGGTTGGTGAGGGACGACCAAATGACTGAACAAGCAGGCTGCATGGGGCGACCAGGCTGGTAGGGGGGACAGTTGGGAGCGATTGGGCTGGCGGCAGGGCGGGGGGGGCAGTGAGGGGCGACTAGGCCAGCAGGGGGGGCAGGGGCAGTTAGGGGTGACCAGGCAGGCAGGTAGGCAGGTGAGCGATTAGGAGCCAGTGGTCCAGGATTGTGAGAAGGATGTCTGACTGCCGGTTTAGGCCCGATCTCTGGGAATGGGCCTAAACCGGCAGTCAGACATCCCCCGAGGGGTCCCGGATTGGAGAGGGTGCAGGCTGGGCTGAGGGGGACCGCCCCCATGCACGAATTTCGTGCACCGGGCCTCTAGTCTTTTAAAAATTGTATTTCCACCCCAGCCGGTTTGGCTCAGTGGCTAGAGCATTGGCCTGCAGACCAAAGGGTCCCGGGTTCGATTCTGGTCAAGGGCACGTACCTTGGTTGCAGGCTCCTTCCCAGCCCAGGCCCTGGTTGGGGCTCGTGCAGGAGGCAACCAATTGATGTGTTTCTCTCACATCAATGTTTCTCTCTCTCTGTCTTTCCCTCTCTTCCACTCTCCCTAAAAATCAATGGGAAAATATCCTACAGACACCAGGCCAGTTCTCTGGGGACCAGAGATGAGCATGGTTCACGTGCATCAGATGTGGGCCCATCCCTGCAGGAGCTAGAGAGGATCGGAACCGGCACTTCGCTTATAAAAGCGCTCCACGCCCACATAAAAAAAATCGACTGCCTATGAGTGATGAGTGGCTGCTTAAAGGTGATCACCACCACCCTGGGTAGCGTGACAGGGAAGCTGGGAGAAAGGCCGCTCTTTTCTGGGAGAGACGCTGAAGAGGTTATTCCTGGAAACTCATTTAGAATATTTTTCCCAGAAACAACACAACCAAGAATTAACAGCACTGTCTCTTGACCGAAACGATCAAGATTTCTGATAAAACCGCACCATATCCAGCTTCCTGATTCTAAAGATTGCCATCCAGAAAAAGTTAGCTCAGGGGTTGCCTTTCTTATGCTTTATCTTCCAGGAGAAGCATAGGAAATTTTCAAGCATTCAGAAAAAAACGTGAGGAGCGGCACAGGGAACGCCATGGACCCACCCTTAGAGGACAGACTAGGCTTTAAAGGCCAAGTCCTAGAGGCAGCCAGCTAAGAAAATGTGCCGCAAAAGCCTCCATCCCTTTACAACCACGGAGAAAGAGAAAGCCAGCATCTTCCTCACGGACTTGCTGCTCGACCCGGGGACAGACTGCTGAGGCGCGCCTGCCACTGCTCCCCCTCCCCAGGGTGCCCACAGCTGGCACAGAGCTCCGTGGGCTGGTCTCAGAGGAGAAGCCTGGGCCCCCCCCCCAATCCTTGATCGAAAGAAAACAGGCCTCTCACAAGCGCTAAGGTCGGCCAGCTCACCCAGGACACGGACACCGTGTCAGGAAACCACAGTTCTAATGCTCACGATGGCTTTCTAACCATTTGAAACTCAGCCTCCCCGTCTGCACAGAGAAGAGAACATCATTTCCTTAGAAAATACTTTTAGAGGACTAAAAAAAAGATCAACAGGAAAGCTACAAGGCACCACGCAATTGTAAGGTTCCTTTTTACATCTCAGCGTCACGGAATGCTGGTGTTCCAGGTGTCACTGCCCGTCCCACATTTCTCAAGAATAAATCACAGGTTATCCAAACTGCCCTGTGGTCCCACTGATGCAGTCAGCCCTGTGTGTGAGCTTCCTAATCCCTGGTGAGTGTTCTCAACCAGCAACCTCCATCAGCCGCCAAATGGCAGGGCCACCAAGGGGCCCCCACCCCTGCCACCCTCCGCCCTCCTTCCTTCCCCAAGGCCTCGCTCTTCTATCGTCACAGGACACAGAACGCTTTCTGAAAGCCCCCGTGTGACTTACTCACTTTCTAACGAGAGCGCATTTCATCCAGAATCCTATTTGTGTCAAACCCTACACAAGTCATCAAGGAAACAAACAAAATCAAGGCTGCTTCCTGCCCTGTGTCCAGGGCCAGACCTTCCTAATAACAGGGAATTCTAAAACACCAGCAGGCATTATAAATCCTTCTCTAGCATGAGATCTAAATAATAACGCGTCACCATCTACAGAGGGAGGGGGAAAAGAAAAACGCATTCTACTTCCTTTTCACGTGAACTTGTGTACAAGCAACGAAGAGAGAAGGATGCTCCACGTCTGAACTCTGGGATCAGAGGTGAAAGAGCCCCCGGTGCTGTTCCCCATTTGGCCCCGTTAACGTCGGTGTTATGGTCGGTGGAGAGGATGTCCTATTAGGGTCTGCTCCAGGTGCATCTGGGAAGGTGTCCTATTAGGGTCTGCTCCAGGTGTATCTGGGAAGGTGTACTATTAGGGTCTGCTCCAGGTGTATCTGGGAAGGTGTCCTATTAGGGTCTGCTCCAGGTGCATCTGGGAAGGTGTACTATTAGGGTCTGCTCCAGGTGTATCTGGGAAGGTGTACTATTAGGGTCTGCTCCAGGTGTATCTGGGAAGGTGTCCTATTAGGGTCTGCTCCAGGTGTATCTGGGAAGGTGTCCTATTAGGGTCTGCTCCAGGTGTATCTGGGAAGGTGTACTATTAGTGTCTGCTCGTCCCACATAAGCCCAGCCACTGCAATAAGATTATGTTCCCTGGAACTGAGCAAAATGAAATAGTAAGTCCCACCCACCACATGTCTGACTTTCACAGCACTGATACAGCCCTGGCGCGGGAACTTGTGGGCAGAGAGAACCATTACAGTGCACATTAGTAATACTAGTAACAGTTTCAACCCTGGCAAGGTGATAGTTATTTCCTTGGCTTTAAATGGGTACATATTAATGACTTAAGTGTAATGGAATCACACCCTTGCTTAAATAGATCCTTAAAGATTACTGTATATTACTAAATCTCAACAGTTTTTAAGCATCCATTATATTTGCCCAAATAAGAACAAAACATGTTTCTGAAGCCTGATAATGCTCACTTAAGAATCTAGCATAAAGTCCAGCTCCCCTTTATTATTTCATGTTACTCTTAAATTGTCAGTTATTATACACTAGAGGCCCGCTGCACGAGATCCGTGCACTGAGGGCGGGGGGGGGGGGGTGTCCCTCAGCCCAACCTGCGCCTTCTCGCAGTCCAGGACCCCTCACTCCTTAATGCCCGCCTGCAGCAGAGGCGGGAGAGGCTCCAGCCACACCGCCACGGCTGCTGCGCTAGCCAGCCGTGAGCCCAGCTTCTGGCTGAGTGGCGCTCCCCCTATGGGAGCGCACTGACCACCAGGGGGCAGCTCCTGCGTTGAGCATCTGGCCCTGGTGGTCAGTGCAAGTCATAGCGACCAGTCGTTCCACCATTTGGTCAATTTACATATTATACTTTTATTATATAGGATAACTGAAGCCATAATTTCTGCAATACCATTAAGTTCACATGGGGGCAGGCTTAAAACTCTATCTCTAGTTTTTATTTTAAAAGAAGAAGCTTATGAGAGTTGATCCCACTCCCAGTCACAAACCCAAAGATGCTTAAGGCAGAAGACTGCCAGAGGGATGGTAAGGATAAAGCCCCAGGACATCCGAGGTGTTTGGCAAGCTGGGGACAGAGCCTCTGGCCACGCTGCCAGGTCACGCCCCTGCCCCTCCCCACTTCGGAAGGAAGTAGCCTGGCCTCTCAGAACTGCTGCAGGCTCCAGTCATTCCACCTGTGGCTGGCAGCTCATACCCATGTGCAGGCGTCATCAGACATGATGAGAAGAGGTGGCAGCCTAGCCTCCCTCCACACACACTGATGCCACATGCCACGCATGTCTAGGGGGAGATGTGTCAGAGTCACAGCTGGTGGTGTTCTGTGCTTCCTCGTCAGTCAGCAGAGGGAGGAGGGGGACTGCAGCAGAAGCTACCCAGGCAGCTCCTCCAGCAACTCTCACTGGAGATCCAAGGTGGTCTGCAGCTGAACCTAATAGGAAACCCTTCCCAGATACACCTGGAGCAGACCCTAATAGTACACCTTCCCAGATACACCTGGAGCAGACCCTAATAGTACACCTTCCCAGATGCACCTGGAGCAGACGCTAATAGGACATCCTCTCAGATGCACCTGGAACAGACCCTAATAGGACACCCTCCTAGATGCACCTGGAACAGACCCTAATAGGACATCCTCCTAGATGCACCTGGAACAGATCCTAATAGGACACCCTCCTAGATGCACCTGGAACAGACCCTAATAGGACACCCTCCTAGATGCACCTGGAACAGACCCTAATAGGACACCCTCCTAGATGCACCTGGAACAGACCCTAATAGGACATCCTCCCAGATGCACCTTAACTGGAAGCTGAGCTAGGACATCCCCTACTTTTCTCTTGAAAAGCAAAGGAGCTAAAAATGTGGTTGGGGGGTGGGGGGTGAACAGGCTTATTGACTCAAAAAGGCCACCAGGAAGCAGCAAGTTTTATCTTAAAAAAGGCATCGCAGCTCTGAAATTATCCCAGTGCAGGGTAAGTGGCCAGGCAATAGTTACGAAGTGCAGTGAGTCCTCTCAGAGGAAGTAAAAGTGCTTCCCACACCCTGCCGGCACCTTCCCACTTCCTTTCTCCTAAGGCCACTCGTACAGTCACTGTAACCCCAAATCCTGTGAGTAACACTGGCGGGGAGGGAAGCACTAGGAGTGGGAAGTACAAAGAGCTCATCCCAGCACCTGGGAGGAGACTCAGAGCAGACGTGGGATTTCCCAGGCAGGCACTGTGACACTCACGGCCTCTCGGGTCCTCGTGACAGCCCATCTGAAAACTCAGGAAACTGAGGCAGGGAGGGACGAGCTCCCTTACCAAGACAATGCTGTAGGTGGTGCGGCCAACTGGGCCCTAGACACACCCTCTGGTGTACGCAAAGCAGGAAGACTTCTCAGCAGATCAGACCTTCAGCCCAGAGAAACCTCAATATCCTCCCACACATGCCTGCAAATAGGAAGCAGGAAGGCTCAGAGATGCAAGCAGCACAGAAGAAGGTCAACCCACAAGTGAAAAGTGTGTTTTGGAGCTTAAATTCCTAGTGTAATAGAATCCAGCCCCTCCAACTGAAGATGGCTCCTGAGTGAACCTGTCCTTCCTAAGCATTTGGCTAACTAAGAGGTTTCATCTGTTCCTTTCCCGTGGCAGTATCAGGCTTTGCAACTGCTCTGAGATACACTTGACATCCCTATAGGATGACTTATAACCCACGTCTCTGTTGGCATAGGGGTCATTGTAACACTGCATAACTGGCCATGCTCTATTCCTTACTCATGAACACCCAGAAACGTCCAGTAAGGTGAATCAGTAACAGTTTCCATTTCCGGAAACTGACCTACAACATCTCTCTGCCCAGGAAGCGTCTCTCGGTCCTTCCTCGGAGGGCGGTCAGGGAGGATCCATGCCACCTTCATCGTTATGGGGAAGTGAATCTCGGCTTGGGGAGAAAGGGGAACGGGAAATAAAACCAGGATTCAAAGTAGATGCTCATGTTTCCCTGAGAGCGTTCAAGTCAAGAAACGAGGCCCCTTGTGCGTGCCAGGGAACAAGCAGAGCAAATCCACAAGCGCGCCTGGGATAGTTAAGATAGTTCATTAAGGGCCTCTTCCCTCCCTAAAGCTCTGTTTGTTTGATGAACTCCTGAAATATGGCAAGCAACGTTTATAAGACGTTTGGTCAGACCACAAGCAGAATCACTCCTGAGACTTTAGAATAAAGTTTCCTCTGGGCAGGACCAAGTGTCCAGAAGCGAGTCAGGCAGCGGAGGCCTGCCTCCTCCTTCCCCGGGCACAGGTGGAGGCCTGAGGCTGCATCTGAAGTGGCCTGTATGGAAGAGGAGAGATGTTCACAGGCAGTTTGTTATTTTATAATTTTAAATGTTATAAATTTTCTCTAATAAATAGAAAAGTATATGACTTGACTAAATAATTCGGTAAAAATATAATAATAACTGTGCATGACTGTGGACGGGTGTGCAAGGAATCCCTGGCTCTGGTGCGGACACAACTAGCTAGATCTGCCCATGGTCTTCGATCTCTTCATTAGGCACAGAAACAGTTCCAACCTAAGAAGCAAAAGAAAAAAAGATTTAAAACCAGCAGCCCAGAAGAGAAAGACCTATTTTACCTGCTATCCATCAGAGACCCTCCATTCCTCACAAGCTGGCATAGCGTTTCCCCTGTTTTCCATACCTACTGTGCAAAGCACGTTAGTAAAGCACTCTCTCAATTTGTAATTCACACAGCACAGAGAGTCCATGTTACTATGCAAGGGTATCAAGAGAATATTCAAAAGACAGAATTCAATGGAATTGCAAAAAACTAAATAGCAAACCCTCCCTTTCCCCGCCCCCCCCCGCAAAAAAAAAAAGTCTGCTTGTTGTAATTTTGACTTTTACAACTCAGTATCTCAGCATTCTCCCACTCCATTTGTCTCAAAGGCTTATTAAAATGAATACCCAGCCCGGCTGGTGTGCCTCAGCGGTTGAGCGTCAACCTATGAACCAGGAGGTCTCAGTTCAATTCCCGATCAGAGCATATGCCTGGGTTGTGGGTTCAATCCCCAGTAGGGGGTGTGCAGGAGGTAGCCAATCAATGATTCCTCCTCATCGCTGATGTTTCTCTCTCTCTCTCCCTCTCCCTTCCTCTCTGAAATCAATAAAAATATATTTTAAAAAAATGAATACCCCAATTGGGACCAGAAGACAGAAGGACAGTGTCCATATGCTCACAAGTGAGAAACCCCATTCCTTGTCACACTGGCTCCTGCACCCCAGCCCCTACCTGGGAACCCCAGGTTGCCTCGCCTCTCTGAGATCCCTATTTATTATCATCAGGAACAAACTGGTGCAATTACTACTTCTTTTGAGATGAGACAAGTTTTTGACGCTCTTAGCAGAAAGAACAGAGCACTGGCAACACGAGTAGGCAACCTTTGTATGGGACACCAAAAAAATCACAAAAGAAAGATACAGTCAGCAGCCTTGAAAGGAGAGGTGTACACAGAGAGAAACTGGAGGGCGAGGAGAGCACCGACTCAATGAAAAGTGGCCGGAAACCAATCACATCACACGAGACACTGTCCACGCTACAGCTGATGACATGTCCCTGATTCCCAGGATAAATACTGATGTGCAAAACTAAATCGAGTCACTGCACCAAGAATCTGCCTTTTTTTTTTTTTTTAAGGTGCCTGAGTAATTATCAGGAGAATTAGAAATGATCTTGTTAATATGACTAGGAGTTGGACTGGTGAGTCAGGCCATATACATGACATCAAAACTAAGATGATCCGATACATTCTCTTTGCAATTCAGAAGAATGCTACTACTCATCCCCTAAATCACTGCTTTTTAAAAAATCAACTCTAAAAAAAGAGACAGCCGTTTGAAGAAGGCTGGGAGGAGGAAGACAAGAAGTGAGTCATAGCATCCAACAGCTTGTAGCCTCAAACCATAACAAGAATATAAAACCCGTGGGCCCAGTCTAAAACAAAATAGAGTTGTTGTTACGGCTTTAACCTCATAAAGTTCAGATCTAAGCATGAGCATAGCACTGCAAATATCTTATAAGCATTTGGAGCAATGTTACAGATCTATGCCTTAATGTGTGTGTATGTTTACTTTCCTGGCTTCCTGGCTATATTTGACACCTATATTAATTCTTAGAGAAAAGAACTTTCAAATGGAACGATTTTCATAACTCTGAAAAACTCTTAGAATTCAAGTCCACCCACTTCAAATCCCACACATATCAATGCTTTCATTTTATAAATATTTTTAATGCAGGTAACAATATTTTACATTTATCAGGCCGAGTACTCCACTTCATTCACCGTGATACCTATGGCTATGGGTGAGATGGATTAACAGAGTAAACACATTCTGTAACTATCCTGAGGTCTGATTCCGGCTGGAGTGGCTCAGGGTGCCCCACAGCTTCTATTTCCCTCCCCCTGCTGACCCCTTCCCTTCTTCCTCGCCCACTTACAACAAATTATCAATGAGACTCTGGAGGAAAAAAAATTTTTACACACTTGTTTTCCAGAATCAACTGTTTCCTTTCAATGAGGAGAATATACACAAAGTTTGGGTGGCATTAGAGACAGCTGGGTCTTTGCTTACTGACCTCGGAAGGCGGTCCCACGCCTTAAGCTTCCACGGAGCTGTTAGCTCTGTAGTAGCATCAGGGAGCCCCAAGGAAAGAACAGGGGCTGGACAGTGGGGCGGACAGAACTCGAGTTTAGAGCTAAGTGTATCTGTTATCTTGGGCCCAATAGCCCTGAAAATGCCACCCCCTACATCAGGGGTGGGGAACCTTTTTTCTGCCAAGGGCCATTTGGATATTTATAACACCATTTGAGGGCCATACAAAATTGTCAACTTAAAAATTAGCCTGCTGTATTTGGTCAAACATTAAATGAACTCAGCCCTAATGCCTTGGCAGGGCCACACCAAACGATTTCTCGAGCCTTACACGTTCCCCTCCCCTGCCCTAAGTCCACACACCTTCCAAATGCCATCTCGTGAAGATCTTACGCTTCGGTGACAGGAATGGGCAAGCTGCTTGTGCGCTGCTCATCTGCTTTTTTTTTTTTTTTTAATTATTGGTTCCTTGACCAGCACAAAAGGCTGACATTTCCGTTAGAATTCACCTCCTTCCTCAAGCAGATTCATACTGACTAAGAAAATGTTCAAGTTGGACTCGATGATGGAATAAAATGAACAGTTCAAGTAATCTGGCATATTAATCAGCAAAGCAGAGCATGAGCTGAGTAACCCCCATAAGCAGAAGGTAGGAAGTAAGTAGTTATACTAACAACTAAAAAGCCACAAAGGGTTTGACACGCCATGTATTTTTTTAAAGACGTCTCTTGTGCAAACAACAAATTTTTCGCAGGCTGTGTCACAAGGCAACGTCCCTAGTTCTGCCGACAGAGGAGCCCAGCCACTCCTGAAAGAGTGGGGCGAGGGCCTTCTGCGGCTGCAAGTCCCGGGCAGGCAGAGCCCCAGGAACGAGCATCATCAGTTCACAGAGAAACTGACTGCTCAATCTCAACCAACAAGCGAGTGTCTTAAATAAGACAAGTCTGTCTTTGAGAAGTTTCCTGTTTCCTCTCTACTTTGGTATTCCCATTTAAAGTTATCCCTTAAGCCAAATGTTTATTCACTTATTAATGAACTTATCTGGGGGCCCTCTTAAAGCCAAGAAGAAAAATGCAAGATCCCAAAAGCCAAAAGAAGGGAAGAATGATCTAGGAAAAGGGGTGTCGGCCACTCCACCTGGCATCCTGCAGCCGCCAGCGCACGGGCTGGCTGCCTCCCCGTCTCACATTCAGTCCGAAGTATTTGAGCAGACCCACAATCCCTGGCCCCACAGCAACGCCTGGAGCTGCTAGTGCCCACAGGAGGGGCTGCCGGCCACATCTCCCTGGAAAGCTCCTGTTCTCTGCTGACGAGGCTGTTCTAAGGGAGAGGAGCCGGCTTTCCCCAGTGAGGGGAGCACTGGGTGGTAACAAGGAGGCAACCAGCAGAGCAGGAGAGTAAAACCCTGAGTTCTGCAGGCAATGCCCCCCCAAAATAAAATAGTATTAGCATCTATAACAATACCCAGCAGACAGGGCAACCAAAACAGGGCCACGGTCTGCAAATCCCAAAAATGAGCAACCACTCACCGCCCACAGGCCACATAAGAACTTTGAGAGAATCTAGTCCACTCTGCTTTTTCAACCGAGGTGATGTGCTTAAAACGGAATTGTTTTTTCCATCCTCCTCTGTAGGAACCGAGCACTGAAAATTCCACATGTTTCCACAATATTTTCCGAGATTTCCATGAAAACTAATTTAAAGAATCCTCTCCCCATGAGTCCTGGTTGAAGAGAAAATGTGAAAGCAATAGACTCAAGTAATTCAGCATTAAGGCTTGTTCTAACTTTTCACTTTGGAAGTGGGTATGCTGGGGCATTTTTTAAGTTCCAAAATGTAAAGTGATACAGATTTCTGATCCTTCCACTCGTTGGTTTCTCCTAAGCAATACTGGGAAACAAATTGGTTCATCTCATTGAAGCCAGCAAAACTACTTATGTGTTTCTAAGACCTGAAATTCCAAATGACCTTAAAGAGCAACTCTATCAACTCAGCAGGGACAAAGCAAGACATGGGGGTGGGGGGGTCACAGAGGGGCTGAGGCTGCACCAGCCGATGCCACACACCTCTGATTCTTTCATTCTTCAGGCCAGGCCTAGCAAGGTTTGCGTAGAAAGGAAAACAATAATGCGCTTCCTGCATGCAAACACACACATCCCTTTCTCTGCCCAGACACTCAGTAAGAAATTCATTAAGCCCTTTTATCAAGTCTGTTCAGAGAATGGGGCTGAGCGCACGTTGCTCTAAAGTGGCTTTGCCATCCTCTGGGCAGCAGGAACACATTCCTCACCCTCCGAGAGCGACAGCTGGCGGCAGGTGAGTGTCATCTAGCAGGTGAGTGCGCCCCATGTACCCGTTCGTCAGGGACCGTAAGTGACCGCTCCCGGCACCGAGGGGGCCAGGTCGCACATTCGGAGCACTGTCCCAGATTCAGAGAGGCAAGTCTGAGCTAATTTCCAGGCTGACAGGGGGAGGTGAGCCGTGCTGTGGGGTTCAGGGGCTCCCCTTTGCTAACAGAGATAGGGTGTTGACCCTTGACCTTCCCAGGATGCAGACAGAGCAGAACTGCTTGTTTGGCGATGATGCACGAGTGATGGGTGCTGTGAATCATACAACAGCGGTGGGGATGAGAGACTAGAGCTCTGAGGGGCTGACGCGTGAGGGAGAAAACCCATCTGAGCATCGACACAATCAAATAACGCCAGCAAATGTTTCCTAATGCAGACTTCATCCCCTCAAGCACTGTCCCCAGCACACACTTTATCCACCACTGTGCATCTCAACAGTGTTCCCCCGTGGGCCCACTCTGTATGGCCTACCTCTGGGCCCTCTGGGGTACTAGTGACGCCCTCACATCTTCAACCAGGTGGAACAGTGTCTGCACAGCACAGAGTCCAGGAAGCAGCCTCCTTCTGCTATGGGACTGTTTAACATTACATTTCACTGGGATACCCTGCAGAACCCCAGATTTGATATAGAGACACAGTCCGTGGACAACCGGAAAGGCAGCTAACACTATGTCACAACCCGCTCCTTTATTCCCTTCTGCGCCCTGCAAGTGTTAAAAAGGAAAGCATAAAGTCAACATCGGCTCCTCCCTGCTGATGAAATTGGCACGAATGAATTTACTTTCTGGCTGCCGGCCCTCACAAAACCGTTACACACACACACACACACACACGCACACACACGCACACACACACACACAAAGTTCACCACGCTGCACTGCTCCAAATATAAATCCAAGACAGCCGGCCCCTCCCCACCCCACCACAGCACGTTAGTGGCCTTCTCAGGGTGAGCCGGGTGAATACTGAACAGATATTAAACATTAACATTTTGGAACTTTAGTGGCTTTTTTTTTTTAAGGCATAGCAAAACCTGATCTAAACTTATGACAGTTGAGCACATGATCCCATCATTAAGAGCAAATAAGAAGCCGTACATAACACTCCGTGAAATCACGGCAGCAAATCTGTCACCAATTCCAAATCCGAGGGATGAGCGCCAGGCAGGGAACCTGGCCTGAGGTAGGAGGTTTGAGAGTCTCCCACCCTTCGTTCGCATCACAACACACACGAACAATAGTAGCACAACCTTCCCCGAGCCGAGCCGTAGTAAAACCAGGATGGCTGGCACATCGGGGTTCAAACCCTCAAGTCCAACGACAAGTTTCGCATTAGGACAAGGCCAGGGCACCGCAGGCCGAGCGGCGCGAGACGTCCCCTGCCTGGGCCGCGGGGGCAGCGCGCGGACGCGCACAAGGACACGGGCCCGCCAGGCCGGCCGCTCCATCCCCTGCCCCAGGCCCCGCCGCAGCGCAGCCCGGCGGCGACACGCAGCGGCCCGGGTGGGGGCCGTGACACGCACCGCGGGGACCCAGCGCCCCTGAGACCACGCGCCCGCCCGCCCGCCCACCCCGCAGCGGCCTCCCGGCGACAGCGCGGCGCGGCCCGGCCGGGCCTGTTACCTTCCGACAGCTCCAGCTCCAGCTCAGCCAGCCGCGCCCGCACCTCCAGCGGCAGCGCCATGCCCTCCAGGCTGCGGTCCGCCATCGCGCCGCGCCCGCCTCTTTGTCTCAGGCCGCGGCTTGGCCGCTCCAGCGATCCCGGACCCGCACAGAGCGGCGGCACCGGCGGGCAGCGCTCCTCCTCCGGCACCTCCTCCGCGCGGCCCCGCGGGGCGGCCTCGCGCCCGCGCCCCCGCGTTCTCGCGCGCGCCCGGCCCGGCGCGGTCCCGCCGCGGCTCGGCTGCTCCACCGGGTGCTCCCCGGTGCGCGCGGTGGCAAGGGCGCAAACAGGGCGGGGGCTACGGGCTGGGGCGCGCACCGGAGGCGGGGTATGGGGAGGGCGGGAGCGCAGTGACGGGGGCGCGCATCAGGACGGAGGCTGCTGGCGGGGGCTTGCGGAGTGCGCTGGGGGATAGGGGAGTGGGGGCGTGCGGGTGGTGTGCGGTGCGGGGGCACGCGCCAGGACAGGGGCGCGCACCGGGATGGGGACGCGCACCAGGGCGGGGATGGGCGGGCCAGCTCAGCGCGCGTTCCTGGAGCACACGCACGGGTCCCGCGGGCCCTCCCCGCCCCGCCCAGGACCTGGCTTCCCTCTGGCGTAAGGCAAAAAATACCTGCTGGGTCCCCTCCACCCTCCCAGGTTGAAACTTCAAGTATTCTGGGTCTTCAAGGGCTGAATTTTTTTTTTTATATGAATAGTTTGTTTGGGGGGTTGGACGTAACAGTGTGGGCCATGAAGCGAGTACCCGGCAGAAAGTTCCCAGAGCCCGCCAGCCTGTGCTCTTGGCTAATCAGAGCATCTGCCGGGCCTTGTTCCCCACCTGCGAAAAGGAGGCTGGAGGAGAGAGGAAGTCTACTGTCCACATCCAGGTCACCCTGAAAGGCCGTGGCCCAATGGCACGGTCCCCAGCACCCACCTTTCGCCGGCTGGGGGCTCCTGTCGTCCTCAGCAGGTCCTCTTCCCTGGGCTTCTCCATCACTGCCCTGGATTCCATCCCTTTTCTCTTCCATTCCTGTGCGTCCTCCCTGGCGATTACCAGATCTGTGCCTCTGGGCATGGTCGTTTGGGGGAGGCAATCTCATGCCTCCAACTGCCCAACTGAATCACCTCACTGAGATGCTCAGACACCTCTATAGCCAGCGCCTTCTGATTCTAACAATCTGCACCAGTTTCCTAATTCTCCCGGCCAGAGAGTCCTCGGAGACTTTTGTCTTCCTCAGTCTTCCCGATCCTCTCTGGACAAAGTCTTGGGCATCTGACCTCATTTTCATTCCTGTAACCACTCTTCCCGCTTAAGCCACTGCCACGGGTTACTTGACCCTGAAGCAGAGTCAGCGCCTAGAAGCTCCGTGGCATTCTTTCCCCTTTCAAAAGTAGGCAGTTGTGCCCGGCGGTGGCTCACCTGATTGGAGTGTGATCCTACAGGTTCAATCCCCAGTCAGTGGCATACAGGAGGCAAACAATCGATGTTGCTTTCTGACATCAACCTGCAGTCCCACTGCATCTCCCATGAGCTCCCAAAAGACCTCCTGGAGGCCTTTCGCACTTTCTTTCAGGGTGTGCCCTCATCCAGGGTGCCCACCTGCCCACACCCCTTACATCCACCCCTAACGTCAACTCCAGAAAATTTTCTCCTCCTGCCTGCTGTGCTCCCACTGCTTACTGCCCTTGTCCTGCCTGACCATTTTTTATCACCCTCATCAGCCTAAGTCTAAGCTCCTGGAAGACAAAGACTAAGCTTTCTTCATCTCTGTACTTCCCAGTAACTTGACCGTTGTGGCAACTTAGAGAGTTGTGGGCATTTCTCATACGGATCTGACTTTTCGGTAGGGACATGTAAGAGGAGTGGGCAACTAACAGTGACTAGCTTGAAAAAGGTGGACATGGAGTCAATGGGCGCTGCTGGCCCCATGGAGTCAATGGGTGCTGCTGTTTATCTCTCCTTCTCACGATAAACAGACCGCTGGTGTAGAGAGCCTTCGAGGGGCTCTAGTCCAGCCCTTCATGCTCCAGTTGAAAAGCCTTAGAGAAATAAAATGCAGCAGAACCAGGATTCAAACCCCAGTCTGCAGAGCAAAGCGCGGGGTTCCTTACAACAAAGTGGGACTGCACACTCCACTCAGCAAGCAGAGCAAGCCGCTGTGGGGCCGGATGATGCCAAAATGAAAACATATTCCCTTCTCAATGCATAGATGGGCCTTGATCGTTTACAGAAGATGCTATAACTGAGGTTGGTTCCAAAGAAGACTACTATTTTGCATTAAATAGCACATCGATAGCGGGCTGAGATTCTGAGCTGACGGTTCATTTTAACAGGTCTTTGGGTAACTACAGAGTGCAGATTGGATAGTGTACTCGTGGAATTCCAATGGCCTGATAGATGTCTTTATCTGGAAATTCTGCCATGTCCTCAAAACATGTCCAAATCAGGATCTTCATACCCACCAATCATCAGTCTCTGCTCATTCTCCCTGATGGTAGCCTCCCTTGCTCCTTGTTACCCATGTTTGAGCCCACCTGTTATCAAGCTTCAGTAACTTCTACCTACAACTGTTCTCTGACGCTCTCTCTCCTCCCCTCAGCCCACGGCCACTGCCTAATTCGGACCTTCAGAGCACACCCCCCACTCCCCACCCCCCACCCCTAAGTTTTTGTCCTTGTAATCTTTCCTGCATGGCTGCCAGATCACTTGTTCTAAAGTGCCGCTTTGAGTAGGGGACAGTCAGGCTCTGCGTTATACAGTGGTCCTTTGCCTGCAAACCCGCGAACTCCTTGCTTTGACCCTGAAGGCTTTACAGACCCTGGCACAAAGCTCTCTTCTCTACTTTCTGTTTTGCGGCCCCCTGCCATGCACCTGCGTTCTCAAGAATTCTCGGTTGTCCGTGAAGAGTCCGCCACTTCTTGTGTCTGTTGTTGGTGGACATGCTCCTTCTTCTTGTCATCCTGTCTCCCTTATTCCCCAGCCCGAGTCACAGCCACATGCCAAACGTTATACGTTCGAGTTTCAGTTCAAATGCTGCTTCTCCCATGAAGCCTTCCTTCCTGATCTGGTTGGAAAGATGCTCTCCCACCTCTGAGATCACACACCTCTTTGCTGCCTGGTGTACCCGGATTCGTAAGTCATCTGTGCATCTCATATGGCAGCGAGTTTGTCCACAATTCTTCCGCGGCGTTGAGGGACCTATACTCGTAAACAGCATCTTGTTTCTCAAAGTGCGGTCCAGCACTGGAACAAGAGCAAGACTGTTCCCCTCATCTCTTCTGCTGCAGCCAGGCAGCCTCAAGGAACGTAGGGCTTAGTGAAAACCCTGACTTATAGTCGTGTGTGTCTATTTGTATAAAAACCTGGTTCTAATGTGTGACTAGTTTGGACATAATACCCAGGAGAAGTTTATTAGAATGGAGTCAATGGGCGCTAAGGGCTATTTGCCTCAAAATCTCACCAAAGCCCTAGACACTCCATCATCGAAGTTGCATCTTTTTTTTCTTCTTCTTTTTTTAATCCTCACCCGAGGATATTTTTCCATAGCTTTTTAGGGAGAGTGGAAGAGAGAGGGAAAGACAGAGAGAAATCTCGATGTGAGAGAAACACATCGATTGGTTGTCTCCTGCACGAGCCTGGACCAGGGCCCAGGCCGGGGAGGAGCCTGCAACCAAGGAACGTGCCCTTGACCGCAATCTAACTGGGGACCCTTTGGTCCGCAGGCCGATGCTCTATCCACTGAGCAAACCGTCTAGGGCCACAGTTACATCTTTGAAGTGTGGACAGTTGTCTTTAGAAAGCTGCAGTAGAATCTCATGGCTGCTGCTTGGGAGGGGTCGCACATCCTTAGCATTTGTTAACACTGGTGCATAGTTTAATTTGTCAAATAAGCCAGCTTTGCATAACAAAACCCAGAGGGTCTGAGACACAGTACAAACATGCAGGTGTCCAGGAGACAAAGGCCACCCCGCGAGGATCCTGGCCCGCCAGGGGCGGGGCCAGCCCGAGGCTAGTGGATGGAAGAAATGCTAACATGAGACCTTGAAAGCTATCTCTGCCCCTCTATCCTTTCACCCAGACAAGCTCTGAAATCAATTGTGTTGAGTTCCACAGAGGGGCAGCTACCTAAAGCTAATTAGTCAACCAATCATCATGCAAATTAGGATTTGGGACCTCTGTCTATATCTTGCTTTACTGTCTGCTCTGGGTAACGTGTCACCATTATGTACCTACCTACCGGACCTCACCTCTATCTTTCCTGTTTCACCTCTATCTTTCCTGTTTCACTGAATTCCAAGCCAGCTCTGAGTGAAAACTTAGTAACTCACATTAACTGGGCCTTAGATTTCAGAAACCTGGTTAGGATGGAAGAGTGTAGTAAAGAACTGGATTCAACCAGTGGACTCTGAAGGCATCCTCGTAGCCCGGCTGATTCATTCATGAGCCCAGGGGAGGGAAACACGACGCTCCTCAGCTGAGCGCCCTCGCCCTCAGATAGTATCTCCCAGGCACACCTTCACTTCCTGAGTCTCACTGCTGCGAAGAGTTGATTATTTCACTCCTCATCAGGTTTATGCAGAATTTATTCATGCTGTGATCTCTCCCGTGCATTCCAGTTTTGTGTGGTTTTTTTTTTTTTTCCCTTTTCCAAAGTCACCAGGAAGAGTTGCTGTAAAATTCTGTAGTGGGAGTTCTTTAAGTTCTTATATCCTAAGTCCTGGAGGGAAAGGTGCATACAACCCTCTTATGACATTGTCTTCTATTTTCTTTTATTTTTTAATTCTCACCCAAGGGAATATTTTTATCCATTCTAAAGAGAGAGGAGGGGAGAGAGAAACATCTATCGGTTGCCTTCTCCTACGAGACTCAACTGGGGATCAAACCCAAAACCTAGGTAAGTGCCCTGACTGGGAATTGAACCTGCAACCTTTTGGTGCATGGGACAACGCTCCAACCAACGGAGCCACCGGCCAGGGCCTGACACGTCTTCGTAAGCTGCAGTCTCCCTACAGAACTATGCCTGGCAATTTATGCTTTTGGTTATGTTTCATTTTGGTCTCCCCAGATTATCAGAAATGCAGGTTGGGTAGAGTGCTGGTTTTAAAGCAAGTTTAAAAGTGAATAACCTGACACAGAAAGTTTGGGTTTAATAACTTATGTGGAAGCCCCTTTCACGTCCCGGTGATTCAGAGTTCGGGTTCTGGAGAAGGCCTCACACAAATGAAAAGAGAATTTAGAAAAGATTTAATTTGGGAAATGGGGTCCAGGTGGTAGTCCAACTCTAGTGGGAGAACTACTCCTCGCTCTGGCTTTTCCATCCCTTTTATTAAGATTAAAATTATAGGATACACCCATATCACCTAGGCAGGAAACTCCAATAAAAGCCAATCGGTGAATTTAGGACTAACAGGTGGGGGCTTCTTCAACTACCAATATCTAGTAATTATCTCTGACCCTTTAGAGCAATTAAGGTTGACCAGCCCTCCGAATTCCCTGTCCACAGCTCTCTATTACTAAAACAATGATCGGCTTCCGGCAAACTTATAACTTAGAATGAAGCTTGAATCTTTGAATGAAACTGCTCTGTGCATGCAGGAGATGGTTAAAGTTTCTGTAACGTTTTTAGCATTATTATAGAATGAATGTGAACATGACTAAGTCCAGTGAACATGTGTGCACCTGCCTTGCTGCTATGTTACTATCCTCTGGAAGTAAAGAACTTTCCAACCTATTTAGCTAACCAAGACCCAGCTACCAGCAAAAGAGAAGAAGGAAGGAATCCCACAGCATGTTAATACAATACTCATACCTCTCCTGGAAGTGCTGTGAGGCAAAGACGTCTCAATGGAAAAACAGTGTGTGAGTTTGTCTTCGACAAACAGCCTAAGTATTTTCTTGTAAATGTTATTATAAGTCCATATGCAATTACCAATAATGTAATTATTTATGATACTTTTTGTGAACTTTTATTAGCACAGAACAAATTCTCATCCAAAAATCAATCCTGTTTGGTCTTAGACTGCATCATATTTTTATAATATATTTCTCTTGCCAATTATGATTGGCTAATGTCTGGCATAATTAAGCTAATGTTAAAATGAATTGTCATTCCCAGAACTCATATCAATTAAGTGGCTGAAACAAATGATACATACGCTTTTTTTTCTTCAAGTTTTACAAAGTGTTTTTAAGATACAAGACTTTGTTGAGTGTTTAAAACAGGAGTTTTTAAAGCAGAAGAGAAAGGAGTGGTTGAGGACTAAAATTTCACCATCCAAAATCCACAAAGTGGAACAGAATCATCAAAAAAAACTTTTAAACTAGACTCATCTCTTCAAAATAGAGGAAACACACATACCCACACACATACACACACACACACACACACACATGGCGGAGTCAGGTACATTCCTAAATGGCTTCTACTATGCCAAGTAAAACTTGACAATCGTGTTCATAAGTGGAGTCTAAAAAGTTTAACTGTGTAAAATGCAGAATCTCATTATTGTGAAGATAATTAAAAGCAGTGTTTTTGAGTCCGTCTGTCCTAGCTCACCCACACTGGATGAAAGTAAATAAAAATAAAGGTTGTGAAGTTTGCACTGTCCGCAGCTGACCATACTGGTCTCAGAGAGACCCAGGGACTCCAGGGTCTTGGCTGCCCGGCCATCATCCTCCAGAATCAGGAGCTCAAGTTAATGCTTTGAGAATGGGACTGGGCAGGAACAGGAGAGGATGGGCCATCGGGGACATCCACATCCTGGTTGCGGTGGGAGCCTTACCGTAGTCATTTCCGGTGCCTCAACTTCCTACCATGCTCATGGTCATGCACATGGACTGAGGAGATCTAAGGTAGGTTCCCAGGTGAGGTTCAGGGTCCGTGCTTCATTGAGGCCAGGCTCTTATAAAAAAGAACCTGTAGGGAGTGAACACATCGGGGGAGGAGGGAAGAAGCACCCCACAGTCCACAGATTGATGGGGCACAGCCAACCTTTGTAACTCTGGGTTGCTCAGTTGTTGACCTGCCATGGGGGGCCACTATCCGCCGATCCCAAGAGGAAAGTGGGTCACTGTGGTCCGTTAGCACCAACACTAGCAGCTAAGGGATGGAGCACCGCCTGTAAAGGGCTCCAGCCGGGCTCTGCCTGTCAGTGGAGCAAAAACGTGGCTCACCCCTCATTTGGCCACAGGTGCTCACATCCACCATGAAGCCAGCATGAAGCTGGTTTGTACGGACAGATCATGGAAAGTCAGGAACCTACCACGTCAAGTGGGGGGTGGACTTAGGTGATTGAGTGTTTTGGGTTTATTTTGTACACGAATATTATTTTTTGTTTTCTATTTTTATCTTTTAATAAGCCAAATAATTGTTCAAAATTATTTTAATTGTGCCCTGGCCACGTGGCTCAATTGGTTGGAGCATCATCCCATAGACCGAAAGGTTGTGGTTTCAATTCCTGGTCAGGGCACCTACAGGAGGCAAATGATCAATGTTTCTCTCTCATCTCTCTCTCTCTCTCTCTCTCTCTCTCTCTCTCTCTCTCTCTTCTCTCTCTCTCTCTCCCCCACCCCCTTTCCTTCCTCTCTCTCTCAAATCCATAAGCATGTCCTCAGGTGAGAATTTAGAAAGAGAATTACTTTGCTTGCTTTGCATGGGCTCATAAAGAATTTTAATGTTTCCCAGTTGTTCATGTAGTTTTCACAAAGCAATTGTACAAAGCGAATACCTAGAAATAGCCCAAGTGCCCATCAGTAAATGAATGGATAAAGAAAAACTGTGTTACAGTGTTACATTTACACAGTGGAATACTGTGCAGCTGTAAAAAAGAAGGATCTCTTACCCTTTGAGACAGCATGAAGGGACCTGAAGAGTATTATGCTAAGTGAAATAAGCCAGTCAGAGAAAGACAAGTATCACATGATCTCACTTATATGTGGAATCTAATGAACACAATAAACAAACAAAATATATCCATAGACCTTGAAGCATGTGACAGACTGACATATTTCAAAGGGAAGGGGTGGGGGAAGCAGGAAGAGATTAACCAATGAACTTATATGCACACTAGAGGCCCAGCACATGAAATTCGTGTGTGGGTAGAGTCCCTAGGCCTGGTTTGCGATCAGGACCATCTTCCCCGCCCCCCACTGCCACCTACCCCAGTTCCCCATTTGCCATTGGGCAATCAGAGCCTGATGGCTGGGAGAAGGGACCAAGAGTTCAGGCGTTCCTGGCCAGCACTGCCCCCACTGCAGGTCACCCTCTGTGTGTGGGGCGACTGGCGGGCAGGGGCCTTGGCCAGCACTGCCAGCACTGCCCCCACTGCAGGTCACCCTCTGTGTGTGGGGCGACTGGCGGGCAGGGCCTTGGCCTGGTGCCACCCACATCCCCTGCCACCCACCCCTGGTTCCCACCACCCATCAGGCAATCGGAGCCTGCTGGACAGGGAAAGGGACCTAGAGGTGGTCAGTGCACCTCATAGTGACTAGTCGAGCAGTAGTTCTGGTTGTTCTGCCGTTAGGGTCAATTTGCATATTACCTTTTTATTATATAGGACTAGATGCCCGGTGCATGAAATTCGTGCATGGGAGGGTGTCCCTCAGCCCAGCCTGCACCCTCTCCAATCTGGGACTCCTAAACGGGCAGTCGGACATCCCTCTCACAATCCAGGACTGCTGGCTCCCAACCATTCACCTGCCTGCCTGCCTGCCTGATTGCCCCTAACCGCTTCTGCCTGCCAGCCTGATCACCCCCTAACCACTCCCCTGCCAGCCTGATTGATGCTTAACTGCTCCCCTGCCAGCCCGATTGGCCCTAACTGCCCTCCCCTGCCAGCCTGGTCACCCACAACTGCCCTCCCCTGAAGACCTGGTCCCCTCCAACTGCTCTCCCCTGCAGGCCTGGTTGCCCCCAACTTCCCTTTCTCTGCTGGCCTGGTCACTCCTAAGTGCTCTCCCCTGCAGGCTTGATCGCCCCCAACTGCCCTCCCTTGCAGGCCTGCACCCTCCCAACTGCCCTCCCCTGCTGGCCATCTTGTGGCAGCCATCTTGTGTTCACATGGGGACAGCCACCTTGTGTGTTGGAGTGATGGTCAATTTGCATATTACCTGTTTATTATATAGGATTATATAGGATAGAGGCCCAGTGCACAGGTGGGGACTGGCCGGCCTGCCCTGATGGGGGCCCCAGATCAGGGTGGGGGTCCCTGCTGGGGGGGTGGGGCCGGCAGGGACGAGGGGCCACAGTCGTTCTGGTCTCTGGTTATCCTGGTCATTCTGCCTTTTCGGTCACTGGGCTTTTATTATATAGGATATACATAATGCATGACCCGGCAATAATGTGGTGAAGGGCTAGGGAAAAGGTGGGAGCAGGGTGGAGGGAGTCAATGGGGATGTGGGAGGAGAGATGAGAGGGACATCTGTAATACTTTCAACAATAAATTTTAAATAAATAAATTAAATTAAATAAATAAATAAAAATAAACTAAAACAAAAACAATGAAAGAAATTAGTTCTATTTCTAACATATGAGAAATGGATAGTGCTCAATAATTGCTCTCTTCATGTCTTAATTTTTTCAGTATTTTTCTTTCTATTTCTCAGATTGAATGGCTCATTGACCCCTACTTCTAACCTTCCCAATCAACTGTTAAGCTCTTACAATTAAATTTTTATTTCATATGTTGCACTTTTTCAATTCTTTAATTTCCGTTTTTGTTTTTTATAAATGACTTTTTTCTGTTGAGGTTCCTCATTTGCTCATTTATAAACATGTATAATTGTAATAGTTGCTTGAGAGTTATTGCTTATTAATTCCAACATCTGGGTAACCAGGAACCAGTTTTCAAAAACTGTTTTTCTATTGACTATGACTCATGTTTTCCCATTTCTTTTCATATCTAGCGATGTTTTATTATGTGCTGAACACTGTGTATGGCATGTGGTAGAAAGAGAAAATCACATCTTCCTCATACACAAGTGTTGAACTTGTTCAGAAACCGAAACTATTGGCAATTACTTTTGGTCTTGTCGGCCTTGGTTTTATTCTTTGTCGGAATGGGTCTATTTTTGTTTGGACCTCGTTTTTAGGATATGTCCCTTACTGTGGAGTGTTGACTTTCCTCTTAGGTTTGGCCTTTCTGGAATCTCTACTACATTCCAAATTTTTCAGCGAGGCCTCTCCGCTGCCTAGGCTAGAACCCCAATGTCACCTGGCACTGCATGGTGTCAGCATTGGGCTTTCAGACTTCAGCAGGTGATCTCTATTCAGTCACGGAGTTTCACCTTTTCCCTCCCGTGCAGCCTGGTCTTAGCCAAAGCCCAACAGCGAGTAGAATGCAGACCTCTTGGTACTGCTCTCCGGGCAACTCCCCCTTATCAGACACCCTGACAACAAATCCCAACCACTTCAAAAGCCTGAACTTCAGTCTCTTCCTGCTCAGAGCAGAAAGAGCACCTCCAGGCTGAAAGCCAGAACAATGACGGGGCAACACTGGGCTCATAAGATTCTCTTCTGTGATGCTCATTTTTCAATGCCTGAAAAGAGTTGTTTCATATATTGTCCAATTTTGTAGTTTTTTTCAGTGGACAGCAAATCTGGTATCACTTATTGAGTCATGGCTGGTAGAAGTCTTTGAAAAATACTTTATAAGCATGCTAATGTAAACTCTGGTCCAAACTGGGGGAAAAGAATGAGGAATTCTGGAGGGATATCTCTAGGGAAAGAAAGGAAAACAAAGAAAAGCTAATAGAACACATTGATAGGAGTTTAGGTTGAATTATTTTGGTTATAAATAATATTTACATAGTCATAATAATGTAGATGCCAAATAATGTTTTAAATCAACACAAGCAAAAAGTGATATAGTTGGGGAGGAAGAGAATAGGAAAATAGTGCGTGTGAGCCTAGAGAAAACAAGGTAGATAAGAAAGCCATGTCCCATCTTATGGATTTAGACAGTCCATAATCTTATCTAATGAAAGAGTAATATGCATATTGACCACTGGCTCCCAACTCCATCACTCCAACACACAAGATGGCTACCCCCATGTGGACACAAGATGGCTGCCACAAGATGGCCAGCAGGGGAGGGCAGTTGGGAGGGAGCAGGCCTGCAAGGGAGGGCAGTTGGGGACGATCAAGCCTGCAGGGGAGAGCACTTAGGAGTGACCAGGCCAGCAGAGGAGGGAAGTTGGGGGCAACCAGGCCTGCAGGGAAGGGCAGTTGGGGGGGACTCAGGCCTGCAGGGGAGAGCAGTTGGGGAGGACCAGGCCTTCAGGAGAGGGCAGTTAGGGGTAACCAGGCTGGCAGGGGAGGGCAGTTAGGGGCAATCAGGCTGGCAGGGGAGCAGTTAGGCATCAATCAGGCTGGCAGGGGAGTGGTTTAGGGGGTGATCAGGCTGGCAGGCAGAAGCGGTTAGGGGCAATCAGGCAGGCAGGCGAGCAGTTGGGAGCCAGCAGTCCTGGATTGTGAGAGGGATGTCCAACTGCCCGTTTAGGCCCATTCCTATTGGGATCAGCCTAAACAAGCAGTCAGATATCCCTCAAGGGGTCCCAGATTGGAGAGGGTGCAGGATGGGCTGAGGGACACCCCCCCCTCCCATGCACGAATTTCATGCACCGGGCCTCTAGTAGTCCATAATATATGAAAGTGAAAAATAAAGACACAGCACTCTAAGCTTATTTAGAAATAGTGAGGTACACACACACAAAACAACAACAACAACAACAGGAAAAATGGCCATCTTGGTTTGGATGTGTATGAATGGCTAAATGCAGGGCAAACAGAAAATCTGTCTCTAGGAAGTAAGATGGTCTGGTGATTGCTGTTTTTCATTACTAGTCTAATTATACAATTATATATTTTTATTGTGAAAGATAACATACAGCCCAGCCGGTGTTGCTCAGTGGTTGAACATCAATCGATGAACCAGGAGGTCACCATTCAGTTCCCATCAGGACACATCCCCCAGGTTACAAGCTTGATCCCCAGTGTGGGCCATGCAGGAGGCAGCCGATCAATGATTCTCTCTCATCATTGATGTTCCTATCTCTCTCTCTCCCTCTCCCTTCCTCTCTAAAATCAATAAAAAGATTTTTTTTAAAAAAAAGATGACATACACTAACATGCATAACTGTTTGGCATTTAACAAATAAGTAGAAAGCTAATTCTCAACCATGTCAGAAAATTTATTTCCTTGGGAAGTCTAATTATATTAATTTTTTAAGATTTCTATTGCATAATATAAGTAAATGTTCATAAATATTACAGGTAACACTTAACAAATGGTTAGAGAGCCAAGTAACTATAAACCAAGACCAGAAATTGAACATCATTTACGCCTCAGAAGGCTCTTCCTGGCTACAAAGCCCTCATTCCCACCGAAGACACACCATTCTCCTGTCTGTATGGTAATTACACCCTTGCTTTTTCTTCACCACCCTTGCAGGCATCCCTATAAAATGTAGTTTAATTTTGCTTCCTTTTGAACTTGATATAAATAGCATTATACTGTAACCATAATTTTTATGTTTTGTTTTTCATTCATTCAACTTTAAGTTTATAGATTTGTCCATTTTGTTTCATGTAGCCTACTTTCTTTTTTTTTTTTTTTAAGTAAATACTTTTCGGAGAGAAAAATGGCAGCTGAATCAGCAGGCCTGTCTGTGTGGGATCCCTTGTCACGTCCCGCGTGTTTCAGAGATCCCGTTCGGGTCCGGTTTCTGGAGAAGGCCGCAATCAAAATGAAGAGAAGCTAGAAAAGAATCAATTTGGGAAAATGTGGGGCCAGGCGGGAGCCCACCTCTAGTGGGAGGACTACTACGCTCAGGCCTTTGCTATCCCTTTTATTAGAGTTCTGAGATACACCCATTGCCCTTAGGCAGGTAATTCCAGTAACGGACAGATTCTCTTATCAATAAGGATTTACATGATTATTTGGTGGGGAAGTTGCCTCAGTTACCATCGTCTCAATTAGATAGGGAGTGGTTTGCTCTGACCTTTAGCTTCAAGGTTGACCAGCCTTCCCGAGTTCCCTTTTCACATAACTACCAAGTGACAATTTTCGGTTTCCGGCACCTGTCGTGTACAGACTGAAAATGCTACAACTAAGTTGGAAAACATTCACCTGGAATTACCAACTGAGGAGGAGGCATATCAAGGAAGGACAGAAAACTCCTGGAGACCAGAAGGAAGGGCAAGGTCTGGAGAGGAGCTGACCCAGGCCTCAGAGGCGGCAGGCCCGCAGGCTGAGAGAGGAGGGAGGCCGGGCTCCACAGCCAGAGCACCAGAGCTGAGACCCGCGGCCCACATAACACCCAGCCGGGCGACTGGCCAAGGCAGAGTCTGGAGCCTGTTGGAGAGAAAGTGCAGTTTTGGGGTTTAAAAAAATTTTTTTCTAAACCCAGAGCACAGGAACTTTCACTTGCAACTACTCACCCGAGGCTTTGGTGCAGGGAGGGAGGCACGGACTTGAGGTGCCTGAGGAGAGGCTGGGGTGAGAAGCAGGACAGGGAGACATGTAAAAGCCGTGGCCAGGACTCCTGCATTTAGCCGTTCATACACATCCAAACCAAGATGGCCATTTTTCCTAAAAGAAGCTAGCCGCTCCAGTAGCCTCAGACAGCTTGTCCCACCCTCAGGAGAGCTGCATACCACACCCTGCCCTCCTGAGCTTTCCAGAGGAAATGAAAGCCGAGGCCAAGCTCACGGGTCTGAGCAGTCTCAAGGAGCCCTCAGACACTGGATTGCAGGAGGGTCCATGCACTCCACTATTCTGGAAGCCAGACTGATAAAAACTCCAGGTTTCCAGCTGACCCCGTTGGTCCCCATACAAGGATCTCTGTACAGCCAAGGGCAGAGTAATATTTTGGGCCACTCGCAGAAGAGTAGCTGTGGGTCAGGAAAACTTACCCACCATATTCCCTGAAAGCTTAACAGAACCTCCCTCACCTAAGGCCCTTTCAGAAACCGACTTTTGAGTGATTAAGATTGACAGCTGACTAGCAGGCAAAGGCAGGCAGAGGCAGAGTCTGGGGAATCAGGGGAAGTTTGCTGACCCAGCCCTGGGCACCATAAGGCTAACAAACCTACTTGAGAGGGTAGATTGGCCCCTCCTGCTTGCAGCCAAGGCCTGTGGAGAGAGACACAAGTGGTGGATCAGTGGATCACTTAGAGCTTGAAGCAGGTTGTGAAAGCCAAAACACAGTGCCTGACAGTGGTTAGCACCTAAATACCTAACAGAAAACCTAGAATTGGGAGACAGAACAAAAGTGTGGGGTGCAAAGCAAGCTCCCATGGAACATTAAACTCAGCTTAAATGGACACCACTTCACTTTTTTTCATCTTTTCTATTTTTTCCTCCTTCTTTACTCCTTCTTTTTTAGTTTTTTTTTTCCATTTTAAAATTTTCTTCTTTATCTATCTGCTTTATTGATTTGTTATTATTCTATCTCTGCTGTCCCCTTCATATATCCAATTTTCCCATTTCCTTCTCTTACTCAACTTTTTTCTTTTTTTCACTACTCAATTTTTTTCTCTCACTTTTCTTTCTCTCTTCTTTTTTGCCTGCTTTCTTAACTTTTTTCTTTTTCTTATTTTAGGCCTACCTGCTTTCTCTTCTATTTTTCTTTTCAAATGTTTTTTTCTTGTCTTTTCATTTCTTTTCTCCTTCCTTTATTCTAAACCATTTTCCTTCCTCTATTCCTCTAATTCTTTATTCTTATTTTCTTTATTTTGGCTCTATATCTACATATTCTGCCCCTCCCCTTTCTTGTTCTTTTTTCTTTGTGCTTTTTTTTTTGTTTGTTTTGTTTTGTTTTCTCCCCATGTTTTTTCTTTCTTTTTTCTATCATTCTTGCTCTCTTTTCTCTTTAATAATTATATCTTCTCTGGTGGTTGCTTTTGTTGGTTCTATAGGGGTCTTGTGCACATTCTTGTTTTGTTTCTTCTGTTTCATTTTATGTGTTGTTGTATTTCATTCTGTTCTGTCAGCACCTCCACAACCGCTTGCATGACATGGTCAAGGGTGAGCCACATAGTCATCCAGCCTGAGAGAAGACTCTATCCATGATTGGGACAATAATATTCAAGACCCAACTACAATAGGAGAACCTAAATAACTTGAGTAAGGGGCTTTCCTAGAGCACCCAGCTCAAGAGATCTAAGAGACTGCACCACTGGGTCTCACAAAACACCTACTACATAAAACCACCCCAAAAAATCTAGGAGACATAGCAGTTTGATCTAATGCATAGAAACAAAGAAACAGCAAAAATGGGGAGACAAAGAAACAACCCCCAAATGAAAGGAAAGAAGGAATCTCCAGAAAATGAACTAAATGAAATGGAGGGAAACAATTTGTCAGATAAAGAATTCAGAGTAATTATAATAAGGGTGCTGAAACAATTCAGTGAGAACTACAAGCAACTTAAAGACAATTATAAGGTTCTTTTTTTATTTTTTATTTTATTGATCTTTTACAGAGAGGAAGGGAGAAGGATAGAGAGTTAGAAACATTGATGAGAGAGAAACATCAATCAGCTGCCTCCTGCACACCTCCTACTGGGGATGTGCCCACAACAAAGGTACATGCCCCTGACCAGAATCGAACCTGGGACCTTTCAGTCCACAGGCCGACGCTCCATCCACTGAGCCAAACCAGTTAGGGCCAATTATAAGGTTCTTAATGAGAGCTACACCAGCATGAAAAGAGAGCTTGAAACAATAAATAAAAATCAATTGGAAAGGAGGAATGACATAGCTGAAATAAAAAATACCCTGGAAGGATTCAACAGTAGACTAGAAGAAGGTGAGGACCAAATCACTGAATTAGACAACAAAGTAGAAAAATACATCCACTCAGAGCAGAAAATGGAAAAAAAAAAAGCAAAAGGAGAGTTTAAGGGAGCTTTGGGACAACATGAAATGAAACAACATCTTCATAATAGGGATGCCAGGAGGAGAAGAGGCTGAGCAAGGAATAGAAAACCTGTCTGAAGAAGTAATGACAGAAAACTTCCCTGACTTAGGGAAGAAAAAAGTCACACAAGTCCAGAAGCACAGAGTCCCAATCAAGATGAACCCAAAAGACCCACACCAAGACACATCATAATTAAAATGGCAAACGTTAAAGACAAAGAAAGAATCTTAAAGGCTGCAAGAGAGAGACAGAAAGTTACCTAAAAGGGAACTACTATTAGACTATCAGCTGATTTCTCAGGCCAGAAGGGAGTGGCACGAAGTATACAAAGTAATGAAAAGCCAGGGACTAAATCCAAGACTACTCTATCCAGCAAGGCTATCATTTAAAATTGAAGGTGAAATTAGGAGCTTTACAGACAAATAGCTAAAGGAGTTTATTGCCACATGGGACATTTTCAAAGATAGACCACATATTAGAACACAAGCTAAATCTCTACAAGTTCAAAAGATTTAAATCATATCAAGCATCCTCTCAGTTCACAATGGCATGAAATTAGAAATCAGCTACAAGAAAAACAATCAAAAACATTCAAACACGTGGAGGCTAAATAGCATGCTATTGAACAAAGAATAGGTTACCAAAGAGAGCAAAGAAGAAGTAAAAAACATCCTGGAAACAAATGAAAATTAATACACAATAACCCCAAATCTATGGGACACAGTGAAAGCAGTCCTGAGAGGGAAGTTCATAGCACTACAGGCCTACCTCAAAAAACAAGAAAAACTTTTAATAAATTATTTAAGCCTACAACTTAAAGAATTGGAAAGAGAACAACAAGAAAAGCCCAGCATAATTAGAAGGAAGGAAATAATAAAAATCAGAGCGGGAATACCAAAAAACAATATAAAAAATCAATAAAACCAAGAGCTAGTTCTTTGAAAGGATAAACAAGATTGATGAACTTTTAGCAAGACTCATCAAGAAACAAAGAGATAGAACCCAAATAAATAAAATCAGAAACAAAAGACATGAAGTAACAACTTCATGACTCCACAGAAATACAAAAGATTGTAAAAAAGAAATATTATGAACAACTTTATTCCAACAAAATGGACACCCTGAATGAAATGGACATATTCCTAGAAAAGTGCAATTTTCAAAAACTCAATCAGAAAGAATAAAAAAAAACCTGAATAGGCTGATAACTACTGAAATTGAAGCAGTAATAAAAAATACTTCCAACAAACAAAAGCCCAGGTCCAGATGGCTTCACAGGAGAGTTTTACCAAACAGTCAAAGAACTAACACCTATCCTCCTCAAACAATTCCAAAAAATTCAAGAGTTAGGAACACTTCCAAGCTCTTTCTATGAGGCTAGTATTACCCTAATTCTAAAACAAAATAAAGACACTACAAAGAAAGAGAATTACAGACCAATATCCCTGATGAACATAGACACTAAAATCCTCAACAAGATATTAGCAAATTGGATCCAGCAATATATTAAAAAAATCATACACCATGACCAAGTGGGATTCATTCCAGGATGCAAGGCTGGTACAATATTTACAAACCAATAAACTTGATACAGCACATAAACAAATTGAAAGACAAAAATCACATGATCATATCAATAGACACAGAAAAAGAATTCTACAAAATCCAACACCCATTTTTTATAAGAACGTGCGACAAAGTGGGAATAGAAGGAACATATCTCAACATGATTAAGGCCATATATGACAAACCTACAGCCAACATCATACTCAATGGGCAAAAACTAAAAGCATTTCCCCTAAGAACAGGAACAAGACAGGGATTTCCGCTTTCACCACTCTTACTCAACATAGTACTGGATGGAAGTCCTAGCCACAGCGATCAGACAAGAAAAGAAATAAAAGGCATCCAGATTGGAAAGGAGGAAGTAAAACTCTCATTATTCTCAGATCACATGATACTGTACATAGAAAACCCTAAAGACTCCACCAAAAAACTACTAAGTTTAATAAATGAATTTGGCAATGTACCAGAATACAAAATCAACACCCAAAAATCGATGTCTTTTTTATACACCAATAATGAATTCTCAGAAAGAGGAGCTAAACAAACAATCCCATTTACCATTGCAACAAAAAAATTAAGATACTTAGGGATAAACTTAACCAAGGTGGCAAAAGACCTGTACTCGGAAAACTATAGGATGTTGAAAGAAGAGTTAGAAAAAGATATAAGCAAATGGAAGAATATACTGTGTTTATGGATTGGTAAAATCAACATCATTAAAATGTCCTTACTACCCAAGGCAATCTATAGATTCAATGTAATCCCTATTAAAATACCAACAACATATTTCACCGAGCTAGAACAAATACTCCAAAAATTTATATGAAATTAAAAAAAGACCCCGAATAGCTGCAGCAATTTTGAGAAAGAAAAACAAAGTTGGAGGAATCACAATACCAGATTTCAAATTATACTGCAAAGCCACAGTAATCAAAACAACCTGGTACTGGCACAAAAACAGGCATATAGATCAATGGAACAGAACAGAGAACCAAAAATAGACTCAATTAATATTTGACAAAGGAGGCAAGAGCATACAATGGAGTCAAGACAGTCTCTTCAATAAATGGTGTTGGGAAAATTGGACAGTTACATGCAAAAAAAAAGTGAAACTAGACCACCATGCACAAGAATAAACTCAAAATGGGTAAAAGACTTAAATGTAAGTCGGGAAACCATAAAAATCCTAGAAGAAGCCACAGGCAGCAAAATCTCAGACATCTCTCATAGCAGTATGTTTACAGATACATCTCCTAGGGCTAAGAAAACAAAGGAGAAAATAAACAAATGGGACTATATCAAAATAAAAAGCTTCTGCACAGCAAAAGAAACCATCAACAAAATGAAAACGGAGCCCACTGTATGGGAGAACATATTTGGCAATGATACATCTGATAAAGGGTTAATATTCAAAATATATAAGGAACTCATACAACTTAACAAAAGGAAGATAAGCAATCCAGTAAAAAATGGGCAAAAGACCTAAATAGACACTTCTCCAAAGAGGACATTTGGGTTGTTTCCAGATTTGGGTAAATATAGGAAAAAGATAATAATATTTATATATCTGATATAGATCAGGTATAATATATGAGATCTATAAATCATAGAATGCATATCAGACATATATATATTAGTGTGTATATATATATTTAATATATTGTGTCCTGGTGAACATAAGTGCAGCTTTGCCCCCACTGCTCTGAATTCAACAAGGCAAGCCTCATGTATTAATTCTAGTAACTTATGTAATAGATTGCCTTAGTTTTTGTATGTGTAGAGTCATCTGTGAATAATGAGATTCTTATTTATTCCTTTACAATCTTTATAACTTTTGTTTCTTTCCAGTACTTATTGCACTGGCTGAGACCTCAAATACAAGTTCGGTAGAAGTGGTGTTAGCTGACATCCTTATCTTGTTGTTCTCAGGTAAGTTTTCTACATTTCACCACTGAGTGATGTTTATCAGTCTTCTGTAGCTACCCTTTGTTAGATTAAGGAGGGTCCTGTCTATTCTCAGTTTACTAAGAGTTGTTTGAGTTGTTGGTTGTTGTTTTCTTTAATTGAGTGCAGGCTGAACTCTACCAAATGCCTTTTATAAGTCTACAGAGATGATCATATTATTTTTCTAATTTAATGTATCAATATGATGAACTATATGATTGATTTTCTAAGACCAATCTATTCCTATAATACATCCAATTTGGTGATGAGGTATTTTTTTCTTTTTCTTCTATTGCTTTCAATTTGCTGATATTTTGTTTAGGATTTCTGCATCCACATTCATGAGAGACTGGCCTGTCATTCCCTTTCTGGTGACGTCCTGATCTGGTCTGCACTTCAAGGTGGTGCCCATCTCACACCAGAAGTTGGGATGTGTTTCTCCTCTTTCTGTTTCCTGAAGTCATTTATGTGAGATCAAAGATCATGCTAGTTATTCCTGAAAGGCGTCCTAGCGCTCACCTGTCGCCACTGCACTGGGGGAGGTTCTCCGGGAGGCCTGTCTTCCCGTCTGCTCTGCTTCACTGAGGCTGAGACCTCTCCCCGGGACCCCCAGGGGTTCAGCAGGAGAGGGGTGGTCTTAATGTGGATTTTCACTCTGGGTGGGCCCTGCCCTCGCTGTCCCCCCGGCAGGGTCAGTGGGCAGCACCCTCAGGACCGAGTGGCTGTGTTGCTCTGGCTCTGCAGTTCCCTTCTGTTTCCATCCAGTAATGACCGCAGTTCCCTACTGCCTCGGACCCCGGGTGCTTCGTGCAGCCTTTCCCTTTCACTTCAGCCGGAAGGTTTAGCCTAATTCCACCGCCAGACACCAGCAGCAGCAGCAGCCCTTGCTGTCCCGTCAGATGCTGTCTGCCAAAGCCACGCCAACTCCTTCCATCCTGTGACACGACAGACAGATGCTGGGACGCTACCTTTCTTCTTCTCCGCATAACAACATCAGCAATACCCTAGGGAGGTGAGACTTCACAGCCAATCACAAATTCCAACCAAATGGGCCACAGCTGTCAAACAAACACAAGCTCACACGTAAACATTTTTTTGAGTTAGCAAGTGTCCCAGTGTCATTGTTTCAGTGAGTAAAGATGGAAACCTTAGTTTTCAACTGTGTTATCCAAGGAAAAGTCTTACAATACATGTCTTCAAGATGCACAACCAAGAGGAACAATAGAGGAGTGAGGAACCCTGCTGAATAAAGCAGAGGCTGCAGCAAAACCTGTGACTGCACCCACACTCACGCACTCGCCAGGAGGAAGGAAATTCCAGTCATGCGGGCTCTCGTCGGTGTGCCAGCAAATTCCACCTCTTTCCATTTTCCGGGGCTTAGTGTCTGTAATATTCACAATTTTCAATATTCTTTGGATAAGGAAAAACATGGTGATGTTTCTGAAGCTTTGTTCCATTTGCTGTGAGAGCCCTGTGCACATTTAGCTACATGAGGTAGTCTGCTTTGTCCTCTAACAGGAATATGGCCTTTCTTCAGGCGGGATCCAAAGTCATTGTTACTTCAAACAAACAAAAGGAGTCAGGAAAGGGATTCCCTAAAGAGTGTGCAGAGTATTTTGCAAATCACAATCCATTCCTACCATGTGTTGGTGCGGGGTGGGTGGTCATGTGTGTCCGTGGGGGGTGTGAACCACTCACACAGAGATTAGGTCGCCAAGTAGCATCTGCAGAAGGCCTTCTCCATTTGGTGGATGCTTCTTATGAATTAAAGGAAAGAGTTGTCTAGGGGAAAGGTAACTTGTAAACATTAAGTAATTGGGAATTATGGAAAAGAACCTTCCAGAGAACAGGCCATTCACCATCAGAGCACACTGGCGCATTGATCTTGTCCCCTGCTCCGCTCACCCGCCCACTTCCACCCCCCACCCTCAACCCCCCACCCCCAACCCCATCCCCACCCTCCACACCCCCCACCTGCGCGCCAGCAAGGGCCGGGCACACAGTGAGAGATTGGCTGAGTCACGCGATCAAAGGAATAACAACCAAAAGGGGTGTCCAAGACCATCTGGTCCAACAGAGAGGCACCCACATCCAGGAGATTTGCCGCTGGATTCGCTCCGGGCCCAGCCCAAACCTTCCTTGCAGTCTCAGCATCCTGGGAAGTGGACGCTGTAGGGTTCTAGATTAGCATCTCTGGGAGCGTCCTGGCAGCTTTAACTCTCCCCGTAACTGTGAGTTACACGTCTGAGCATCCGGAAGCTGCTGCGGAGGGTGCACAGGTCCCTTTCTCCGTCCGCATTAGTGACCTGGGAAGCAAAGAACACAAGGACCAGGGAGCAGGAGTGAGATTTGGACGGTACCTTTCATCACCGCTTGTCCGCGGTTCTTCCTCCCAACCGGCTGGAGTAAACTGGCAGGTCTGCGCGGAGAACGCGTCAGGTTGCCCGGGCAACGGGGCTGGCGGGCGGCGAAGACACTCTCGCGGATCGGATCGTTCTGTACGCGGCACCGGTGTCGCTGACACAGATTATCTTGACTGATAAACCTTACAGAGTCCTGAACTCAATCTCTGAACTTCCACACGAGGATAATCATCATCTTAATACACGCACAAAAGGACAAAAGCCTTTTCAGTGTGGCCAGGAATAAATTTAAGCATGTCATTCTCAGTGCCATTTAAGGGATAAGATGGCATTTTGTGTAAATAAAGAGAGGCAGAGAGAGAAATACCAAGAACGCTAGAGCCGTGGACGCGTCTGCTTTACACTGAGGTTCCACCGACAATTCCCAGGGCTGCAGACAGGATTCCAGAGCACAGTCACCAGCCGGCTTCCTGCAACAATGCCCAGCCGTCACGGGCGCCCCAGAAATGGTGATGAAGGAAAAGGGAGCAGAACGATTGGTTTTTCATTTTCCACCACCATTTATCTTCCCTCTGTCCTCTTCCATCTCCCCCCACCCTTCCCCCCACCTCCAATCACCACACTGTTGTCCGTGTCCAGGTCTTTTTTTGCACAATCCCTCCACACACACACCCCAACACACACACACTCCCTCCTCTCCCTCCCCCCTAGAGTTGTGGGGAACTATTTTTGTTCATCAGCCAAACTGCATTCCAGGTTACAATAAACAACACATGACAGAGAGAAAAACTCATGTTTCCCCAAATGTTTCTTAAAGTGTTTCTCACACATTGAACACTTGCATTGACTCCTTTCTAATGTGACAGGAGCTTAGTAAATATTTTTAAATGTTCAAATATATAATCCATGAACTATACAAATGCAATGTTCCTCCTTCTGATTGCCACCTTATATTTTCCAAAATAAAATTTAAGAAACAATTTTATAAGACATTTTAAATTGTTTAAGAAACAATTTTATAAGACATTTTAAACAATTTTATAAGACATTATAAGACATGATCATCCCTCAGACCGCACCTGTATCCCAGCTGGCCGGGCATTATCTGCAACAAGTTATGTCTGCACCGGAACAAAGGCTAACTATAGTCGACCCTTCACTTTCAAATTTGTATGACTTTGAAAATTACTTAAAATTTACAACAATGTACTAATTTTACCAACTAATATCAAAAGATTTCTATTTTGTGGAAAAAAACAAGCTTGCATTATTAAGCAAATAACAACATTGAAATACACAAAACCCAAATAAAGCCAAAAGTATATATTGTGACTATTTGTTGGTGTTATTACCTAGTTTTGTGCAACACATGATTCCTTTAAAAAGTTTCAGCTCTTTTGGGTTTAACTGACATATAAAATTGTAAGACATTTAGAGTATGCCTCCTGGTGATTTGATATCCACATACATTGTGAAAGGATTACCCCATTGAGTTAATTAAGACATCCATCACCTCACATATTTACCTTTTTATTTGTGGTGAAAACATTTAAGTTCTACTCTCTTAGCTAATTTCAATTACACAGCACAGTTACCAACCGTAGTCATCATGTTATACATCAGATCCTCAGACCTTATTCATCTTATAGCTGGCAGTTTGTTGTCTTTCACCAACCTTTCCCTACTTGTCCCACCCCCTAACCCCTGGCAACCACTTTTCTACCGTGTCTATAATTTGACATTTCTTTTTAGATTCCACATGTAAGTTATACCATGCAGTATTTGTCCTTCTCTGACTTTTCTCACTTAGCATAATATCCTCAAGGTCCATCCATGTTGTCACAAAAGGCAGAATTTCCTTATTTTTCATGACTGCGTAACATTCCAGTGTGTGTGTGTGTGTGTGTGTGTGTGTGTGTGTGTAATACTTTCTTTATCCAGTCATCCATCAACAGACTTAGATTATTTCCGTGTCTTGGCTATTGTAAATAATGCCGCAGAGAATATGGGGTGCAGGGATCCCTTTGAGAAAATAATTTCGTTTCCTTTGAATAGGTACCCAGAAGTGGAATTCCTGGATTGTATGGCAGCTCTAGTCTTAATTTTTTGAGGAGCCTCCATATTGTTTCCACAGTGGCTGCACCAACTCACAACCCCACCAGTGCAGGAAGGTTCCCTTTTCTCCACATCCTCCATTTGTTCTCTTACGTTTTTGGTAATAGCCATTCCAACAAGTAGGAGGCAATATCTATCTCAATGTGGTTTTAATTTGCATTTACCTGATGATTAGTGATGTTACCACACATAATTTTTAATGGCTACACAGAAATTAATTTTTCTTTGCTTCAATATTTTTGCATTATAAATAAGCCCATGATGAACATCCTTATACATTATACTTTTTTACTACTTCTGATTAATTTCTGAAAATAGAGTTCTGGAAATGGGAAGTTGTCGCTCCATGAAATGGGAAAGCCTAGGAGAGGTGTGAGCTTCCAGGGATGTGGGACTCAAAGACAACTTATCTCCACTTACAATTTCTACATTTGTGGATTGGCCTTCAGTCTGATCCAGAAGGAGAGCATGCTCTGTCCTCAGCACTTTTCTGTCAATGTCCGCTCCCTTCCCAAATGCTTTGACTGGACCTGAACCAATCACGCAGCAAAGATACAGCGAGGCCCACAGGACAATGACACAGATACAGCGAGGCCCACAGGACAATGACACAGATACAGCGAGGTCCACGGGGACAATGACACAGGTACAGCGAGGTCCACGGGGACAATGACACAGGTACAGCGAGGTCCACGGGGACAATGACACAGGTACAGCGAGGCCCACAGGACAATGACACAAATACAGCGAGGTCCACGGGGACAATGACACAGGTACAGCAAGGTCCACGGGGACAATGACACAGGTACAGCGAGGCCCACAGGACAATGACACAGATACAGCGAGGTCCACGGGGACAATGACACAGGTACAGCGAGGTCCACAGGGACAATGACACAGGTACAGCGAGGTCCACGGGGACAATGACACAGGTACAGCAAGGTCCACAGGGACAATGACACAGGTACAGCGAGGTCCACGGGGACAATGACACAGGTACAGCGAGGTCAACGGGGACAATGACACAAGTACAGCGAGGCCCACAGGACAATGACACAGATACAGCGAGGCCCACAGGACAATGACACAGATACAGCGAGGTCCACGGGGACAATGACACAGGTACAGCCAGGTCCACGGGGACAATGACACAGGTACAGCGAGGTCCACGGGGACAATGACACAGGTGCAGCGAGGTCCACGGGGACAATGACACAGGTGCAGCGAGGTCCACGGGGACAATGACACAGGTACAGCCAGGTCCACGGGGACAATGACACAGGTGCAGCCAGGTCCACGGGGACAATGACACAGGTACAGCCAGGTCCACGGGGACAATGACACAGATACAGCGAGGTCCACGGGGACAATGACACAGGTACAGCAAGGTCCACGGGGACAATGACACAGGTACAGCGAGGTCCACGGGGACAATGACACAGGTACAGCGAGGTCCACGGGGACAATGACACAGGTGCAGCGAGGTCCACGGGGACAATGACACAGAGACAGCCAGGTCCACGGGGACAATGACACAGAGACAGCGAGGTCCACGGGGACAATGACTCAGGTACAGCGAGGTCCACGGGGACAATGACACAGATGCAGCGAGGTCCACGGGGACAATGACACAGATGCAGCGAGGTCCACGGGGACAATGACACAGGTACAGCCAGGTCCACGGGGACAATGACACAGGTACAGCGAGGTCCACGGGGACAATGACACAGATGCAGCGAGGTCCACGGGGACAATGACACAGATGCAGCGAGGTCCATGGGGACAATGACACTGTACAGTGTGCTGTCACTGGCAAGATTTGCGGCACAGACCCCTCCCCAGGCCCCCAGAAGCTGTGGGGAATTCAACTCCACCACTCTATTCAGTCTTCATGTGGTAAGTGTGGCTCCCTGTAAGTTTAAGGGTAAGTAAACTTACCCTTAAAAAGTTTCAAGGTGCCCTAACTCATTTGGCTCAGTGGATAGAGCGTCGGCCTGCAGACTGAAGGGTTCCAGGTTCGATTCCGGTCAAGGGCATGTACCTTGTTTGCGGGCACATCCCCAGTAGGGGGTGTGCAGGAGGCAGCTAATCGATGTTTCTCTCTCATCGATGTTTCTAACTCTCTATCCCTCTCTCTTCCTCTCTGTAAAAAATCAATAAAATATATTTTTTAAAAATATTTCAAGGCATAAAGGACTAAAGGCTGAGCAGTAAAAACAGTAAACGACAGGCCAGGGTCACATTTGCACACAGAAGGTGAAAAAAAATATGGTTCAACCAGTCTGATTGAAGTGACCATTTATACAAGGAACTGAGAAAATGGGATCCGAGTAGATGGACATTGCTTCCTATGTTTATTTAATGTTCCTATTGTAAATTTGGTAATCTTTTTCAGTGTCCATTTCTGTCTTTTTTTTTTTTACACTCTACTGTCATTATTAATTCAGGACATTGCTATTTACTTAAGATTTCTTCTCAACCTCACAACAGCCATCTAGAAGATAGGTGCAGGCATGAAAACTAAAGCAAAAAGAAATTAGGGGAAATGAGAAGATTCACTCATTTTATTCATTCACCAAATATTCCCAGGCGCCTGCCATATGCCAGGTGGCACCTCAGGCCTCATGATTCAGAAATGAAGTAGACAGAGTTGCTTCCCTAATGGAGCTAAATTCTAGTGCTGAGAGACGGACAACAGGAAATGGACCCGTGCGCTTACAGGGCCTCAGGGGAGGAGAGTGCTGGCAGTTCGTTCTGTGTTACATAACATGTATCCACATGTGCAATATGTCAGGTGACCCTCACCGCCTTGGAATGAAGGTCAGGCAGCCAGAAGCTAGAACCAAGGACGTGGACTTCCCAGCCCAGTTGTCATTTATTCATGCTCATGAACTCATTTGCATGTTCAGCAAATATTTACTGAGCACCTACTCTTTGTTAGAAGCCACCGTGCTCAGCTCCGGGAATGCACACATGAAAAGTCAGAGCCCCACCATTCATGGCGCTCCTGACCCCACAACGCTCATCTGTCTCCTCTTCTTTTTTTTTTTTTTCTTTTTTAAATATTTTTATTGATTTTTTACAGAGAGGAAAGGAGAAAGATAGAGAGTCAGAAACATCAATGAGAGAGAAACATCGATCAGCCGCCTCCTGCACACCCCACACTGGGGATGTGCCCGCAACCAAGGTACATGCCCTTGACCGGAATAGAACCTGGGACCCTTCAGTCTGCAGGCCGACGCTCTTTCCACTGAGCCAAACTGGTTAGGGCTGTCTCCTCTTCTTTAGGGTGAAAATGTCCAACAAAACCAATGGTGCAGTGACTGCAACATTCAACTCTACGGGGCCCAGGCTGGGACTCTGGACAAAGCTCAGAGGAACAGGCAGGCTATTTCAGGCCCAGTAAGGGCCACTCCTAGTGAAAACAGCCACCTCTCATCAACCCAGGACATTTAGTCCAACGCAGGGTGTGTTGTGGTTTTTCTAAAAGACAAGGCATATCAAAATCTTGTACATGGGAAAAATCACTCTTGGAAGGAACCAAGATGGCGGCAAAGTTAAACAACTAAACTGCCGCCGCGCACAACAATTTCAAAAATACAACTAAAAGACAAAGCATCTACCACCCAGAACCACAGGAGAGCTGGCTGAATGGCAGATTTACAACTAAGAAGGAAAAAGAAAGAACAAACGCGGAAGGGCTGAGGTACGGAGGCGCGTGAATCGGGCTGGTGGCGGGCGACGGGACGTGCGGCTTTTTTTCCAACCCGAAGGGAGATAAGCTCCTGATCACTCTGAAATCCAGTTTCTGGGGACGCACGGGGGACCCAGACACCTACGGGGAGAAGCTGGACTCTCGGCCATCGGGTCGGAAAGTGAGAGTGACTTTCTTGCAGAGGTGCGCCCAGCAATCAGTGTTTAATGCGCTGGAGCACGGGACGCAGGGACTTGGAAACGGGAAAGGCAGAAAAGGCAGACTAGCAGCCATTGCTGTTTGCCACGCCCTAGCCTAGTGACACCCTGAGACCCCGCCCTGCCCTGAGACCCGCCCTGCACATTCTACAAACCCACCCAGGCTCCAAACAGCAGCTTTTGCATATAAATGGCCTGCCCTGTGGCAGCTTAACCAAATAAACTGCAGCTCCAGTCAGACTGCTCCAAAACCACTCAAGCAAAGAGGAGAAAACTGCAGTTTTTGCTGTAACTCCTGCTGAGTGGCCTCAGACAGTAGCTGACCTGCACCCCATTGGAGATCCAGAAACGAGGGCATCTAGTGGTCGGTGTGAGACGACACCAGATTTCAACCACTCACATAAGGGTCACATTCAAGAGGCAGACTCAGTGAGCGCCAAAGCCCTACTGCAACAAGTCCCGGCCCATAAACGTGTCTCCAGCACAGCAATTCTTCCTTTATAGACACAGCGGGTCCTCACAGCCAATTGGCCTGGAGGTCAATTCCTCCCAGTGACACCAACAACAATCAAGACTTAACTACAACAAGGCTGTACACACAGTCTAAAAAGGGGTGCACCAAGAGCATCCACCTCAGGTAACTGGGAGGCTGACCGTTGAACCAATAGGACACCTAGTACACAAAGCTACCCTACCAACTCAGGGAAACAGCAAAAATGAAAATGAGGAGGCAAGGAAACAGATCCCAAACAAAAGAAATGGAGGAGAACAAACGACTGGACATAGAGTTCAAAACCATGGTTATAAGGTTTTTCAAGAATTTCATGGAAAAAGCCGGTAAATTTAATGAGACCCTCAAGGATATGAAAAAGGTCCAACTAGAAATGAAACATACACTGACTGAAATAAAAAATATTATACAGAGACCCAGCAGCAGACTAGAGGAACGCAAGAATCAAGTCAATGATTTGGAATACAAAGAGGCAAAGGACAAGCCTCCAGAAAAGCAAGAAGAGAAGAGAATTCAGAAAGTAGAAGATAGTGTAAAAAGCCTCTGGGACAACTTCAAGTGTACCAGCATCCGAATTTTTGGGGTGCCAGAAGAAGAGAGAGAGCAAGACGCTGAAAACCTATTTGAAGAAATAATGACTGAAAACTTCCCCCACCTGGTAAAAGAAATAGACTTACAAGTCCAGGAAGCACACAGAACCTCAAACAAAAGGAATCCAAAGAGGACCACACCAAGACACATCATAATTAAAATGCCAAGGACAAAAGACAAAGAGAGAATCTTACAAGCAGCAAGAGAAAAACAGTTAGTTACTTACAAGGGAACACTCATACGATTATCAGCTGATTTCTCAACAGAAACTATGCAGGCCAGATGGGAAGGGCAAGAAATATTCAAAGTGGCCGAGACCGGTTTGGCTCAGTGGATAGAGCGTCGGCCTGCGGACTCAGGGGTCCCAGGTTCAATTCCGGTCAAGGGCATGTACCTTGGTTGCGGGCACATCCCCAGTAGGGGGTGTGCAAGAGGCAGCTGATCGATGTTTCTCTCTCATTGATGTTTCTAACTCTCTATCCCTCTCTCTTCCTCTATGTAAAAAATAAATAAAATATTAAAAAAAAAGAAATATTCAAAGTGATGAATAGCAAGAACTTACAACCAAGACTACTCTACCCAGCAAAGTTATCATTCAGAATTGAAGGGCAGATAAAGAGCTTCACAGATAAGAAAAAGCTGAAGGAATTCACCACCAAACCAGTATTACATGAAATGCTGAAAGGTATTATTTAAAAGGAGGAAAAAGAAGAAAAAAAGTAAAGATAAAAATTATGAACAACAAATACATACCTATCAACAAGTGAATCTAAAAGTCAAGTGAATTAAAAATCTGAAGTACAGAGTAGACTGATGAACATAATAGAATCAGGAGCATAGAATGGGAGTGGATTGATAATTCTCAGGGGAAGGGAGTGTCTGTGTGGGGGGTATGGGAAGAGACTGGACAATATCATACACCTATGGATAAGGATAGCGAGGGGGGGAGGTAAGGGCAGAGGGAAGGGTGGGAACGGGGAGGAGGGGAGATATGGGGGGGGAAGGAGAAACAATTGTAATAATCTGAACAATAAAGATTTATTTTTAAAAAATCTTGTACATGAAATTCTATCTTAATAAAAGCTCTCTATATAAATCCTGGGTTAAGTAAAGAGAATTATTACCCTTAAACTTACTGGTTTTTGAAATCTAGGTTTCAGGAGCTTTAAGAGAAACACACTGGCACATTTCCCCATGTTGAGAAATCTACAGCATCATCGGAGAAAGAGAAGCACCTGTTTCTTTTGGAAACTCCTGCAGGACAGGGCCATTCGGGGGAGCGGGGAGGGCAGGCACGTTATAATGGACCGACTGTGGATAGCGCCAAATAAAAGCTTTAACTGACCTGTGTCACTGAAACGAAGCCTTCCTGACACTCACCCCAATCTGTTTTCTCTCCAGCTCGGGGCAGCCTGGCTAAAAGCAGTCTTCTCGCCATCCCCCCACACTCGGTGCTCCCTCCCCTCGGTCCAGGTCATGGTATTTAATAGCAATGCATGGGCTCCAGGAGTCCCTGGGGCTGCCTCGGCCCTCGAGCCCGCCAGGGTCTGTGCCCGGAGCCCTCACAAGCAGCTGCCACTTGGGGACACAAGTGCAGGTTATTGGGAAAGGGCCCATCTCCTCCTGGGGACATTTGCTTGTTAATAGAACATTCTTGACAGCCTCTTACCCCCAGAGGAACAATGCTAGCAAAGAGATCTGAGGCATGATGGGCAGCGGGCACTGACCCCATCCCTGCCCACAGGTGCTGCCCTGGGTCCTCACCAGCCCCACGCCTTGCCGGTCCCTCCCGGAACCCCCTTTGGCCACATTGCTTCCCTGACTGTGCCTTTGTTTCCCTGCCTTTGCTGTGAGACGCTCGCTCGGCCTTTATCTCACTTCCGCTGCTGCAGGGAAAACCTGGAGCCAGGATGATCTTCTAGTCAAAATGGCATGTTTCAATTTATCTGGGAAGGAAAAGGCAGTGTCATCCATGGGGAGGGTGTGCCGAGTCGCACTAACGTAAGGGTGCACATTTCATCAACGACCAACATGCAGCAGCGACCGTAGCCCGCACCACTGCCCAAGCCTTGTGCTCTGGGAGGGCACCGGGAGGAGACAGGCCAGAGCAGAGCCGGAAGCCGCCCATGCCAGCGAGATGCGCAGGCGGGCACAGACGCTGCCGCACCCCTGCTTGGCTCCCGAGGAGGGCGCCACTGTTGCCAGCAGCGCCTGCAGAAGCAGAAGTTGGGGACTGACAGCCCCAAAGGGGAACCACCCACTCAACAGGGAAAGAACTGACACTGAGACAAGTTACCGTACGCATTGGAGCAGGAAGTTTTTAAAAATATGGCTAATGTCCTCAAAGGAACAAAGGTGTGTGTCTGATGCTTCATGTTCAGCTACGAAACAAAAAGTGGTGGATTTGAAATATTTAACTGTTTGGAGAGATTTTTAAACTATGTTTATTTATTTATTTATTTATTTATTTATTTATTTAAAAATATATTTTTATTGATTCAGAGAGAGGAAAGGAGAGGAGAGAGGGATAAAAACATCAATGATGAGAGAGAATCATTGATCAGCTGCCTCCTGCATGACCTCTACTGAATATCGAGCCTGCAACATGCCTTGACTGGGAATCGAACCGGTGACCTCCTGGTTCATGGGTCAATGCTCAACTACTGAGCCACACAGGCCAGGCATTGGGAGAAACATTTTAAAGGATACAAAAAAAAAAATGTACTCAATCTAGAATGAAAAAACTATAAAGAGCCAATTAGTGAACCAGAAGATCAAATAATCATGCCTGAACGTATTACATCGAGCCAAAGAATGTGTTAGTATGCTACCAGTACTGTATATTTTACTGTATTTGAATATTATAAATTCTCAATTTCCCCCCAAATTGATCATTTTTATTTATGCTGGAAACTTCAGTTAAGCAAAACATTTAGCCAGAACATGTTTCCAAACATATTTTTAGCTGCAAAATTTTTATTTAAAGGGCTCTTAAGTGGTAGCCCTATCTACATATTCCCTGCGAGCCCAATTAGTGCCTTCGTGCAAATTGGAAAAAGATACCCAAATCTCTGTCTAGTGCCACATAGCAACTGCCCCAAATTACCCCAAATCATGAGCTTACTTATTTGCTTATGATTCCATGACCAGTAATTTGGACATCTGGGCACAGATGTGGCTGCATGATCCCTGCTGGCCTCGTTCCCGTGTCTGAAGTGGGCTCTGGCTGTCTCCAGAAGGCTCCCCAGGCTTCTCCCCACAGGGCCTGGAAGTCCTGAGGAAGAGAGAGTGAGCCCCAGCCTGTGTCAGCTGTGGTTCTGTCTCACTGGCCATGTGTCCAGGTCGGGGGAAGGGGTTCACAGGGCACAGACACAGGGAGGGATGGCTGATCGCTGGGTGGGGGCCTTTTCCTAGAGACACTGCCTGTGTGTGCAGGGAAGGGTTGCAATGTACAGCTTTGGTTAGAACAAGGCTCTTCACTGTCATATTCTAGCAAACGGTCATACAGTGAGCCCTGGCCTGTGACGTCCTTCAGCGGCTGGCACCATGGGACGGACACGCACAGCTGCACAGCCTGTTCTGACTGAGGACCCAGCTTTGCAGCCTCGTTTTGCAGACCATCCTGAGAAACAGACCAAAAACCCTGTAAGTCTCTGTGGGATGCGATTTGAAAATCACTGAATTAGGGACTTCTCAACCAGGTCTAAGACTAGTTATGACCTTTTCTGGCTGCTTTGCACACCAACCGAACGATGGCAAAGGATGAGTATTCCTGGCGCCCACCACACACCCAGCAGCACGCAGGTGCTGTGCCTCGGAGAGCACGCGGTCCACACGGTGAGAAGCTCCTCCGTGTCTGAGCAGGGACAGGAACACGGGGACACCTACCAACCACACCAGGGGCCTTGCCTGGAGACGGGACCCTCTCAGGCCCTAAGTAAGTACTTGATGTGTATTCCTTCTAGAGTTCCTTCCCCGTGTGCAGACGGAGCTTTAGAAATGACCCCCATCAGAGGAGCATATAACTGAGGCTCCCTTTAACTGAGGCTCCCTCTGCCTCTCTCTCCAGCAACCCCGGGTGTCTTCCTGTAGTCACATCACACACGTGCCAACCCCAAAACCCACTCCTTGGAATTCGGCGGCTCAAACGCGCTCTGTCCCGAGAAACCTGGCAGATTTATTACTTTCAAAGCTGAGTTTGAATCTTCTTTTCTGAAGCCACGCCAAAGGAAACGCTCGGTGGATATTATTTCCTTTATCCTTAAGTAAATAGGAGCGGCAGGCTTTACATGTTTTCCCCCTTCTTCCTCTTTCATTCAGTAGCACCAGGCAAGAAATGCATTTGGTTCAGATTTGTGAAATATCTGTGTAAATGTGCTGTTAGGACTAAAATGACTCCTTGTGAAACGCCTTACCAGTCTGATGAGAAGCAGTTATGTAATTTAACTGGGACAATTTAAAAAGATTATCACGCCTTGCTCTTCAAATAATTTTCCATTGGAAACTTATGAAGAGATTTACTAGTTTTTCTTAAGCAACCGTATTTTCTTTATCTGATGTGAAATCCTCTGGCACTTTCCTGCCTTCGCACTGTTTTGGAGGACAGCCACATGCCACTTAAAGACAGGCCTGTGTTCTGAGAAATGCGTCGTCAGGCAATGTCATCGTTGTGCGAATGCCACGTGCCCTTGCACAAACGTAGAGCGACCCCGGGGCAGCTGGGTGGAGCCTGTCGCTCCTGGACGAGCAGCGTGTACAGCACGTGGCTGTACTGAACACGGAGGCATGATGACACCCGACCGCATGGCCTCCCGCCAGCCCTGCCCTCCCATGCAGAGCTTCCCTATCCCAGTGGTCGGCAAACTCATTAGTCAACAGAGCCCAATATCAACAGTACAACGATTGAAATTTCTTTTGAGAGCCAAATCTTTTTAACTTAAACTATATAGGTAGGTACATTGTTATTAACTTAATTAGGATACTCCTAAGCTGGCCTTTGCTAAAAACTCAAGGGGCCAAAGAGCCGCATGTGGCTCGTGAGCCGCAGTTTGCCGCCCACTGCCCTACCCCAAAGCGCCTCGGTGCCCCCTCTCCTTCCGCCGGGGATGGCCTCTCCCAGACGCCCATCAGAGCACCACCCATCACCAGAGGCCCTGCCTCCCACCCTAGATAGCGACCCTGTCCCCCCTTTCCATTCCCCTCCCCCCGCATCTTCAACATGCTCCCCTGCACGGATGTCACACGAACAGCATTCTGTATGTGTTACATGCCTACAGCCCGTGTCGCTTTGCTGGGGCAGCTGGGACAAAGCACCTCCAACCAGGCTGCCTACACAACAGAAGCGTGTTTGCTCGCTGCTCTGGGGGCGGCGGTCAGGTGCTGGCAGGGCTGTCTCCGGGGCTCTGAGGGGAAGCTGTTCCGGGTCCCGCTCCCAGTTGCCGGGGTTCTTGGCGTCCCTTGGCTTGTCACCCCATCTCGGCCCCCGTTCTCACATTGCCTCTCCCGCTGCGTGTCTGTGTTGAAATGGTCATGTTTTCGCTCCGGGATACCAGTCTTACAGGCTCACCACCGTGTACGTGACCCAGTGTGGATGGAGGGGTGGTTACGCAGAGCATGACTTTGGGAGAAAGGCTGTTTATAAACTTACTGCCGGTCAGACAGATTCAGGACATTCGAGCTTCGTTTGCCCAGTCCCCATGTCACCACATTTAGACGATGCGCATTAGGATTCTCCGCTTCCACCAGCCACGTGTCCTGATCCTGCTGGACACGGGCACTTGGTGGTGGGCTCCCCGGGGAGGACGGGCCTCTCGGTGACAGCAGGGACCCTGGATGCTGCCACTTGGCGTGGAGCTGCCCACCTGCAGGCGGTGTCTAGAAGCTGGGGGTGTGGCTGGACCCCTGGGCGGTAGGCCAGCTGACTGGAACCCCAAAGCCACCTGCTCGATATTCCGGGACGGGCTCACTTCACAGTGCAGGCACTTTCCTTTGGGCTCCCTCTCTCCCCCTAGCTTAAATCCAAGGGCTACGTCTCCTTGCCGTCGCCTCAGATGCAGATAGAGCAGGCCTGGGAGGGCAGAGGTCCTCGAATAGTTGTTTTATTCCACGCCATTTCCTTAGAACACTGATGAGATGCTGTAGGAACTTAACTCTTGTCTGTATCAATTAACCTGTGGTAAGGTTGGTTTCCTTGTCATTTTGCTGCAGTTCCAAGAAGCTTTGGTTGAAGTCAGTGCGGACTTACTGTATGAGAACGAACCACGCAAGCCCAGCTCACCAGGAGCGCGGACTCTGGGGTGCCAGCCAATAAAACCCTCTAAGGTGGCCCTAACCGGTTTGGCTCAGTGGGTGAAGTGTCAGCCTGCAGACGGAAGGGTCCCAGGTTCAATTCTGGTCAGGGTACATGCCCAGGTTGTGGGCTCGGTCCCCAGTAGGGGGCGTGCAGGAGGCAGCTGATCAATGACTCTCTCTCATCATTGATGTTTGTATCTCTCTCTCCCGCTCCCTTCCTCTGTAATCAATAAAAATATATTAAAAACAAAACAAAACAAAACGCCTCCAAGGTGGCCTGTGCAGCTACAAGTACAGAAAGCACAGAGGCAGGGACTGCCTGGCACACTGCACGCACAGCGACCTCTGAGCCATCCAGGAGCTCAGGAGGGTCAGGCCAGGGTTAATTTGATGCGGCATCTTGCCGCACTGGGGCAGGCCCAGGCCTGGAGCCATCAGCCACACCCTCCAAGCAGTGTGAGCTAATTACAGTCATTCCAATGTCAGACACAAACATTTATTTCACTGCAGGCTATACTATCCAATTTTTAAAATTTTGCTAACTAGTAGGCCAAAAAATCATGTTAATCATTGCTTTAATTTCTATGTCCCACACTACTAGTGAGGTACATCTTATTTCCACAGCTACGTTGGCTATTTGTACTCTTCAGTGAATGACCTCTTCGGACACTTTTTCTAATTCTCTATTGGTTTCTTTTTTAAAAGATGTTTAAGAAAAAAAGATGGCGGCGGAGGTGAAAGGCTGATCTGTTGCCTCGCATGGCAGTTTCGGAAATACAACTGAAACATGGACTGGTCAGGGTGGCGACTGCTGCTCGCGTCTCCCCAGACCGGGCAGCTGCTCCTCTCAGTCAGTACCGCAGCCGGGGCCATGGGCTCGTGGGGGCCGCGGCGGCTGCTGTGGCGGCGGCCGCGGACTCGGCGCAGCGGCTCTAGGTGAAGGAAGAGACCATCTTTATGCAGGAGGGGCTCATCCGCGCCACCGACCTGGCCGAGCTGCGCACTGAGATCCTCGGGGCCCCAGACGCCGCCAACACCGATTTGGAGGATTCTTAGGAGTTCTCATCTTACTTTCAAGTCCTCTAGCCATTTTGACGGAGGAGAATCAAGAGGACGGCTGGGCTAAACAAAGGAACTGCGAACGGCGCCGCGCACAGCAATTTCAGGGGCACGACTGGAGGACAGAGCGTCTGCAGCCCAGAACTACAGGAGAGATGGCTGAACGGCAGATCTACAGCTAAGAGGGAAGAGGAAACCAGCAAAATCGGAGGGGACGAGGTGCAGAGAGGCGTGGGTCGGGCTGGTGGCGGGGGAAAGGGGCTTTTGTTCCAAACCTAGGGGAGATTAGCTCTCCATCACCCTGAAATCCAGCTTCTGGGGACGCGCGGGAGACCCAGATGCCTGCGGGGAGAGGCGGGACTCTTGCGGAGGTGCGCCCAGCAATCAGTGTTTGCTGCGCTAGAGCGTGGAACGAGGGGACTTAGAAACTTGGAAGGCAGAAGGAGCAGACTCGCAGCCATTGCGGCTCGCCGAACCATGGCCTGTTGGCGCCCTGAGACCCCGCCCCACCCTGGGACCCGTCCCACCCTGAGACCCGCCCCGCCCTGGGACCCGCCCCACACGTTTTGAAGACCCGCCCCGCAAGTCTTGCAGGCGCACCTACGCTCCAAGCAACGGCTTATGCATGTGGGTGGCCTGCCCTCTGGCAGCGGACCTGATGAACTGCTGTTCTAGTCGGACTGCTCCAGGGCCACTCAGACAGGAGGAGGAAACTACAGTTCTTGCTGTAATCCCTGCTGAGAGCCTAAGGCAGTGGCTGATCTACGCCCCATTGGGGACCCAGAAACGAGGGCATCTGGTGGTCTGTGGGAAATGACACCAGACTTCAACCACGCACATAAGGGACACATCCAACAGGCAGATTCAGTGAGCGCCAAAGCCTTGCTGCACCAAGACCCGGCCCATAGGAGTGTCTCCTGCACAGCAACTCTTCCTTTATAGACAAAGAGAGCCCTCCCGGTGGCACCAGCAACAATCAAGACTTAACTATACAAGGGAGGACTGGGATGGAGGCATAGGGCGGAGGCCTGGATGTTGCCTGCCACAACAACTTTGAGGCTGCGACGGGAGAAGCGGAGCAGACACCACCCAAGACCACCGTAGGGCTGGCTGAGTGGATGCTCTGCAGCTAGAATAAGAGGGGTATGCGGGATGATGCTGATGCAGATGACCCAAGGACCACACTTTGGGAACCGCGGCTTGGGCGACGCAGTGGCGACCTGGAGCGTGCTCAGCGCGGTCCCCCCGGCGGTCTCCGGCTGAGGGGGCGGCTCCACTTGCTGCCGAGCACGGACAGACGGGCCCCTGTGAGACGTGGGGTGGGGGACTCCGCGCTTGCTGGCCTCCGAGTCCTTCAGGAATCTCGGTGCCCCGGGGGCAGCCGGGTGCACATGCTCGGCGACCGGCCGCCGCTGCGGACCCAGGGGCTGGCACGGCGACGCCGGACTGGCCCGCAGCCACGCACCGGGTGCACCGGAGCTTTGCCGAGCAGCCGCCCGACGAGTTCTGCGGCGGCCGTCCTGGAGCTCTGGCAGGATGGCCGGGGGGATTGCTTGGGGGGGGTTGACCGGCGGGAATTAAGATCGGGAGGACGGGGCCCCGCTGGGACCCGGGTGCGGGCGGGGTTGCGCGCATCTGGGTTCGGGAGTGGTCGCGCGCCTCCGGGTATGGGTGGGGCCTCGCGTCCCTGGGTCTGGGTGGGGCCGCGTGCCCCTGGGTCCAGGTGAGGCCGGATTCCGGGTCCGGGTGAGGCCATGTGCCCCTGGACCCGGATGACGCTGGGTCCCGTGCCCGGGTGAGGCCAAGCGCCCCTGGGTCTGGGAGAGGCCAAGCGCCCCTGGGTCCGGGTGAGACCATGTGTCCCTGGATCCGGGGGAGACCTCGTGCACCTAGGTCCAGGTGAGGCCACGTGCCCCTGGGCCTGGGAGAGGCCACGCACCCCTGGGTCCGGGCGAGACCATGTGTCCCTGGATCCAGGTGGGGCCGCGTACCCCTGGGGCTGTGGGAGGCCAGGCATCCCTGGGTCCGGGTGAAACCGTGTGTCCCTGGATCCGGGTGAGGCCTCGTGCGCCTAGGCCCGGGTGAGGCCACATGCCCCTGGGTCTGGGAGTGGCCAGGCGTCCCTGGATCCGGGTGAGGCCTCGTGCACCTAGGCCCGGGTGAGGCAACGTGCCCCTGGGTCTGGGAGAGGCCAAGCGTCCCTGGGTCCAGGTGAGACCATGTGTCCCTGGATCCGGGTGAGGCCTCGTACACCTAGGCCCGGGTGAGGCCACGTGCCCCTGGGTCTGGGAGAGGCCAAGCGCCTCTGGGTCCGGGTGAGACCATGTGTCCCTGGATCCGGGTGAGGCCTCGTGCACCTAGGTCCAGGTGAGGCCACATGCCCCTGGGTCTGGGAGAGGCCACGCACCCCTGGGTCCGGGCGAGACCATGAGTCCCTGGATCCGGGTGAGGCCTCGTGCACCTAGGCCCGGGTGAGGCCACGTGCCCCTGGGTCTGGGGGAGGCCAAGCGCGCCTGGGTCCGGGTGAGACCATGTGTCCCTGGATCCGGGTGAGGCCTCATGCACCTAGGCCCGGGTGAGGCCACGTGCCCCTGGGGCTGGGAGAGCCCAAGCGTCCCTGGGTCCGGGTGAGACCATGTGTCCCTGGATCCGGGTGAGGCCTCATGCACCTAGGCCCGGGTGAGGCCACATGCCCCTGGGTCTGGGGGAGGCCAAGCGCACCCGGGTCCGGGTGAGACCATGTGTCCCTGGATCCGGGTGAGGCCTCGTGCACCTAGGTCCAGGTGAGGCCACGTGCCCCTGGGTCTGAGAGAGGCCACGCACCCCTGGGTCCGGGCGAGACCATGTGTCCCTGGATCCGGGTGAGGCCTCGTGCACCTAGGCCCGGGTGAGGCCACGTGCCCCTGGGTCTGGGAGAGGCCACGCGTTCCTGGGTCCGGGCGAGACCATGTGTCCCTGGATCCGGTGGGGCCTCGTGCACCTAGGCCCGGGTGAGGCCACGTGCCCCTTAGTCCGGCTGAAGCCGTGCCCCTGGGTCCGGCCGAGACCAAACCAGAGGGAGTCGGACCTCCGTTACCACCATTTGTCCACCATCCAGAGCTGAGGGGTCAGTGCTGACATGTACACATAAGGAACTGGTGGACATTGAAATTGGGTCTCAATAGAACTGTTGGTCCAGAAAGAAACTCACTACAGACTGATCCATCTGCCTGTCAGCATAACTATTATTGCCCGTCTCACATTTAGTTCTCATAAGTATATATCTAGTGACATATGATGTCGCTCATCTAGGGGAAATGATGAACAACATAGACTGAGGAACAAGAACAGAACCAGAAGCAAGGAGGCATCGATCGGACTATCGGGCCTCAGAGGGAGGATAGGGGAGGGTAGGGGGAGGGGGAGAGTTCAACCAAAGGACTTGTGTGCATGCATATGAGCCTATCCAACGGTTAAGTTCAACAGGGGGTTGGGGCATGCATGGGGAGGGGGGGGATGGGAATGGGGGGATGAGGACAAATATGTGACACCTTAATCAATAAAGAAATTAAAAAAAAAAAGAATAAGTGAAGTTGCCTTACCCGGTTTGGCTCAATGGATTGAGTGTCGGCCTGCAGACTAAAGAGTCCTGGGTTCGATTCTGGTCGAGGGCATATGCCTGGGTTGGGGCTTGATCCCCAGTAGGGGGCGTGCAGGAGGCAGCCGACAGTGATTTCTGTCATCATTGATGTTTCTATCTTTCTCTCCCTCCCCCTTCCTCTCTGAAATCAATAAAAATATTTTTTAAAAAAGAATAAGTGAAGTTGACGAAGGATATGCTTGTGCTTATTGTGTTGGTATTTTTGCTAATGTGTTTCATGTTGGGGTGTTTTTTTTTAATTGTTTATATGATGCAGCCCTTTTTCTTTCCCCTGGCTCTGATCTATAACACTCAATTTAGCAGACCATACTTGTGCCAACTAAAATAAACACTCTCTCTAAAAAATAAATAAATAAATAAATAAATAAAAGATGTTTAAACTTTTTATTCAAAAAAGCAAGGACTAAATTTTCCTTCCTTAGACCACTGTTTTATTTACGAGGATAAAATGGAAGATAAAAACAATTTTTCAGGTAATTTAAGCAGATAAAAT